>NC_092411.1:263631659-263949784 GCF_040894005.1 Engystomops pustulosus | reverse complement strand
CTCCAGCGGACCTCGGCGCAGCAGCGACACCTGGTGAATATCGGCGCACGGACCTTAGTGAATCCCGGCAGAACCCGAATCAGCGCCGGAGAACCCGCCGCTCGATCGCGACTGGACCGGGTAAGTAAATGTGCCTCAATGTCTACCAATTGCACTTTCAAAGGCAGCTTCCTTATCTCTCTCTCTCTCTCTCTCTCTCTCTCTCTCTCTCTCTCTATATATATATATATATATATATATATATATATATATACATCTCTTTGAAATATGGAAGAAGATTGTAGAAATAAAAACAGATTAAATAATTTGAGAATTTTTGCAATGTACAAAGCTATGATATTGTTATCATATAAATGTATTTTTACGGTCCATATAGGGAATTTCAAGCATTTGGATATTGATAACATGTCTTGAAGACATTTAATATCAGCTAACATCAATAGCTGTGGCCCCATGGCAGACAGCACCATACACTGTGTAGTGGCCATTCCTGGTTCCTGCAACTCAACAACAACAATCAATCAAATGAATAGGACCTTTCAGGACCTCAAGTGAATAGGTCCTAGACCTAGAGTAGGTCTTGGTACGCATCTTACTGTATTTTAAGCAGTTTACAGATATACATTTGCATGTGTAATACTCCAATACTTCTATATTTAAGGATCATGGGTTACAGTCAATTGTAGTCAATTTGGAGCCTATAGACAGATTTTTGGTCAGTTGTCCTCAGAGTATGCATTGGAGAATATGAAACTCATCTCCCTTTTCTATCGGTATCGTTGCTATACATGGCCCTCAACAGTCATATCCTTGTGTCTTCGACAATTACTACGAATGGTATGTAGTTTAGAATCAGGAAGACGTTGGTGGGGCCATCCTTTTCATAAGCACCTTTAGATGCTTTCAAGGATCCAATGAGATATTCCAAGATACTTATTTCTTATTTAGGCCATAATAATCAAACATGAAGAAAGTATCCAAACGATATTTGTCCTCACTTCCCATAATCACATTACTTTGTGTCTTTCCCATCTATTTAGCACTGAATTCATCTTATTATACAAGTCAATAAGTCAACCACAATTTATGTCATGAGTTCAGCCAAACTCTCCCACTTCTCATCATAGAGTTCTCAAGTCCCGAAGTTCTCTGGGTCTTCAAGACTGTGAAAGTGCATTCAGAGTGCAGTGTATGAGATTTTACAGTTTCGTATTTTGCAAGAATCTAATGACATCATTAAACATGCACAAGATGTAGAACTTGATTGTTTTACATCTTACAATCTGGATGAATTCCCAAGCGTGCACATAATGTAACACAAGTTCTGGTCTATTGTAGATGGGAAAGGGAAGAAAACAACCAGACGGAAATCCATTCAATGAATATAAGTACTTGATGAAATGGCACCCCTGATTTCTCACACGGTTCTCATGTCTTACCAAACGTAAGCAAAATGCCTACTTATGTCCAAGGTGCTGGACATAAATACCAAAGTTTCCCGGGATAAGTTAAATATGGATGACCCTTTTAGTGATTGTACCTACCCTGGTAAACTTTGGAATTTGACATGTCCAAAATTAATACTTGAGAAACTCTTACTCATGACACCCCACATTCATCATTGTGCCAATTGTGCATAAGTTCTTAACTATGAGAAAGTAATAACATTTCTTTATACTCAACAGTTATCCGGCAAACACAAGCTATATACCAAGCTCCAGGCTTCTCTGCAGTCACTTTCACCTTGGACTTTGCATATAAGATGGCGTCTGATGACTTGTTCAAGCAGCAGAATTTTATTTATTAAATAATTTTATACTGTTCCCATATAAAGAATGGCTGGAGCATTATACAAGCTCTTATACCTCTTGTGTCACCCCCTCATCCTCATAGACTGTAAGCTCTTGTGTCACCCCCTCATCCTCATAGACTGTAAGCTCTTGTGTCACCCCTCATCCTCATAGACTGTGAGTAAGCTCTTGTGTCATCCCATCATCCTCATAGACTGTAAGCTCTTGTGTCACCCCTTCATCCTCATAGACTGTAAGCTCTTGTATCACCCTCTCATCCTCATAGACTGTAAGCTCTTGTGTCACCCCCTCATCCTCATAGACTGTAAGCTCTTCTGTCACCTCCTCATCCTCATAGACTGTAAGCTCTTGTATCACCCTCTCATCCTCATAGACTGTAAGCTCTTGTGTCATCCCATCATCCTCATAGACTGTAAGCTCTTGTGTCACCCCTTCATCCTCATAGACTGTAAGCTCTTGTATCACCCTCTCATCCTCATAGACTGTAAGCTCTTGTGTCACCCCCTCATCCTCATAGACTGTAAGCTCTTCTGTCACCTCCTCATCCTCATAGACTGTAAGCTCTTGTGTCACCCCCTCATCCTCATAGACTGTAAGCTCTTGTGTCACCCCCTCATCCTCATAGACTGTAAGTTATTGTGTCACCCCCTCATCCTCATAGACTGTAAGCTCTTGTGTCACCCCCTCATCCTCATAGACTGTAAGCTCTTGTGTCACCCCCTCATCCTCATAGACTATAAGCTCTTGTGTCACTCCTTCCTCCTCATAGGCTGTAAGCTCTTGTGTCACCCCTCATCCTTATAGACTGTAAGCTCTTGTGTCACCCCTCATCCTCATAGACTTTAATCTCTTGTGTCACCCCCTCATCCTCATAGACTGTAAGCTCTTGTGTCACCCCTCATCCTCATAGACTGTAAGCTCTTTTGTCACCCCTTCATCATCATAGACTGTAAGCTCTTGTGTCACCCCCTCATCCTCATAGACTGTAAGCTCTTGTGTCACCCCCTCATCCTCATAGACTGTAAGCTCTTGTGTCACCCCCTCATCCTCATAGACTGTAAGCTCTTGTGTCACCCCTCATCCTCATATACTGTAAGCTCTTGCGAGCAGGGCCCTAAATCCTGTTGTTCCATATGACGGTTTGTACTCTGTAATGTAATATTTTATTTCTATATATCCCCTACGATTTGTAAACCCGCTACGTAATTTGATAGCACTACATAAATAAAGATTACTACCATTATCAGGCTTCCTGGAATACATGCTTGATGTAACCCTCTCTTTGGGTTACTTTATAAATTTATAATAGCCAAAGTTCTGATGTTTTTGCTTTCGTCAACTGCACTCATTGGCGGTGTGTATAGAAATGATCCCCTTTAAAAGGAAGAGTCATTTGAGACACTAAATCACCTACAAGTCCTTATGGACTGGTGGTTTGTTGTCCCAAATTGTCCATTTTAATTTTTAAGCATAAGTAAGAAATACAAATTATGTTAATTTCATCTCCTCATTCCCTTGGCGCCTTCTCGCAGGTATTGCACCCCAGCTTCAATGCGCAAGCGCTGTAAATGTGGGATGCTGTCTCGGGTACTCATAACGCATCATGAGGAAAGCCCCGACACAGGGTCTGAACATGTGAATCTGATGTTCCTCATCGGACTCACATCTAGGTAATTTTTTCATTTCTCTAAACATAAAGACATCAAAAAGGTTGATTTGGGACCCTAAACCACGGGTCCATAAGGACCTTCAGTTGATTTAGGGTCGCCAAATATTTTTTTTTTAGTTATTTAATAAAATTTTGGTCAAGTAACTCAAGTAGCAAGGTCACATGCTACTTATCGTCTAACTAGACTGCCATTGAGCAGAGCTCTGTAGATAGTGGATGAAAAGTAAAACTTGCTATGTCATAACTTTCACTCATGATCAATGATGTCAATGTCAGGAACTCCGTAGGTTATCATAAAGGTTATTTGTGGTCACTTTGGAAGGAGGAAAGGAATCATAAAGTGTACTTTCCACATGCCTGAGGCAGGTAATGTGATGAAACTGCAGAGTGGATTCTGATTTACCGCTCTTGTCCATTAGCGATTAGCATCTTCTATTCATCCATGTTCATCCATTGGATGCGTTCTAAACTACATGAAAGAATATAGGAAGAAGAAACTGTTTATGTGCACACCGAAGCGTGTTAATATTACAAATCAGGAGAGTTTCGGGCTGGATGTTTAGGAATAGATCTCTTGTTAACTGAGGCGATAAAAGAGATTGAAAGGTAGTCAGGCTGTCAAGCTGAAGTGGGTTTTAAGTTGTGACAGAATAAAACATGTACTGGTCACTCTCGGCTGCATTGTCAGAGCCAGTCAGTTTCCATCAATAATCACAACAAGCTCAGTTCTGGAAATTGAAAAGCACCAGACTTCTGATTATGACTACACCGAGGCTGCACAGACCAAGGTCTGCAACCTAAATCTAGGGTTTTGTTCAGATATTTTCTTCTCACTCTATATCTAAATAGTCATGAAAAGACCACACCCCTAGTTACACCTCTGCTTAAAGGGAAGCTGTCACCAGGAGACCCATTTTCAGCACTCCCCCCCCCACAGAGCATAGTACATACACTGCCAAAGTGTTTTTGCCATCACTTGGCTTAGCAACGCCCCCTGCTCTTCTACAGCCAATCCCGAGTGAGGGGAGTTATATATATATTTGAAAAGGACACATGGAGGAGGTGTTTCCCAAGGGTGGGGGGGAAACTGCTCCTTTCCAGCCACTCCCAGTGGACGACTGCCTAGTCATACAGCAAATGTGTCCTAATAAGAAGTTCTTGAAAAACATTGCTCCTCAGGACCTCTTTTATTATAACTCTATATGGCGCGATTGCGGAAATATAGAGTTATAAAAGTTATGTAAATTAACCTGGATTACTCAGGTCACGTGACCCAAGTTCATCAGGGAGCCTCGTATTTTCATTTACGCACTGTCCTGTCCGTCCCCTATCTATGCGTTACGGGAGAAGCGAATAATTTAAAATACGAGGCTCCCTGAGGCGCTCGGGTGAAGTATCCTGAGCGCCCCAGGGTAATTTGCATAATTTGTAACATATACAGTTTAAAAAAAAAAAAAAGGATTAGGACAGTAAACTGATGGTCCATTAACTAAAAAGTAGCTAGAAAAGATTAGTCTTTTATTATTTAATGAACTTAGAAACAAATGAAGATAGCCACATGTATATATGGTGACTTTTAGGCAAGTAAAACCATTAACTTAGTTTTTTTTATTTCAGTTTTATCAAAATAATAAGATATGGCCCTATCGAAACTTTTTTCAGCAACTGGAAGTTGAAAAAATTAAAAATTCCCTAGTTAATTAACCATTATCATTAACTTATTATTATATTACAGGCGGTCCCCTACTTAAGGACACCCGACTTACAGACAACCCATAGTTTCAGACAGACCCCTCTGACATCTGGTGAAGCTTTCTGAATGCTTTACTATAGTCTCAGACTGCAAAGATCAGCTGTAAGGTGTCTGTAATGAAGCTTTATTGATAATCCTTGGTCCCATTACCGCTTCCGGACCCTATCTTGTACGTAACCCAAGGACTGTCTTTAATTATCCAAATATCCATTTAAAACATACTAATGACTTTTTTTCTTTTAACTCTAAACAGTTTGCTTTAATATTTGGTCAGTTAAAAAAACAATGAAATTGATGGGGGGAATTTATGACTCTTGATCTACTAGCACACCCACACTTCCACCTGTTACATGACCGCGTGCCCATATTAATTTTACGACAGGCCCTGGTGGGTCTGGAATTGCTCCCCAGGATACTCTGCTACCCAACACATCACTTGGCTTGGAGGTGGTGTAAGGGGGGGGGGGGGTGAAAGTAGAAATTCCTGGTCCTGTGTTAAGAACTGCAACTTTTTGCATGATAAAGAACAATCCTTGTTGTATTATTTTTATTTTGTCAGAATTTTGGAGTTCAGCATTATTTAATCCTTCTATGACACTTTAAAAATTTAGGTAAATTTGTGATTTTTTTTTTTACACTATTTTGGAAGGTTTTAGATCATTTTTTTTCCAAAAAGTTGTGTAAAGTGGTTGAATTTTGGCTATTGCGGATCTTTTAGTCAGATTAATGGTGGGCAACTTTTTTTAAACTTACTCTATTAAGTGTGTAAAGTGTGTGTGTGCCTAAAAAGAGAAGTCACTTTTCATAACTGACTTATTGACATGCCAAATTTGACAAACACATAAAAAAATGGAGATGGAAAAATAAAATAAAATAAATAAGTCCCTGTGTGTTTTTTAATCCTCTATGGAACAGTGTTGGAGACATGTAATGGAAGGGGGAAATGTTGAGCGGTGCCCATTACCTATTGTCAGTTGCAGATCCTGTGTTATCTTCATCTTTATAATAGAACCATTTTCCCATTTTATTGTATTCTTGCCCATGATACTAAGATGACCTTGATTCCAGTGTATTCTTTAAACAATAACGTTAAAAACCTAAAAAGCTAAGAGCTAAATGCGAAAAAAACTAGAATTAGGAGACCAGGACGACATGGACAATGGTGAACAATACCAACTAAAATGTATAAAATGCTTTTTCCCTGTTTTGATAATAAGATCTAAAGATCAGTTTCTGATGATAAATTTAATTTACATCATGAAGGGGGTAAAAAAAAAAAAGTGATAGTACAAGGACCGTCAATCAGCTTTTCCTTTTCATTGAAGCATCATCTTTTACAGCACTTGCTGTATTATAGTACATCCTAAACTGGAAGATTTTAGGGACGCTAAATGTAATACTGAGCTACTTAAGAGAGCATTTTAAAAAAATTACCATATATACTCAAGTATAAGCCCAGTTTTTCAGCACAAAAATGTGCTGAAAACCCAAACTCGGCTTATACTCGAGTAAAAAAATATAGGTTTTACCAGGTTTTTATGGTAAAATTAGGGGCTACGGCTTATACCTGGGTCGGCTTATACGCGAGTATATACGGTAATTGCAAAAAATAGTTTTTTAAATGTCCTGTAATTTGACCATGAAGAATATACACAAGGTAACAATGCGGCTAAGAGCGAGGAAAAAGTACCTTTTCTGTAATGGGTAATGAATGCTTTACTTTATCACACAGACTCCGATACGCTTCTTATCAAATCCCGACAGATAAACAAATACGAGTATCATCGGCAAACACACAGAGGGGAGGTGTGTTTACCGAGATCTGCGCTTCCTTTCTTGTGCTCTTGTAATGAGACTCCGTTGATCCCTATGTGCTCTGTACTTAACGTGTGTATACACAGCCATCAGCTACTTCAATTTATCACTTCTCCAGCCGCCGGCACAATGCAGGTGTCACGCAACTTGCCGATGATAAATTATTAATAAATCTTCCTAATAATCCGGCTAACACTGTCTATTTTATGGCCCCATCTAAGTGGGATGATGATGTGACAAAGCACAATGGGGCACAGGTATCCAACTTGTGCTTTGCCTCTGTCTTTCATTTTTTGAGACTTTTCATGGTGCTTGTGCTTATTTATGACTTTTTTTTGCTCCTATAACTGTCTCCTTGCAAATTTAGGCACAAATCTACGGCTATACAGGCGGTCCCCTACTTAAGAACAGTCGACTTACATATGACCCCTAGTTACAAACGGACCTCTGAATACTGGTAATTTATTGTGCTTTAGTCCTAGGTTACAATAATCAGCTGTAACAGATATCACAGGTGTCTGTAATGAAGCTTTATTGTTAATCGTGATTCTTATGACAACCCAACATTTTTAAAATCCAATTGTCACAGAGACCAAAAAAGCTCTGGCTGGGATTACAATGATAAAATATACAGTTCCGACTTACATACAAATTCAACTTAAGAACAAACCTACAGACCCAATCTTGTATGTAACCCGGGGACTGCCTGTACCGGACCAGGAGTAGAAATAACTTTTTGCGACTTTTGTTTTAAAAAGTCGCAGATTCTCTAAAGACCAAACGCCACATGTATTAATAAATGGGGTTGTTTCATGAATAACATTTATCCTCTTTCTATCTATCCAAATAAATCTATGATCCGCTGCCATTCTCTTGACCTTATTTTTACCGGCAGGACTTTTATACCATATATACTCGAGTATAAGCCTAGTTTTTCAGCACAAAAAAATGTGTTGAAAATCCAAACTCGGCTTGTACTTGAGTAAAAAAAATATAGATTTTACCAGGTTTTTGTAGTAAAATTAGGGGCCTCGGCTTATACTTGTGTCGGCTTATACTTGAGTATATATGGTAAGTCAATGGAGCGGATGATGGAGCTATGTTCTATGTTCCGTCGTCCTCTGAAACCGGAAAGCTCAGCACAATGAAGTAGGTCTCCTATTCTATCAATCACGGGTAGTCCCCCTCCCTATGTTCCCGGAGTGATCCCCTATTGTTATTCGACCAATCTTCATTTCCTGCCTATTAAAGGCCCGAGAAAACGTACACAGCTTTATACCAAACCAAAATAGCTGCAGTCCACAGGGAATGATCCCAATCCAGGAGCTTTAAAATTTAGTGTTTTTTTCAATAAGTTATTACATAAGGCTTATTTAATACGATTAAGATTCATGGCCATCATTTCGGAGATAAATTAGGCTGTGCGGTAAAAGATGAGCAGCGATACAGCGACGGCGTAGAGTTCAGCCTCTTTTATTGAACTAGGCATAAAAGCAGTTGAGCGGCGGGGCTCAGTGCAACGAATGGCCGGATAATTAATGTATGCCGCAGAAACAACACATTACATAAAGTGCAACGTAAGGAAATATTATGGAACAGCGGGTAGCAAGTGTTTCCCATCGCAGCAAGACGGGACCACGCAGGATAAAAGGTTACTGTTGATTTATAATTTCTAAGGGAGAACATCAAGATTTTCTAGCCCTGGTAGGTTGGGATCTACTAAACTTACATTTATCAGTCATACATATGAGATAGGCACAAAATATTTGGTTCTATGCTGTAGATTGGGGCAGTGCACAATAAATAGGCACAGCACAGTACACCCACTCCTGTGTATATGGACACAGCACAGTACACCCACTCCTATTCTGTATATATGTAACACAGCACAGTACACCCACTCCTATCCTGTATATTTGTAACACAGCACAGTACACCCACTCCTATTCTGTATATATGTAACACAGCACAGTACACCCACTCCTATCCTGTATATATGAACACAGCACAGTACACCCACTCATATCCTGTATATATGTAACACAGCAAAGTACACCCACTCATTTCCAGTATATATGGACACAGCACAGTACACCCACTCCTATCCTGTATATATGGACACAGCACAGTACACCCACTCCTATCCTGTATATATTTAACACAGCACAGTACACCTACTCCTATCCTGTATATATGTAACACAGCACAGTACACCCACTCATATCCTGTATATATGGACACAGCACAGTACACCTACTCATAACCTGTATATATGTAACACAGCACAGTACACCTACTCCTATTCTGTATATATGTAACACAGCACAGTACACCCACTCATATCCTGTATATATGTAACACAGCACAACACATCCACTCCTATTCTGTATATATGTAATACAGCACAGTACACCCACTCCTATTCTGTATATATGTAACACAGCACAGCACACCCACTCCTATACTGTATATATGTAACACAGCACAGTACACCCACTCCTGTCCTGCGTATATGTAACACAGCACAGTACACCCACTCCTATTATGTATATATGGGCACAGCACAGTACACCCACTCCTATCCTGTATATATGTAACACAGCACAGTACACCCACTCCTATCCTGTATATATGTAACACAATACAATACACCCACTCCTATCCTGTATATATGTAACACAGCACAGTACACCCACTCCTGTCCTGCATATATGTAACACAGCACAGTACACCTACTCCTATCCTGTATATATGTAACAGTGCACAGTACACCCACTCCTATTCTGTATATATGGACACAGCACAGTACACCCACTCATATCCTGTATATATGTAACACAGCACAGTACACCCACTCCTATTCTGTATATATGAACACAGCACAGTACACCCACTCTTATCCTGTATATATGTAACATAGCACAGAACACCCACTCCTATCCTGCATATATGTAACACAGCACAGTACACCCACTCCTGTCCTGCATATATGTAACACAGCACAGTACACCCACTCATATCCTGTATATATGTAACACAGCACAGTACACCCACTCCTATCCTGTATATATGTAACACAGCACAGTACACCCACTCCTATCCTGTATACATGTAACACAGCACAATATACCCACTCATATCCTGCATATATGTAACACAGCACAGTACACCCACTCCTATTCTGTATATATGAACACAGCACAGTACACCCACTCCTGTCCTGCATATATGTAACACAGCACAGTACACCCACTCCTGTCCTGCATATATGTAACACAGCACAGTACACCTACTCCTTTCCTGTATATATGTAACAGTGCAAAGTACACCCACTCCTATTCTGTATATATGAACACAGCACAGTACACCCACTCATATCCTGTGTATATGTAACACAGCACAGTACACCCACTCCTATCCTGTATATATGTAACACAGCACAGTACACCCACTCCTATCCTGTATATATGAACACAGCAAAGTACACCCACTCCTATTCTGTATATATGAACACAGCACAGTACACCCACTCCTATCCTGTATATAAGGACACAGCACAATACACCCACTCCTATCCTGTATATATGTAACACAGCACAGTAGACCCACTCCTATTCTGTATATATGTAACACAGCACAGTATACACACTCCTATCCTGTATATATGTAACACAGCACAGTACACCCACTCCTATCCTGTATATATGAACACAGCAAAGTACACCCACTCCTATTCTGTATATATGAACACAGCACAGTACACCCACTCCTATCCTGTATATATGGACACAGCACAATACACCCACTCCTATCCTGTATATATGTAACACAGCACAGTACACCCACTCCTATTCTGTATATATGTACCACAGCACAGTACACCCACTCCTATTCTGTATATATGAACACAGTACAGTACACCCACTCCTATTCTGTATATATGTAACACAGCACAGTACACCCACTCCTATTCTGTATATATGTAACACAGTACAGTACACCCACTCCTATTCTGTATATATGAACACAGCACAGTACACCCACTCCTATCCTGTATATATGTAACACAGCACAGTACACCCACTCCTATCCTGTATATATGTAACACAGCACAGTACACCTGCTCCTATTCATCATGTATGGGCACAGTACACCCACTCATATATTGTATATATGTAACACAGCAAATTTCAAGTTCATACCCAACTTTGCGGGTTCGGGTCATCTAGCCTAGCCTCAACCCCACTTTACAGGAGAAATTAGGGTCTGGGTCCAGGTTTGGCTCGACCCCATCCCCGCCAGGAGCGATTACGTGTATTAACTTTTTAAATGCCACTGGGAAAATCACAGAGAACATTTAAATTGCAGAGACCGAACTCAACAGAGCCCCAATTTTAACGGGTTTTCTCACCACTAGACGGAATCTACAAAGAATTTAGAATTCGTATTATGCAATATTACAAAAATTACAAAGACCATAACTTACATATTTATATTATACAATATTACAAAAATTATAAATATTTTTAACTTAACTTCCTTGAACTATTGTACCAATATTTTAACTCTCCATCCACTCTTCTCCTTGAAACTTCTGCTTAAAAAAAAAAATTCTCTATCGCATGTTTACTTTTCAATGCTACACTCTCGGAACGAAAAAAATCATTTAGTGGAAAATGCATCTGCTGAAATCTAAACCGCAATTTTCATTTCAAGAGAATAAGGAATGTGGACGCGAGGACCACACTGAACTTATGGTATTTTAAAAGAAAAGGAAAAATAAAATACCAGATGATTCATTCACCTTTCCGAAATGCTAGAGGGCTCAATTGTCACCTAATTTTTTTTCTCTTGGAAAAATGTAAATATAGAAAGCTTTATTATGTTAATATGAATATTCAGAAGGAATGAAGGAAGCTGATTTGTTATTCAAGCTACACCAGCAATTACATGATTCTGAATATCTATTGCCTCCCCGGAGTCCAACTAAATTAAAAAGTAGATGTTTCAGAGGGAAACTTCTAGCCTTGAATGTTCTCCTGACTTGTAACCAAATTATTGCAAAAAAAATGCTATTTATGCTCTCGGATTGAAGAATGTAACTGAAATAGTCTGAAATATATGGTGATTTTATAAGCAAAACTCTTATGTCTTGGACTATGTATTTCAGGGTCTATGCTAACTGTATTGCACCCCATGTGCCACCGTATGGTGCCCCGGTAATGCTGCAGAGGAGATATCATATTGATATATAGCAATACAGACAGTCCCCGAGTTACATACAAGAGAGGTTCCATAGGTTCGTTCTTAAGTTGAATTTGTATGTAAGTCGAAATTGTATATTTTATAGTTGTAAATCCAGACAAGATGGGTTTTTTTGCCCCAGTGACAATTGGAGTTTCAAATTTTTTTGCTGTAATTGGACCAAGGATTATCAATAAAACTTCATTACAGACACTTTACAGCTGATTATTGCAGTCTGGGACTATAGTTAAGCATTTAGAGACTTCACCAGAGGTCACAGCGGTCAGAGGGGTCTGTCTGTAACCAGGGGTCGCCTGTAAGCCGGGTGTCCTTAATAAGGGGACCAACTGTTATATGGGTGATGTAATCCAAATTTCTACATCAGTGCCAGAAGTTAGCTTTAACATTTGTGGCAAATTTTCATTAAAAATACAATATTTCAAGCCAATTTTTGAGGTACAGTAAATGTGTTTTCCAAATTTTTGTGAGTCTACCAACTCCACCAAGCATTATAATCTGACAGCAGCACGTTGTACAGAAACACATTTATTTAAACACTATTTATGTCCGCTATGCCATTTTCGAGATATTCTCAGTTAATTCTCTATGCTAATGAGGCAGTTGGTGCACCAAAGACATGTCCTCAGCACCCAGATCACTGCTATTTCTGCCTCAATCACTTTTTTCTTTTCCATTGGTACCCCATGCTCCTCAATAGGCCAATCTCCTGCTTATTAGATGGAGAGGGTAATGGTGCAGGCTGAAATACCAGTGCTCTGAGTGCTAAGGGCATTCCCCAGGTGCACCAACTACCTCATTAGCATATAGATTAAACTAGCAATTTCTCAGAAAATGGCATAATGGACCAAAATAATATAGGTATTTTAGAAATCATAGTGCATTTCTCTTAGATGATAATTCTTGGTGAGAAACTCCCTATAAATGTTTTAGCAAGCCTGGATCTCTAGTGTGACCACAATAAAGATTATAGTAGCTAGATTTTTGTGTTATTTACCCAAGATACATTTGTCAAATTGTCTTTGCCTTAAAAGGTTTGTCCACTTTCAGCAAATAATTGATATTGTTTGTGTAGTGAAACATTGTTCAAATTTCTAATATACTTTCTGTATCAATTCATGGTTTTCTAGATCTCTGCTTGCAGTGGATAAATACTGGTCCTTCGTCTTGTGATGTCTCACAGGTGCATGGCTTGTTATATCCCTGGTCATATGATGTCACACAGGTGCACGACTTGTTATATCCTTGGTCACGTGATGTCACACAGGTGCATGACTCGTTATATCTCTGGTCATGTGATGTCACACAGGTGCATGGCTTGTTATATCCCTGGTTGTGTGATGTCACACAGGTGCATGACTCGTTATATCCCTGGTCATGTGATGTCAGACAGTTGCACAGCTAGTTATATCCCTGATCATGTGATGTCACACATGTGCAGGGCTCATTATGCCACTTTTCTCTCATTACTCTGTGTGATATAACATTATGATCACATGATCAGGGAACATTTTTTTATCTACAGGAAGTGAACAATGAAGCTTCCTGTTGAAAGATAGCAAGCAGTGAAATCTAAAAGAGAGATCTAGAAACTGAGGAGGAGTTGATATAGAAAGTATAGGGGAAAATTGCATAACTTTTCATTACACAATTACTTGCTGAAAGTGGACAAGCCCTTTAACATAGATAGGTTAATAGGCTGAACTAGATGGATGGACAACACGTTATATTTCATTCTTACAAATCATTTTATTAGGTGTGTTACAAATTTCTCTTCAACATCTGACTGTACAAAACTAGTAATCTAGTACAGATCAACAGCACCTGTAAGGTATGATTGGGCACCCATACTAGGGGAACCATCAGGCCCTTTGATCTATAGCCATAAAACATCAGTCCCCAACTTCTTTGTAAAAAAACAAAAAAAATTGGGTCCTTTTCCTTACCCCGGGTGTTTTTTGGATCTACTCTAAAGGTCTGTCTCAAAAGTTGATAAAAGCTCAGTGGATTGATTGGAAATGTAAAGAAATCATCCCACTTTTTTGTCTAAAGATTCCTTCTTTTTTGGATATATCTACCCTATACCATAATTGATATCACCTTTCATCAGCGAGCGCTTTACAGAATTTTGATCATTTTTTAGTTTTCAAATTTTATTAAGATATAATCACAAATGTGCAAACTTTCTATGAACTAAAGAGTGACAATTATGGTTTTTATCAGTACTGCAGTCACTGGAATGGGGATAAGTTATTTCAAGTAAACTTTGTGAACACCTCTAATCAGAAGGATGTCTATAAGCAGTGATCGTTGAATGAAACTGAACAGATGGCTGCGGCCCATGCTTCAACAATCATTACATAAAGCTCAGTAACAAGTCAGAAAAATGTATACCCTGGTGGAAATCCTGCTGTAAACAAATTATCTTATAGATTAGCGGACTAAAACGGAGGGAAAAGTGAGATCCAGGGGTATAATATGAGGCCTCTGCCGATAGGATCTGAGGGCATCAGATCCATCATTCTTCTAGAAGGCAGGGGATATACTCAGTGGCGGATTAAGTGTCCCATGGGCCCTGGGCATCCAAACCAACGTTATGCCCTGAGGCCTAATCTTCTCTGCCTGACAACATCAGTGCAGCCTGAACTGGCCCTCCCTTTAATGAAATGTCCACAGTAGAACCCACTTTAATGAAATGCCACTGCAACTGCCCCCCCCCCGGAAAGAAATGGCCACTGCAGAGCTCCCTTTAAAGGAATGGCCACAGCAGAGCCCCTCTTAACAGCATGGCCACAGCAAAGTTCCCCTTTTAATGAAATGTCCACTGCAGACACCCTTTATTGAAATGGCCACAGTAGATGCCCCACTAATGAAATGTCCACTGCAGACCCCCTTTATTGAAATGGTCACAGTAGATGCCCCACTAATGAAATGTCCACAGCAGACCAACCCTTTAATGAATTGCACTGTAGAGCCACCTTTTAATGAGATGTGCACTGCAGAGCCCACCCCCATTAATGAAATGTCTACAGCAGGGCCCTCCTATAAATGAAATGTCAACTGCAGGGCCCCTCCCTTTACAGAAATGTCCACTTTGAGACCCCTTAAAAAAACCTCTACACTCACCTTTGGCTTCTTCTCCTCGTGGCTCCATCTTCTCCTCTTTGTGCCCTTGTTTCGCACAACACTTTGACATTACGCGGCCGTGACCCCACCACGTCACAGTGTATGCACCGGCTGAAAGAGCAGAAGATGGGGCTGCGGGGCTGGGGAGGAAAAACCTGAAGATGATTATAAATTTTTATTTACCTAACTAACTTCATATAGGGCGCAGATATGGGCCTAAATAGGAGATCCGCCATTGGATGTACTCCTAGTGATCAGTGGACCCATCAGTATTCGGGTCCGGCAGGTTTGTGTACCTGAACCTTTATCTGAATCCAAACAAGCCAGCACTGATCGAGGGTGTTAACCCTTTAAATGGGTCAGATACCCACAGTAATCATCTTCAATCGTTACTGGCAGGCAAAGCCACCTACATGTAATTGTGAACTTGTCACTCCCTGTAAAAGCATGAAAAGGATGATCAGTGTTACCTTTTTGAATCCACAATTTTCTGTACAAACCCGAACATTGAGATCTGAGTCGCTTCTCTCTTGCTGTAAAACAACAGTATAAGTGCACTGATTGGCTCTCTAGAACAGAATCTACCTACATGTCCTGTACAGGGATGAGCTGCTCCTTTAAACACCTGGTAAAGGTTATATTGGGGGTACACTGTGAATACCATGGAGAAGCTTTAATTCCCATATGTCCCATACATCTTCCAGCAAAATAAATTTCTAAAAACTTGCATTTTCCATATTAGTTAAAAGCGTTTTTACTCCTGGGATGTTTTGGGGCTTCAGAACCAATTATTAATATAGTTACGGTCTCTTGTTGCAATGTATTGTTAATGTAAAATACTATGGTGGCAACAGAACTAATTAATATTGTAAATTAAGAGATCTCTATATTGTTTTATTTTCTATTACAAATTTTACTAAGTTGAGAGTAGATGTATTGTTATATTTCGAGCAAATTAAAGGGAACCTCTCTGAGGGCAGCTTAATGTAGCGATGGACACAATGGGGCTCATTTACTAAGGGGACGCATTTTCATCGGGCTTCCCGATGATTACCGCTTTGCGCCGAATTGCCCCGGGATTTTGACGCACCCGAACGGATTTTGGCGCATCAGCGCTGGCTTGCACGCAACAGAAATCGGGGGGCGGCCTGCCGGACAATCCAGAGGATTCGGACAACGCGCAGGATTTAACATTTAGAAATGTGTTGCAAGACACGCACTTACAAGCATCGGGAAGAAGAAGAACTCCGGCGGACCTCGGCGCAGAAGCGACGGATGCAGGAACTCGGGCGCACAATCTTAGTGAATCGTGGCAGACCTGAATCCTCGTCGGACAACGCACCTCGAAATCGAGTGATGGGACCGGGTAAGTAAATCTGCCCCAATATTTAGGAATACCTATCAAAAGTGTCACAGTTAGACAGTTGCAGAATGATAAATTTGCTGTAGCTTATAACTGCCTAGGCATACTTTGGGAAAATATGCAAATACGTTTTCCAGGATGGGGTAAGGAAAACCACACCTCTTTTTTTGCTACCTTGTAAGGCAGTTCCCTTGACATCAAGCATGACCTACAAGAGGCCTTATGACCTGATGCAAGATTAAAACCAAACCAGTGTATGTACTATCTATTCTCACTCCGAGCAGAACTGGTGTAGTAGTTGCCATCAGCGAGGGCAACATAACAACTCTGACAGATTCCCAGTTCTCTACGTAACGTTTGCAGTATATCAATCTTTGCAACAACATTCAAGAGGGTGTTTCTGAGCTACAATATCAGGTACAGTCTATAATGAATTATGCTAATTAAACAAACAAATGAATGTTTATTTACTTAATGTTCCTTGAAAAACTACAGTATCTGGAAGGCATCACTCTATTTATTGTAAAGAAGACATCGTAAATGTTGGCTCCTTTCGTAATTAAATATTAACTTCACTACCGAATTCACCATAAAATCCACTTTGCCCAATGGCAGATCACAGTAATGAGAATGACCTGAAGGTCTTTCCTATTATTGTATTGGTCTCCTCGGTGTCCCCATGCTGTGCTATGCTCCCCTTTGGTTCCTTTAATAAGTACTTTAGATTCACCTTTAGCAATTGCAGAATTGTTCACCATTGGCCGGTCATGGACAATTGCCTTATAAACTGAACGAACGATATGTCCAAAAAAGGTGTCCGAAGGCACAATGTAGAAGATTAAACAGAATAATGGAAAAACTCAGCCCTCAAATCAGACCTATTGGCCATTTATATAAAATGATTGAAATTTTATAGCAGGAGACATTTCAGTTTCAGAGTTGTTCCTGTCTTATGACCACCACCCTACGATTGGAAAGCAATAAGCTTAAAGTTTTTTTTTAAATAAGTAGTAACTTTTACAAAAATATGTTATAAATATGCACAGCATTATTCCATCACTTTTTCACAGGTTCAGCTACAGATGCAGAGGGTGCATGTACTTCTGCAAAATGATAGTGAAAGTCTCCTGCAGCTTCTTCGATATTGGGCCTTCAGCTTACAGGCTGGAGGGGGGCACACTTCAAACGACTATATGTTCTGAATCCCTACACTTAGAAACATAATTCTAGTGTCATATAAAAATATATAAAATTGTGCATGGGTGCTTAAGCGAATCGGAGATACCCATTCTTTAAGTTACAATCTGGAAAAGAAATATCTCCGGTTCTGTTAAGCCTCCATGCACAGTATAGATGCAATACAGTATCTTCAAGGGGATATTTCTATGTTTAAAATGACATAAAATTGTGTTTCCAGGTGCCGGGGTTCAGGAGATATGGACATTTGAAGTTGGTCACTGTCAAGACATTTATAACCATCCTTCCTGCACGGGGGCCTGTGCAAATATATATAGCTGTATGGCAGTCCTGAAGGGATAAGCACAGACGGAGAGAGAGCCTTTTGCAATGATTTCAATTATAGCTATTTGATGCTGCTGGCTTCTTTCTAGCCTGAGATACAACCTGGTACATCTATCAGTCCTTCACATAAAATCATTTTCTGCTACTCCTGAAGTTGGCGGACACTACATTGTTGGGACATCAGCTAAGGAAACTGGGACCTCACTTCCCATAAATCTGGGCTCTCATCTCCAGTACTCGCAGCTCTAGCACACAGATTATTACACACACATTTACACCTATGCACTGTTACATAAATAGATCTATAATCTAATACAATTTATGACTACTATACACACTACCTGCAATAATGGATGTGTCAGCCAGGCTGTTCTGCAATTACTCTACTCTTCCAAGGCAGTGGGCGATAGGGTGTACATAGAACGAAGGACACACAGCACACAGAAGTAAATAACCTTCATCGTATGTATCAAACTGCTGTGCTGATCCTCCCCTCTTCTCTTCACTTACCCAAGTATATGCATGTCAAATCCTAGAGAGAAGTGGGTGGTGTGTAAAGAAGTCTTATAATTGATAATAGATCTGAGCAGCTGCAGGGGAGAGGAGGTAGACTGTGTGTGGGAACATGAGAGCAGAGTGTAGACAGGGCACACATGATGGATCTACTGCTGCTTCCTGTAATTACAGAGCAAAGACCAAAACTAGCTAACTAGCTCAGTGCAAAGGCACACCCCCACCCTTCTGTGATCCCCTGGTCTGTAGAGTGCATCTCCTTTTCCATCCTCTTTCACTCTATGGATTGTTCTTAGTGGGAGAGAGCTGAGGAAGGATAGTGGAGGACTATCAGAGAAACAGCGGCAATAAGGTAATTAATGCATGTTAGAAAATTTGGAGTTTTAAGTTATTGCAGCTATAAAAAAAACTTAATAAACTTATAAAATTTACATTTATAATTACTAATTTTTCCTAGTTCCTTTGTCTTCCCTTTAAAATAATAATGACACACTTTAACTGTTGTATTGCCCCCATATTATATTACTCTCTTTCGAGTCTCCTTCTTCCTCAACATTATAATCTGGTTGCCAGACGAAGGCGCGAATGGGTGAAACCCAGGGTAGGCAGTTGATGGTTTAACATGCTGCATGTCGGGACTGTGCAAATATATTTGTTTTTACATATTTTGTAGGTATATGGAATAAACGATTCCTTGCCTACTGGACTGCACTTTTAATCCTAGACCTAGATTTAGCAAGGTCGAAATTTCGGGTGAAGATCGATGTTGTATGCTTACTTAGAATGTACGGAAGTGTGAATAGACTGGTCTGAACAGAGTCCTATTTTCCTTTAGAAACTAAAAGATTCATGGTTTGCTTAATGTATTGGTATTTTTATATATTTTTTATATAGGCAAAGATGAAATTTGTGTTGCTGGTGTAAGTTGGGGTAGCCAGTCAGGAACTCTAGAGTGTAGGTAAATCTTAGAAGATTTATGTAGTTCGAAATGCGTTGGCCTTTTTACACACATGTTTGTCATATATTTTTAATGGAGCATTAAAGTTTATTGTATTTTATTAATTTTTGAGTGCTGGAGAAATTCCTATTTTCTTTGGATATGCCATTTGCCACTATGTTAAACATATAGAATATCAGAATAAGTGTAATAGTGAATGAATCGGACATTGCCGCTCTGCGGTTCTCTGCGCCAGTGACTCATTTCCCAACTTTCTACAGCAAATACTGAACAACACATAAGGACATACGGTAACCAACGAGTTTGTTCTCCTGCTAGGATAAGCTTTTCAAATGACAGAAGACCATCCACCTACAACCGAGTCATAGAAGCCACTGCTGGATGAGCAGCTGTAGTACATGGTGCAGCATATACACTCACCGGCCAGTTTATTAGGTACACCATGCTAGTAACGGGTTGGACCCCCTTTTGCCTTCAGAACTGCCTCAATTCTTCGTGGCATAGATACAACAAGGTGCTGGAAGCATTCCTCAGAGATTTTGGTCCATATTGACATGATGGCATCACACAGTCGCCGCAGATTTGTCGGCTGCACATCCATGATGCGAATCTCCCGTTCCACCACATCCCAAAGATGCTCTATTGGATTGAGATCTGGTGACTGTGGAGGCCATTTGAGTACAGTGAACTCATTGTCATGTTCAAGAAACCAGTCTGAGATGATTTCAGCTTTATGACATGGCGCATTATCCTGCTGAAAGTAGCCATCAGATGTTACAGGGTACATTGTGCTCATGAAGGGATGGACATGGTCAGCAACAATACTCAGGTAGGCTGTGGCGTTGCAACGATGCTCAATTGGTACCAAGGGGCCCAAAGAGTGCCAAGAAAATATTCCCCACACCATGACACCACCACCACCAGCCTGAACCGTTGATACAAGGCAGGATAGATCCATGCTTTCATGTTGTTGATACCAAATTCTGACCCTACCATCCGAATGTCGCAGCAGAAATTGAGACTCATCAGACCAGGCAACGTTTTTCCAATCTTCTACTGTCCAATTTCGATGAGCTTGTGCAAATTGTAGCCTCAATTTCCTGTTCTTAGCTGAAAGGAGTGGCACCCGGTGTGGTCTTCTGCTGCTGTAGCCCATCTGCCTCAAAGTTCGACGTACTGTACATTCAGAGATGCTCTTCTGCCTACCATGGTTGTAACGGGTGGCGATTTGAGTCACTGTTGCCTTTCTATCAGCTCGAACCAGTCTGCCCATTCTCCTCTGACCTCTGGCATCAACAAGGCATTTCCGCCCACAGAACCGCCGCTCACTGGATGTTTTTTCTTTTTCGGACCATTCTCTGTAAACCCTAGAGATGGTTGTGCGTGAAAATCCCAGTAGATCAGCAGTTTCTGAAATACTCAGACCAGCCCTTCTGGCACCAACAACCATGCCACGTTCAAAGGCACTCAAATCACCTTTCTTCCCCATACTGATGCTCGGTTGGAACTGCAGGAGATTGTCTTGACCATGTCTACATGCCTAAATGCACTGAGTTGCCGCCATGTGATTGGCTGATTAGAAATTAAGTGTTAACGAGCAGTTGGACAGGTGTACCTAATAAAGTGGCCGGTGAGTGTATAGCACAGAGAGAGGTTAGATTTGTATTATGTATTATATTTGGGATGAATATTAATATCACAAAATACAATATATATCTACGCTGTTCATATAGTATTGTTAAAGTATCCACAACTGTACAAAGCACCAGGTAGTAATGACAGAGCCGATCACAGTGCACCCATTGCCCAATGCAGAATGTGAGCTATACTGTCTATGTAGCACTGCCTAATGCAATGTCAACTGAGGTTCTCTAAAGTGTATTAAATATCTTATTACCTCAGCAAGTAATGGGTGGCCTATCTTTTAGGCTAAGTCTCTAAAATAACTGCCATCTTGAAAGTTGCCATATTGGATCAATGGCAAGTTTCTCCAATGGGAAGGTGGTCATGTAGCAAAGCAAAGACCATAATTATGTCAGAAATTGATCAATACAATCACAGAGACTTTACATAGATTATCATGCAGGTTCATAACTAATGGACCCAATGGGGCAGATTTATCAAGCAGTCTGAAAATCAGAATATTTCTAGTTGCCCATGGCAACCAATCACAGCTCCCCTTTAAAATATTCATGAGCACTGATAAAATGAAAGCTGAGCTGTGATTGTTTGCCATGGGTTAGAAATATTTTAACTTTCAGACAACTTGATAAATCTGCCCTACTGTCTTCCATGCTCTGTTCAGCACCATGGACCACACATCATATAGCTGTGGATCATAGGGGATGTACCTGGGTGTTGTGGAAACATTCTGTCTTGAACAACAAGAGATATTGGGGAACATTTTACAAGGTCCTTGTGCCTGTTTTCTGTCGGACTTTGCACATTTTGAAGAAGAACTCCCACCACATATGTGTCACTGCTGCACTATTCTACACTTGACACAAATTTTGCCACTGCAGGGGGTGTTCCGGTGCACAGTTGCACAGACCATGTTAAAGGTGCACCAAAAAAAAGTTGCTGCTTTGCTGGAGCAGTGCAGCGTGCACAAGATTCATAAAGAACATGCACCACATTTCATAAATCTGGTGCCCTCTGCTTACAACAGAGGGACATTTGGCTCACCTTATAGTCCTCAAGCAGTAGTCCATGACCACCACCAAGCACAGATATGACACTGAGGCCACATAACAAAATGCAACAGACACAATCTACAAGTCATCAGCCATGATCTTAGTCCAACATTTACCTCCAAAGAAGATGGCTCTTGCCCTGCAGGGCACGTACATACACCACTAATGATCCAAGACATGGTGAAATACCAATGATCCACTTCTTACTGAGGACTTCTTTCTATTTAATAGACTTTAAGGTGAAAAAACTTGTGCTAATCACTTAAGTGTCATCAGTAATCACAGACCATTGTTCAGAAGAATTGTAGAAGAGGCCTGACGTCTTCCGCGGTCTCCACCTTCTCAATTTATTCTTATTATCAGGCCTTCAGAAGGCGGTTACTGCCACCCACTTACAGCCTTTTCCTCCAGGTTTAATCAGTCACTTTCAGCACATTTGGTGACTTATCTTAAACTTCAGTGAAAATATTATGACATATTAGTGAATATTTAGTAGGTCTAACTTGTAATGACAGTAACGTCATTTATCTAGTGTCTGATGGTCCAGGAATTCTTGGAGATTACCGTTCTTGAATAGAGAGGAGAAAATAATGACAACTCATGTCCTATAGCTAGGATATTTCTACGGAAAGTAACGAGATGGCGTCCCTCCAAAAAATCTGCTCACCTTTGCTAAGTAGATAATCAGCTATCTTCACTTTTAGATGCCTAGCTTAGACATAATTCAAGTGGCTGATGGTCAATGGTATCAGAACAATAAACATGGAATAGTAGGAATCTGTTGCCACAAACGGAAATTTGCTAGTACAATATCGGTTTATCCAGATAAATATCTGTAGATGACACATTTTGGGTCTTAGGACCCTTCTTCAATTACAACTGATATTACTATAGAAGGGTCCCCAGACCCAAAACACAATTCTAGCTAGCTACTAACTACTGAAGCCTCCTGTCTTCTACCTCATCAGTCAGACATTCCTGTCCATAAAATGGCCGTAGATGGAGGATCATGTGATCTCTAACCGGTGATCGTTTATGCACAACATAACATGACCCTCCATCGGCGACCATTTTATGGACTGGAATGTCTGGCCGATGTGGTAAAATACGGGAGGCTTCACTTTACATATCAGGAAAGCAGAGCAGAACTATTAATAGATGTATATTGGTAAATTACCTAATATCCTGCACCCCACACTTACACACACATTACAGAAAACATGAGGTAAAGTGGCCAACCCCTTTAATGAAAAATAAAATTGATATATTCAATTCAGGACAGTAATCATGTGGCCACCACAAGCCCAAGCACTGTTTGATGAAATATGGTGTATCAGGACCTTCAGAATACAATGTTATTCAAAAGTCCCAGGACACCCTATTATTAAAGAGACAAAAGGGAAAAGACCCTAGATGGGTTAGTTGGCCTATCTTTAAAGCTATATCTGGAATATGTACACCATCTTGAAGGTGGCACCATCTTGATATTGGATCACGGTCAATTGTTTACAATGGGAAGTTGGTCATGTAGCATATCAAAGAAGGTAAAACTTTCTCAGAAATAGATGACTGCGATCAGATTTGTAATACCTCACACATGGTTCAACACAGGTTCTTATGCAGGTTCACTGCTACTGGATCCAGTACCTTCGTCTGTGTTCAGCACTATGGACAACATGTCATTTAGCTCTGGATCTCAGGGAACGTTCCCAGTTGCAAGTTTCTGAGGCAATCGAGACAATAGATTTGTGAGACAATTCTGGTCTTCCTTGACCTACTACGACCACCATTAAACTTGCCCTTGATCCAATGTGGCGGCTTTTAAGATAGCGGCTATGCTCCAGATGTATCCTAAAACATAGGGCCCCTCACCCATTACTTGATTTTATTTCTGAAAGTTATCTATTGTGAAAGTTAGCTATTATAGGACTATTATAACATGCAAAACTCTTTTATGACTTGCTTGGAGAACTTTCTGAAGACACAATAAGACGTTTCCCTGACCTGGCATTGCTGTTATTACAGTAGATGGCTCAGACTTCATAAAGAAGTCTCTAAGAAATGGAAATTGATTGCATTAGCCGGCAATTAATGCAGTGTCCTGAGAACTGGAGACCCGCAGAGAGGTCATCTAGTGCCCACTCTCACAGTAATTAACGCTCATCTAAAATTGTTTATCCGCCTTTCCCTAAATATTTCATCATCCATACCACATGTTTAAGAAGGCCGAGCCCTCCCCCCCCCCATAATGGATATTTACTGGCAGTACAGGGTGATTATGAAAACAATCCATCGCAGCATCTATAATTTACCTTGACGGTTTTATACTCACTTGTAGTCTATTGACTGGAGTCATAAAGAACATTACATTTCCATATCCATTAAAGAGGCTGTGAATTGACGGAAGCTTGTCATACACAAGAAGCCGCTTCTGCACTTGTATCTCTCACATTATACGTTTAATGAGACTTCCAGTGGCGAACACGAAAAATATTTATGTCACGCGCTTAAAAAAAAAAATGATATGAGACTTATATAATACGGTAATTCGCCCTTTCAACCATAGACTATAAATTAAATGTGTCCGAGGATATTTCTCTATCTATTTACATAGGATATTATTTGCTATAGTACAACTGCTTCCTCTTGGCAGCCATATTGGGGGCTATGGAGAAATGTCTGTAGTCACCTGATCACAGGGGAGAATATTCCAGCATATTATTTACTCTTTTTTGTGTATGTTCTTCAAAGTACCATATATACTCGAGTATAAGCCTAGTTTTTCAGTACAAAAAATGTGCTGAAAACCCAAACTCGGCTTATACTCGAGTAAAAAAATATAGGTTTTACCAGGTTTTTGTGGTAAAATTAGGGGCCTCGGCTTATACTTGGGTCGGCTTACACTCGAGTACATACGGTAATTCTTAATTCTTACAGTCTTAACATGACACTGCCCCCAGACTCAAAAGTTTGGTCCTTGTACTGTATGTGACAAAACATTAAAAAACTTAGACTAGCGTGTGCCCACAATTTTCATACAACCCAGGCCCCACTTAAAGAGAATCTACCATTTGTTTTCATGCAT
The DNA here is from genome assembly GCF_040894005.1 of Engystomops pustulosus. Lineage (NCBI taxonomy): Eukaryota > Metazoa > Chordata > Amphibia > Anura > Leptodactylidae > Engystomops > Engystomops pustulosus. The sequence goes on along the minus strand of NC_092411.1, from coordinate 263,924,215 downwards.
TATCAAGCAAACATACCTTGAGAATGCTATAGCGACACTGATGCAGTTCTTTGTACATAACCGAATGGTTCTGTACAAAAAAACATTATAAAATTCAGGACCTTGGGAAAGTTGGGTGAAGACGGGTCTTCTACATAAACACATTACACAGAGCTTCCTGAACTGTCCAGACAGGACTAATCAACCTGAGCTGGATGACTCAAAAAGGAAATCTACCCATGGCCATGGCCTCTTAGCTTCTAACATCAACTTTTATAATTATGCAAATGAGCCTGAAGGGCCCTGTGTTTTTACCAGAGGCCCTTCCCATTGCAGCTACACAGGCTGTTTTACTATATGGGAGCACTTCCCCCCTCCCCAGTAATTTTTCAGCAGCAGTGAGAACACATTGGAAGGGGGAGTGCACCTACAACACACCCTAGGGCTCTTCTGGCTCAAAAGCACAATGTTAAATGATTTTAAAAGGAAGGAAGTCATGGATAATAAATATAAGAAGATAACCACAGTCCCGGTGCCTGGATCTATGAGTAACTGTCCCTGGTTTGTCGTGCTGGATTTTAATGGTAGATTTCCTTCCATTACTCTGGTGGTTCCTTGGAGGAGGTGCAAGCCAGAGTTGCAAAATAGCAAATGTAAAGATCCGCCTTCATCCTTTTCCTTAAATAATTGGTGAACTGGACTCAAAAAACTAGCATTTTTTTGTACAATCATAGCGTATAAGCCATAACATTGGAGAATTAAACATAAATCAATAAAATTGAGTGTCAGTAGAACAGCCTTAGAGAAAATCTTTTTTAAAATGACTCATTTTGTAGCATTGGGACTTTATTCTGCATGGCTCAGCCCCTATAGATGGTGATTCTTCTTCTCTTTGCCCACGTCCTTGGTTGAGAACATGATGTGCTAGAAACCACTACAGCTCCGTCTTCATTGTTCTCCGGTTTAGAAATTGCTTGCTTGGGAACACATTGAGATTTCATCTCGTAAAACTGTAATCTTAATCCTAGACATATGGTCAAACATATATGGCGGCAATTGTTCGCTAACCATCAGTCTAACAAGCTCTTGACATATAAATAGAATTCAATCCATTTGTTAATGTTACAGTGATAGGTACAATGGGGGTCATTTACTAAGGGCCCGATTCGCGCTTTCCCGACGTGTTACCCGAATATTTCTGATTTGCGCCGATTTCCCCTGAATTGCCCCGGATTGTGGCGCATCGGCGCTGGCATGCATGCGACGGAAATCGGGGGGCGTGGCCGAACGAAAACCCGACAGATTCGGAAAAACCGCCGCATTTTAAAAAAAAAGTGTCGCGGAGCTTGCACTTACCTTCACTAGGAATAGGCCGGTGAACTTCAGTGCTTTCCGATGCTCTTCAGAGCAGCAGCACCACCTGGTGGACGTTGGAGGAACTGCCATAATGAATTCCAGCCGGACCCGAATCCACCGCAGAGAACGCGCCGCTGGATCGCGAATGGGCCGGGTAAGTAAATCTGCCCCAATATGTCTTATACACGGGGGATTGTCATTCTATTAGTATATAGATTTATGTGTAGTTGAAAGAGTTAAAAAGACATGTTTGAAAAAATGATCAAGATATTGGGGCTGACGCACTTTCGATGGATTTTTCGATGTTTTTGGGTTTTGTACGCTGTGACAGATGTTCAGGGGATTGTGTGGCACACGATCATTTTTTGGCACAGCTGCGCCGTCTTTCATGCGTCAGAAATCGGGGGGGGGGGGGGGCGGGCCGCCGGGCTGTCTGACTTTCTGACTTATTCGGACTGAGCGCGGGATTTAACTTTCAAATTGTGTCACAAGACAATGCACTTACATGCACCAGGAAGCAGATGGTGAACTCCGGCGGACCTGAGCAGGGAAGCGACACATGCAGAATATCGGAACGCCCGATCTTAATGAATCAGGGAGAGTACATGTTAGTCAGACAATGCACTTTCGCTGAACTCCTCCGGATAGGTGAGTAAGTGTGCCCCATTAAGTAATCAATTGAGGAACTGAGTTGCAAGTGTTTGATTTCCCTACAGCACCCCCACAGGTGGAAGAGTGCAATACATCATTTTCATTAAATGGGAATTGTCATATTTAAAATTTATGAGATATCCCCAGGGTATGTTATAAAAACAAGTTAGATGTGGGGCCCGACCATGGCACCTTCACCTTTCTCAAGAATTATTGAAAGGAGGATTAGGCCTAAAAGTAAGAATGTTCTTAGTTGCCCATAGCTGCCAATTACAGCTCAGCTTTCATTTTACCAGTGCTCAATCACTAAGATTGTGCGCCCGATATCCTGCATGTGTCGCTTCCATGCTCAGGATCTTGCGACACAATTTGAAAGTTAAATCCTGCGCTCAGTCCAAATCAGTCGGATCGTACGACGGCACGCCCTCCAATTTCTGCCGCATGAAAGCAGCTGTGCCACAATCCGATCACATGTGACACAATCCCCAGTTAAATAGACATCACAGCGGTGCAAATCCTGAAAATGTCAGAAAATCCGATGCAAGTGCGTCCGCGGATCTTTAGTAAATAAGCCCCATTTTCTGCTTAAGTTTTTTTTTCCCGAGCATATGAATGGGTTTCATAAAAAAATAAAATCCAATACACTATGCTGTGACTGTAAACTGCTGCAGACGACGCAGCTACAGCTAACCCGCAGTGATTACAGCCTGCAGTGATGATATTCCAGCAAATATTAACACTCATCTATGAATTTGAACTAAAATGGATTTAAAAAAGGGATCGCAAAGAGTTAAATCCGAGTGATTCGAAGTCACATGATGGATGAGACCCATCGGCAGTCACATGAAACCTCTGCCTGGTGCAATGTGAGGGCAGGTTTTCCATCAGATAAGATGTGACAATGCAGCATATCCTCTCTGAGTCCATGGTAATATCAGTTATCTGTGTCGCCTGGAAGGAACTTTGGGTAAGTCACAGGAAAAAGGTGGGAGTATTGTTGGTGTTTCCTGTTGGCTTAAAAAAATTCCCGTATTGTTCACTTTTATTTTTGTAAGTCTGTTGCATGGGATCACCAGCGTTCCTGTTACATCCTCTTTCCATCCAGGGACAATATTTATGGACTCGAATAAACTGCGTCAACAGGTGGGAATATGCAGGAGTGACGGCTCGATGATGGAGATGTGACTGCGCTGTAGATAGGAGCAGACACTCATGGGAGGATGGAATGTGCAGACTCATTGGGAAGATTTGGGTTTTTACTATACAATTCTACATCTTTCATTTTTTTTTTTATTGGATGATTTTTGGGGAAATGTCCCAACTTTTCAGAGGTGAAAAGAATTGGCTCAATATTTAATGTTGTTCCTTATCCACAAGTAGTTTGACTGCTGAGACCTTCACTGATCAAAAAAATGGGGGTCTGTATCACCAAGAGAATTGGGAAACCGCATTCCATTGAATGTGTGTCCTACCATTCAATCCATTCTCTATGGCACTGCCAATCATTGTACTTTATCTCTGGCAGTCACAGGGTTAAATGTTAGGGAGTCTGTGGGATCCTCAACATTGATTGGAAAGGGATCCCTGTATACCAAGGGAATGGAAAGACTGCATGCAATTGATCAAGTGTCCTGCTACTTGATCAATTCTCTATGGCACAGTCCGAGATAGTAATAATAATCTTTACTCATATAGTTCCATCAAATTATGTAGCACTTTACAAATCATGGCGGACAAAAAAAAACCAAAATAAGATAAAACAAGTAAACTTAGTCATATGGAACAATAGGAGTGAGGGCCCTGCTCACAAGAGCTTACAGTCTATGAGGATGAGGGGGTGACACAAGAGATTACAGTCTATGAGGATGAGGCAGTGACACAAGAGCTTACAGTCTATGAGGATGAGGGGTTGACACAAGAACTTACAGTCTATGAGGATGAGGGGTGACACAAGAGCTTACAGTCTATGAGGATGAGGCAGTGACACAAGAGCTTACAGTCTATGAGGATGAGGAGGTGACACAAGAGCTTACAGTCTATGAGGATGAGGGGGTGACACAAGAGCTTACAGTCTATGAGGATGAGGGGTTGACACAAGAGATTACAGTCTATGAGGATGAGGCAGTGACACAAGAGCTTACAGTCTATGAGGATGAGGGGTTGACACAAGAGATTACAGTCTATGAGGATGAGGCAGTGACACAAGAGCTTACAGTCTATGAGGATGAGGGGTTGACACAAGAGCTTACAGACTATGAGGATGAGGCAGTGACACAAGAGCTTACAGTCTATGAGGATGAGGGGGGACACAAGAGCTTACAGTCTTTGAGGATGAGGGGGTGACACAAGAGCTTACAGTCTATGAGGATGAGGGGGTAAAACAAGAGCTTACAGTCTATGAGGATGAGGGGGTAAAACAAGAGCTTACAGTCTATGAGGATGAGGGGGTAAAACAAGAGCTTACAGTCTATGAGGATGAGGCAGTGACACAAGAGCTTACAGTCTATGAGGATGAGGGGTTGACACAAGAGCTTACAGACTATGAGGATGAGGCAGTGACACAAGAGCTTACAGTCTATGAGGATGAGGGGGGACACAAGAGCTTACAGTCTTTGAGGATGAGGGGGTGACACAAGAGCTTACAGTCTATGAGGATGAGGGGGTAAAACAAGAGCTTACAGTCTATGAGGATGAGGGGGTAAAACAAGAGCTTACAGTCTATGAGGATGAGGGGGGACACAAGAGCTTACAGTCTATGGGGATGAGGGGAGACACAAGAGCTTACAGTCTATGAGGATGAGGGGGTGACACAAGAGCTTACAGTCTATGAGGATGAGGGGGGACACAAGAGCTTACAGTCTATGGGGATGAGGGGAGACACAAGAGCTTACAGTCTATGAGGATGAGGGGGTGACACAAGAGCTTACAGTCTATGAGGATAAGGGGGTGACACAAGAGCTTACAGTCTATGAGGATGAGGGGGTAAAACAAGAGCTTACAGTCTATGAGGATGGGGGGGACACAAGAGCTTACAGTCTATGGGGATGAGGGGAGACACAAGAGCTTACAGTCTATGAGGATGAGGGGGTGACACAAGAGCTTACAGTCTATGAGGATGAGGGGGGACACAAGAGCTTACAGTCTATGGGGATGAGGGGAGACACAAGAGCTTACAGTCTATGAGGATGAGGGGGTAACACAAGAGATTACAGTCTATGAGGATGAGGGGGTGACACAAGAGATTACAGCCTATGAGGATGAGGGGGTGACACAAGAGCTTACAGTCTATGAGGATGAGGGGGTGACACAAGAGCTTACAGCCTATGAGGATGAGGGGGTGACACAAGAGCTTACAGTCTATGAGGATGAGGGGGTGACACAAGAGCTTACAGTCTATGAGGATGAGGGGGTGACACAAGAGCTTACAGTGTATGAGGATGAAGGGGTGACACAAAAGCTTACAGTCTATGAGGATGAGGGGGTGACACAAGAGCTTACAGTCTATGAGGGTGAGGGGGTGACACAAGAGGTATAAGAGCTTATATAATGGTCCAGTCATTCATTACAAGGGAACAGAATAAAATAATTTAATACATAAAAATTCTGCTGCTTGAACCAGCCATCAGCCGCATCTTATACACAGAATCCAAGGTCAATGAGACTGCAGAGAAGCCTGGACGGGAGGATGGGTTGGTAAAAAAAGAGTGTAAGTTTCATGCACTTAGGGAATTCAATAGCTTTGCCTGAAGAGATGTGTTTAAGAGTATCTTTGAAGCTTTGGATTTTGAGTATTAGTCTGACTGTCCAGGGTAGTGAAATCCAGAGAATTGTTGCAGCTAGGAGAAGTCCTGGGGACATGAGAGCACGGTTCTAATTAAGAAAGAGGATAATCTATGATTGCTGGCAATGGGAAGAGGATAAATTAGAGGAGAAGCATGGAGATGCAGCATTGTGTAGAGCTTTTTGGATGAGGGTGATTATTTTAACACTGTATTCGGAAGGAGATGGGCAACCAATGCAGTGACTGGCGCAATCATTGTACCCAGATATCTCTGGCTGTCCCAAGATGTAAACCCTGATTTGTGGGACATGCACAGGTAGTTAGGAAGGAGCACCCAAGTGAGTGGAGAGACTACCACAATTGATCATGTCACCTGTCACTCAATCCATTCTCTATCGCTCTGCCAGAGATAACCAATCAATGTACTCAGCTGTCTCTGGCAGTCCCAAAACTTATATTATGCCTTGTGATGGGGATCCAATTGCTGAAACTCTCACTGATGATGGGAAAGGGAATTCTAAAACCCTCACTGATGATGGAAATGGGCGTCCCATACTCCAAAGTGAATGGAGCTGTTACATACATTCAAGCATGCACATCTACCCTTTGGACCCTGATTTTGTGCTGTATCTGCTATCTAGTTGTGACTCGGACCACTTGTGATTCTTCTGTGTTATTTATTTGTGAATCTAGTTTTTTGTCTGCATGGTGACTTAGGGAGGGATTTTTTTTGTGGTTGTCCCGTATTACCTAGGATATGCTGTGGCAAGCAGGCAGGAGACAGTCCTCATTACAGTTTGACTAGTGAAACACCCAAAGGGTAACAAGAACAGTGGGCACTTTCCCCTGGATTTATGTAGTCATTGATTGTTACAATGCAGAAAGCTAAGAACACAGCAGTGTGGGGACATGCCACCAGTGCACTTGGCGAAGCTACCATAAACCAAATCAATGTTTCACCATACAACTAGCACTAGCAACATTCATAAAGGTAACATTTCACCAGACAGTGCCACCTAACACTGTAAAAACTACATTCCCTTTAAATCTTCCTCATTGCCGTAGACCGCAGTTCTTACATTGATAGAAGACACTTTGCAAAATATATATTATAGGATATTTTAAGGTAAGATGGTAGAGTTAAAATTTTTTTTTAGTAAAATGGCCAAGCAAAACTTCTGTACTCGCTACTACTCAGTCCAATCAGGTTCACTTAAAGGGAATGAGCTGCAATGCCACATAGCACCTATAGATAAGAGTGTCAATGACTTTTTTTTTCCATTTTTTATTCTAGCCCATAATAATAAAATAATAATAATTTCCTTTATTTATATATAGCGCACACAGATTACGCAGCGCTGCAAAGAGCTTGTCATATCAGTCCCTGTCCCCAATGGAGCTCACAATCTAATCAACCTACCAGTATGTTTTGGAGTGTGGGAGGAAACCAGAGGACCTGGAATAAACCCATGCAAACACGGAGAGAACATAAAAAATCTTTGCAGCTCTTTGACCTGGATGGGACTTGAACCCAGGACCCCAGTACTGCAAGGCTGTAGTGCTAACCACTGAGCTCATCCCTTTTAATCTCCTTGACTTCTGAATCCCAAAAGTTAACATAACTCTATTATACCAAAGATGTCGGTCTAAGATTCCTGTTCGTAGAAGTATTTTATAAATGTAAAGCTGATCCTTTAGGGCTACGGGTCACTTTCATGTGCGCACCCGCAGGCTGCTAGCTGGCAGCTCTTCCTTTCTCATGCAGATAGCTTACCGGCCTGACACACACATGTCTTAGAGCAAAGTAAAACAAACAGGGTGATAATACTGATCTCCGCATTTCCCCGAAAATCCACGGTAATACATCTCTGATATTGGAAAGCTGCTGTATTTATTTGGATAAGACATGCTTATACCTGCTTGACTGGGTCACGGCGTTACGCTGTAAAATCGGATTTGCTTTTTTATAATATAATCCACTAACCATGTATTTTATTTATCAGAAATGCTCGGAAGTAGATTTCCTCTGCTATGGGGAAGACTTCAGGTCTTATGGGTGTATAGTACGGTATATAAGGAGACGCTATTATCCTACACTCAGCCTATCTAATTCATTAGTGAGGAGGATTTACTAAGCTCAACCAGGCAAATCCTGTTTTTGCACTACTGGATCACCCAAAGCTTTATTGTTCACCTCTGCTCTCGAAACAGACGTAAAAGAACTAGGTTAGAGATTAGTTCATGGGTAAGAACAGCGGAGAGGTCTCTGCCTGTACCCTGAGCTGCGAATATATACAAGAACCAGGACTAAACTCCTTTCTTAAAGGGGTGTTCCCAATTCAGCAAGTGATAAATATTGTTTGAATAATGAAAAGTTCTACAAATTTCCAAAATACTTTCTCTATCAATTCCTCATGTTTTTCTAGATCTCTGCTTGCTGTCATTCCATAGAAAGCTTCTATGATTACTTCCGGTGGACAGAAATCTGACCATGGTCACACAGGTGCACGGCTCGTTATAACACACAGCTCTGATTTCTCTATGTGAGCCGTGCACCTGTGTGACCATGGTCAGATTTCTGTCCACTGGAAGTAAGCAATGAAGCTCTGTATAGCATGACAGCAAGCAGAGATCTAGAAAACCGTGATGAATTGATACAGAAAGTACATTGGAAAATCGTGTTATTTGTCATACAAACAGTAACATTAATTTTCCAAAGTGGAAATAACATTACTGTCTCCCTTGGTTGGATAATACAGAACACACTGGGGCACATTTACTAAGGGTCTGAATCACGTTTTTCCGCCCGGTTTCCCGAATTTTTCCGACTTGCGTCGAATTGCCCCAGGATTTTGGCACACGCGCCGGCTTTATGCGACAGAAATCGGGGGGGGGGGGTCGTGGCCGTCAAATTGGGAAAAGCCGCGGAATTGTAAAAAAAAATTGTGTCGCAAAAATAGCACTCACGTACACCGAGACATAGGAGGTGAATTCCGGCGGACTTCAGCGCAGCAGCGACACCGGATACCGGCGCACGGACCTTAGTGAATCCCGGCAGGACCCGAATCAGCGTCGGAGAACGTGCCGCTGGATTGCGAATGGCCTGGGTAAGTAAATGTGCCCCATTGTGCATTTGTTTAATAGAACTTTGTGCTATTTTGCACAAGATTATTTATTATTATTTATAGATTTGTTTTATTTATTTTTTGTTGTTGCTTATATGGCACCAACATATATCACAGAGCTGTATGTCATTCCCCAGTTTGGCTTTCAAACTCAGACACATATTGTAGTGACAATTACAGGAAACAAATGAAATATCAGTATATAGATAGGAAACGAGAGGAAAACCCAAGCAGCCAGGGGGAAAACATTCAAACTCCAAGTCAATGTGGGATGTGTATCTTTATTTCTGCTAGTTAAATTGTCTCATTTTAGTTGTTTTTGTGACTTTTGCTTCATTTTACAAGTACACCTTGTGCAGTGCCTTATGTGTCTTTATTTTCTAGACCATCCATGCAACTTTTCACTTTTTCTGGCTCATTTTTGCGTCTTTTTAGCTGCAAATCTGCACCTGCTCCATGGCAGGTGCAAAGGAAAGATTTTTTTTCATGGACTCTGTTTTAACATGTAAATTGGAATTATGTCACATGCTTTAAATGTTTAAAATTTTGCACATTAGCCAGTTTAAAAAAAAAGTTTTTTTTCATTTTTGTATTTTTTTTTAAATTTAGTGTGAGGTCACACGTGGTGTTTTGGTTGTGCTTCAAAACGCATTACAACAGCTGAGCAGAGGTGATTTGTCTCATAACATTACTGTTAATATTATTAATAATAATAATATTTATTATTATTATTAGTAGTAGTAGGTAGTAGTAGTATTGTCTTGCTATGGTGTTGTTGTTATTATTATTATTTATTATTAGTTCGCCATGCTGTTATTATTATTATTTATTATTAGGTCGCCATGCTGTTATTATTATTATTTATTATTAGGTCGCCATGCTGTTATTATTATTATTTATTATTAGGTCGCCATGCTGTTATTATTATTATGACATTATTTTATGTTGTCATGCTGTTATTATTATTATGATTATTATTATTATTATGGCATTAGTATATGTTGCCATGCTGTTGTTGTTATTATTATTATTATTATTATTATGACATTATTATATGTTGCCATGCTGTTATTATTATTATTGCTATTATTATTGTTATTATTATTATGACATTATTATATGTTGTCATGCTGTTATTATTATTATGATTATTATTATGATTATTATTATTATTATTATTATTATTATTATTATTATGGCATTAGTATATGTTGCCATGCTGTTGTTGTTATTATTATTATGATGACATTATTATATGTTGTCATGCTGTTATTATTATTATTATTGTTATTATTATTATTATTATTATTATTATTATGACATTATTATATGTTGCCATGCTGTTATTATTATTATTATTATTATTATTATTATTATTATTGCTATTATTATTATTATTACCATTATTATTATTATTACATTATTATATGTTGTCATGCTGTTATTATTATTATTATTATTATTATTATTATTATGACATGACTATGACCATAATAATAATGTAATCACTATTTATGAGTCATTCTAATTCTTCTCATGACATGTGACTCTACAAAATACATTTTAGGCATAAGATAATGAGGCTTATCCCCCCCCCCCCTCTATAATGTATAGCACATATGATGACACTATGGTTCGGGTGTGGATCCTCATGATCCTCTCCTGAGATTTCGGTTTCATGTAGTGCAATGTCTCTGCATGAATGATCTGATATTTGGTTGAATTATTTACAGCATTTATTACTTGCCCAGAATATGAAGCGTCTTTCTAATTGCCTTCTTAGAAATGCGCCTCAAGCCCAAAAAAATAGCAGATTTGGCTGCGGCCCAGAATCCATATGTGCCATGTCTGGTCAGCTGTATATGCTCCAGACGTCTGCTGCCATCGATTTCATAGAGCTGCTATAGTAATGTGTATCTGCTCGCTCTGGAAGGCTGTTTCCGTCACCCAGTCACAGGCCGGGTTATCTGTTTTCTCTCTCGCTCTCTGGTTGCCATGACAATCACCAAAATCAGACTATTTTACATCCGGTGAGGGGGGTTTCAGATGGTGGCTTTGTCATATCTGCAGGGATCTTTGATGGCAAAAATATTGGAACCTTTGGGTCCTAATGCTAGTTTGGTTTTTAGGGTAACAGGTTCGTCATACATGTCAGGGGTCAGGTACACTAATCAGCAATTACCCTGAGTTAGGCCCCAGGACCATGTGACCTGGTCCCTAGTATCCTCCAAAAATATCTGCTATACTTAGTTGACCTGGGTAAGCTACCACTACTATAAGAAGTGATTACCGCGTGTCCCCTGAAGGCGGGGTAGGTCTTTGTGTAGGGGTTAAACTCTTTGTGCCCTGGCCTAAAAAGGCTTTACTGACCGGGGCAGTACCGAGGCAACACCGTACCGCTCCGTACCCTGTGAAAAAATAGGACATGTCCTATTTTGTCACGGCATATGGCGCCGTGCGCCATGCATCCCTATGGAGAGGAACGGGTGAGCAGCGCTCCTCCTCTCCCCGCGCGCTGCCGCGTGCCTGCCATGCTAGGGTACGGCGGGAAACGGTAGTGTGAATCCAGCCTTACTAAGCTCCATGTGCCATTTTTTCAGCTTGACTTTGCACATTCTTTTAGGTGCAAACTGCTGGGACAGGTATTTAAGATGTTTCCACGCCGCTATTGTGTCGCACATCATGCCACACAAATCTCTGCACTGAAGGGGACGTTCTGGTGCTCAGGCGGACCGTGCACCCGATTTATCATGCAAAATCTGATGTAAAATGTGTTAATCCGTGATTAACCCCTGCAGACCCAGCAGTCACTAGAGCTGGCACACTCCTGCATTCACTGCAAAACACTACTTCAGCGCTATGCAGTGAAAAAAGGAGAAGGCAGAAGCGGTAATAAAATGCGGTTTGTATTTTTATTCTAGCTTGTTGAGATATCAGTTCCAGTATCTGACTATTCTACTCCTCTCTACTGTCAGAGATGAGGAGCTAGAGCAGAGGGTGTATTATGATAAACGTTGAGACACTGAGAAGATTATTATAACACACGCCCCCTTCTCTGCTCTAGCTCCTCCTCTCTGACAGTCGACAGGATTAAAATAGTTAGATACTGGGATCCCTGGGCTACAAAGAAAATTCAAAGTGCCTCTGAATCAATGTAGCAGCCCCTCTACATTAATATATGGTCATCCCCAAATATCTAAGGTTGTGAGGGTCCTCTTTGAAAACTTGAACAGGTTGGCACAAAATGCAGCAAATTACTCACAATAGCACATCTTTTCAGACATTTTTCTCATTGCACTACCTTTTTGAGACCAATTTTTATTGTTTGTCACCATTTGAAACATTAAAGGCCATGCCTAATCACTAATTGAGACCTAAATCCCATTGATAATCTGTGGCTTGACTATACAGTATATGCTGCCAGTAATGGGAAAAAGCTCCAGCCTCTAGATGTGCAAATCAGGTGTATATAGATGTATTTCCACTTTGCCATACAGAAGGTGCTGCAGAGAAGCCAGGCTTCAGGTTTCCTCACTCCTATACTATAAGTTACTGCTGGAGGGGATTTCTTCCCAGTTAATTCTGTCTATGTTATTCATTGCAGATGTTGAATACAGAACAGAACCAACCTTAGAGGGAGTTTATTAAGCAAGGCGTATTGATTCACACACTAATGCAGGGAAGGGGAATACTCTGGTGTATTCTGATAATTAAGTCCACAAGCCTCTTGTCTTTGTCACAATATTTAAATGTATTGGGAAAAAAGTTTTTTGTTGGGTTTACGAGTGACTGTGCTCCAATGGGAGAGAGCGGGATCTAAAGAGGCAAAAATCTCTCTTGTGAATTAGGAGTAGAGCAGTGTAATTAGTGACTCCAGGCTTTAGGAATAATCGTAAAGAGCAACTTCAAGCACCTAGACCATAATAACAGGACCCCAACTACCATATGCCATTTATAGTGCTGATGGTGATTTATTTGACAGAAGGGTCACAGGGGCTGGGTATAAATGTTACCACTGCGCATCACAAAGAAATCTAAATTGACAGCAGAATGATATAGAGCAGAAAGAAAAAAGCAGATTGCACATAATGGGGGTCATTTACTAAGGGCCCGATTTGCGTTTTCCCGAAGTGTTACCCGAATATTTCCAATTAGTGCCGATTTTTTTCTGAATTGCCCCGGGATTTCGGCTCACGCGATCGTATTGTGGCGCATCGGCGCCGGCATGCACGCAATGGAAATATGGGGGTGTGGCCGAACGAAAACCTGACGGATTCGGAAAAACCGCCGCATTTTTTTAAAAAAATGTTGCTCGACACGCGCTTACCTTCACCCAGGGTAGGACGGTGAACTCCGATGCAATCCGATGGTCTTCAGCGCAGCAGCGACACCTGGTGGACGTCGGAGGAACTGCCTTAATGAATCCCAGCCGGACCCGAATCCACCGCAGAGAACGCGCTGCTGGATCGCGAATGGACCGGGTAAGTAAATATGCCCCAATGTCCTATCCACAGGCAGCATATTATACAGCAGAAGGAGCAAAACAGATTGAAAATTACTGTATGTCCCATGACCAGGCAGCATGTTATACAGCAGGAGGAGCTGAGCAGATTGTACATTGTGTCCTATCTGCAGGCAGCATGTTATAGAACAGGAGGAGCTGAGCAGATGGTACACAGTGTCCTATGTGCAGGCAGCATGTTATAGAGCAAGAGGAGCTGAGCAGATTGAACCTGGTGTCCTATATGCAGGCAGCATGTTATAGAGCAGGAGGAGCTGAGCAGATTGTACATAGTTTGATCCCTATAGTATAAGGTGATGGTGTTCTATATATCCTGAGATGGGTAATCCAAGAACTCAGAGGAAAGATCATAACATGTGAAACACATTCATATCGCACATTGGCTCAAACTTAACACGTCACATATCTGTCCACACGAAACTTGGGTATAATGAAGCAAATTGATCAGGGATCTCATACTCTAAATGGAGATTTTCACTGTTTATTACATTATATTGCAAAATATATAGTGAATCTGTGTGGCTACTGGGTAACATTGTATTAGCCCAATGCCAATTATGCAGCAACCACCAGTCCCTACCCATTCAGCATGGGCTGGTGAGGACTAGTCACTATGCAGTACTGTACTATTACTATTACATATTACATTGAATGAATGAATTATGGTTGAATGAAGGAGTTAATATATGTCTTAGATGCAGTAATGTAACTTCTTGATGCTTTTAATATGCTGTGATTTACAGTTCCAATAACAGGATTAACAATTCATTGCTTTATAACCTTCTCATAACCCTCTTGTTTTATAGCATTTAGCTTGTTAACCTGAAGTTACACTGGAGCAATGTCTTCCAGATTCTCCTAACAGGGAGCAGGTGCTAAGCGCCTGCAGTGTCCCTGCGTACCGTGCAGAAGGAGCTCATCGCATGGATACAATTGACTATATAATAGATGGACATGGGGGCTACAATCTGTATCATCAACAATTTATTACGGGCACATTGTCTTGTAAACCATCAAATACTATGGGTAAGTATCATTATCTCAACAAAATTAGACTTCAACAATCAGAGGCACAAATGAAACCTTACAAATCTGTCTTTTCCTCGGGTGAAATGATTTTTTTATAAACATTTTTTAAAGGGACTGACAAAATGACCCTCCCCCCAGGCAGGGGATGAAATGTTCCATGAAGAATTCCCTCTTATATGTGAAATCTCATCTATAAATGGCTTGGATGAGCCAGTAGTCTCCAGTTCTGTAGTCCACAGAATCCACAAGCCTGATACTTTATAAAAGATGATATTCTCATCTTTAATATGACACCAGCAAAATGTTTCTAGATGCTATGGAACCAAAGATAGGGGCATATGAATTGCCACTTTTTTACTCATCTCAGACATAATAAATGTGACTCATCTCAGGCAAAATATGATTCTACTCTGCTCATTTTCATTTGACTTTCATTTTTTTATAGCTAGACAGGTGAGATCTCACATAAAAGAGAGTATTTTAGAAAGGACACTTCATACCCCACTGGAAAAGTAGTTCAACGGGGAAAAATCAGGTTCCCATTGAAAATAAAGACCAAAGGTAAAATACAGTAAGAAATGACTTCCCCAAATCATTGCCATTTTTGCTTCCATGATTGCCCACCATCTGATGATGTGACTGTTACACTCATGGAAGTGACATTAAAGGTTTTGACATGTCCCCCCTATAATGATTGGCTAAGTCTTTTTCATGTCGGCATAACACAGCACTTTTGCAGGATATAAAACAGAGAGCAGAGGTCAGAGATTTGTAGATAAGAGTAAATCTTCCAAGATTCACTTTACTGAAGCTTAGCCGCATTTTTATAAGGACATGTTTGGGGTCCGAACCAATGTTAATATAAGATACTCCGGGAATTGGTATAGGACACTCTGTTGTCTTCTAAAAAACTGATTTTTTTTATGAAAGCTCCTATTTTGTTTGTAAATCTTTATTAATTTTTAACATTTTCCCTCATCCATATCTCCTAGACTCTGGGATGACAGACAGCAGTAGTCAGCCGCCTATTCATCACTGACATATCAAAAAAGATTTGGATCCGCTTCGGTGCCTGAAAACTGGCAGATTTGTCCAAAATCTACAGCTAATAGATTCGCTCATCTTGGCCTAGATGCTTTTTCTGGAAAGGAAAAATATTATAGGTTTTGGAACCAAAAAAAGTGTTAATATGAAGTTGATCCAGTTATTATAACCAATTCTGAAATTTTGGGGTCGGTAAAGAATTTTTTCCAACACAAAATTGGCATCAGCCTTGTAGACTTTTTTGTGCCTAAAGTTGGACTTGATGGACCTACGTCTCTTTTCCTAGTATCAATAAACATATTAGAGGGAATATTTTAAGTATGGGGTTTTGAAGGACGGTCTTAAATTCCCCCTTGCTGGCAGTCCTGCTCCCGTATTCACTAAGAGGCTCCAGACTCTTAATAAATATGGGTGCAAACGCCACCATTTTGGACCTGTATGTCACATCCGGTGGAGTTTTTTTGCTATAGTCTCCGCCAGTTTCCCGGTGGAGACCATAGAAAATGTGGTGGGCTCTCCACCCCAACATGCTCAAATAGTCTTGCGGGTCGGAGAAGCCAGAAAACTGGATGAGAAGGCATAATGAATTTCTACCATGTCCCATCCCTGTCTGTCTGGAAGTTCTGCCAATGTATCCCAGCACCCAGGATCTCAGGATGACCAGCGCAAAAGGTTTCCGCTTCAGGTATAGTAGAAACATGCGATTGTAAAATCTGATAAGAATAAGTCAATTTATACAGTAAGAAGAATACATTTTTCTAATAAAAATGAGACTGTGATTACCATCTGAAAGCTTCATCTACAGCTGTAATTCACAGCTCGGGCTTCTTGGAATAGCCATTGAATTGCAGAAGTATATTGAAGAAAAATTACTGTCTACAAGAGGTAGAAGGTGAAATGTAATATGTGGCTTTCTAATACATCACATCAGACCTTTACCTCCTCCTTGGGGGGGATACAGAATATGAACACATCCTGTAGTGGGTTGTATTCAATGGAAAATTAAGATTCTGCATCTTAAAGTCTGTATTTGCCCCCATGGTTTTTCAGAAATAAGGTTCATTGCTTTCACTCTGATGGGTTAATGACCTTTAACATGCACTAATTCATATGGACTGTGAACGTTTCAAATTATCACAGTAACATCATTGTAAGTGACTGGTTACATTGTAATGGTCAACCCCTTGGAGTCATGTGACTTGGCAAACCCATATGGGAGGAGAGAATACTCATGAGGGTTGTGCTTCCCCTGGTGTGTGATTGCATTGGGCTTGTACCTGACTTCCTGTACCATCCATTACCGATCCCCTTGTAATCAAATTCTTAGGCATGGACAGTTTGGGGCTATGAGTTTAACATACAGATTTCTATAGTCTAGGTCCATCAAATGGTTCTTTTTAAGATCCAAAGGAAAGATCTTAAAAAGAAACCTTTTGATGGACCTAGACCAAAGGGATCTGTATGTTAGTCCCATTACTGTGCTAGTCCACCACAGACCTGAGAATTTTCATTTTAATCCTAGACCTTCAGGGATACAAACAAGAACCATTCATGTGACCTTCAAGAAGGCAGACAATAACACTTTGATGATTTGATTCAGTTCTATGGTGTCCCTCTTAGCCAAAATGGTGCCTACAGTGCCGGATTAAGACTGCCATGGGCCCTGAGCTGTATGATTATTATAGTCCCTACAAGTCTGGAATCATTTCCTACATATGGTACTAGAATGGGAAAGGAGGATGTGTCCCTTCTGCTGCTTTCAATCTGCGGTTTCAGGACCTTTGGACCTTCTGATGTCCTGAAATGGCTCTTTTGTTCATCTCTATTGAGAGAAGGAACAGATGTATGATGATTTCATGGGTGAAGGTCCTTCTAAGTATAAAATTTGGTGGGTGGCCATAGGTCCACTATAAGGCTTGGGACCCAGCCTACTGCCCATATTACAATCCACTACTGGGTGTCTAGAGGTGCTCTTGTGGGTTTAGAGGGGTAGTTGGTTATTGGCAGGTAATTGGAAGGACAATGAGCTTGACCCAGCTATGAACCTCTTCTCGTGAACCATATGGTGATGTCCTAATGCCCGAATTCTCAGCCCACCCCTGCTGTACTGGTAATTGTTCTCATATCTGTTGTCATTGTAGGTGTTCCTCATTAGAGCGGTTATCCCGGCAATGTCAAAAATGTTCAGTATGTTCCAATTTTTTAACGAACAGTTTCTGGAGAATAATGTACAATTACGGAACTAGAAAAGGTCACAATGGAAAAGGTTTTTTTTTTAGGAAAGATGACTGTAGACCGACCAAAAACATTTTTCTTTCCATTTCATATATAGTAAAAAGCTTATTTCTGCCTCACCACAGCTTGTTAAAGGTCATAAACTTCTTGTCAGCATTTTACAGGCCCCCAAAGAGTTATAAATATATCAGGAACTCGACTCAAAAACAAAACATGAAAATAAATTTCACTTTACAAAAAAAAAAAAAAAGAAAAATACTGAACTGAAAACCTTTACAGCTTTATTGGATTTAAAGGAGACTTGACATAGAGTCTGGGATTATATTTTTTTTACCTTTCTACATTGTATATGGCGTGTGAAGCGAATTCACCAAGGAGACATGAATTTTACGTCTTCTTTTCTCTCTTCCAGGCTTTATCCTGCAAGGACACTCACGAGACGCTTCTTTCTTTCAAGAAGGGATGTAGGTTTTTACATGTTTGTTGTTGGTGTTATCTGATTGTAGTTTTCGCGTGCTACCTTAAAAAATTGTTTTTTTTGGGGCACATAGGGGCTCATTTACTAATGAGATATCCCGCTGATTTCCATTTTGTGGCGCTGGGACAGGGAGTTAAAAGGGTTTTTGGTGCACGCGATTGGATTTTGGCGCCAGCTTACATACAACAGAAATCGGGGGGCGGCCGTCGTACAATCCGACGGATTCGGACAATCAGCGGAATTTAACTTCTAAATTGTGTCGCAAGTCAAGCACGTACATGTACCGGGAGGAAGATGGTGAACTCCGGCGGACCTGAGCGGGGAGCAACAGATGCAGGAAATTCGGGTGCAAGATCTTAGTGAATCGCGCCAGAGTGCATTCCGAGGGACTGGGTAAGTAAATGTGCCCCATAGAGATAGTTAAAAAGGTAATAAAAGTTTAAACATGTTTTTTTCATTTTTATTTTTATTTGGGGTTAAAAGTCGAAAAAAGGATTTATTTTGTAATTCATACTTTTTTTAGACTTTCAAATTAACTCAAAATCGACATTATTAATGAATTCCCTATTTTGCTTTGGTTGTTTTGTTATATAATATGTATAGTCTCGGGCAAACGGGGTGACTATGGCGGTACTTTTTGTAGTGTAGCGGGGGATTTTTTTAATTATATGGGGAAATATCAATGTATTTTTATGAATATTTAAGACCTCTGGGGGATACTTTCATATATATATATATATATATATATATATATATATATATATATATAAAATCATATATGATATATGCCTGGCACTTCATTCATTTGTTGTAGGGTCTTGGTATGGATGGCAAATAAACTGGAAAGTGTACTGACTAGAGATGAGCGAACATGCTCGTCCGAGCTTGATGCTCGGTCGAGCATTAGGGTACTCGAAACTGCTCGTTACTCGGACGAATACTTCGCCCGCTCGAGAAAATGGCAGCTCCCGCCGTTTTGCTTTTTGGCGGCCAGAAACAGAGCCAATCACAAGCCAGGAGACTCTGCACTCCACCCAGCATGACGTGGTACCCTTACACGTCGATAGCAGTGGTTGGCTGGCCAGATCAGGTGACCCTGGGATAGACTAGCCGCTGGCCGCGCTGCTCGGATCATTCTGTCTCTGGATGCCGCTAGGGAGAGAGCTGCTGCTGGTCAGGGAAAGCGTTAGGGTGTTCTATTAGCTTACTGTTAGGCAGGAGTGATTCTCAAAGAACCCAACAGCCCTTCTTAGGGCTACAATAACGTTCTACTTTTTTTATTTTAATTTGCATCTTTTACCATTTTGTGAGGAATTAGCAGGGGGACTTGCTACCGTTGTGTTTAGCTCTTAGTGGCACACATATCCATAGCAAAGACCGAAGTGGGAAAATTCAGTAGGGGTTGGATTTCTATTAGGCAATAACTCAGTGTCATCTCATCTGGCATAGTAGTGTGCTTCCTTTGATACTTGGCTAGAAAATAGCCATAGGAGAATACAAACAGCTTCTTGAAGCCTACAGTAGCGTTCTATATATTTGATTTCTGGTTGATCTGCTGGTGGCTGTAGTTTCTGCAGTGCATGTACTTGCCAATTCTGAGCAATTTGTAGTGAGACTTGCGACCGCTGTGTTCTGCGCTTAGTGGCGCACATATCCATAGCAAAGGCCGAAGTGGCAAAATTCAGTAGGGGTTGGATTTCTATTAGCCAATAACTCAGTGTCATCTCATCTGGCATAGTAGTGTGCTTTGATACTTGGCTAGAAAATAGCCATAGCAATAGGATAGCATTGTTTGGTTTTAAAAACTCAAAAAAAAACAAAAAACACAAAAAAAAAAAAAAACACAAAAAAAAACAAAAAAAAGTAAAAAAAAAAAAATAAAGTTATAACTCTCATTTTAAAAATGTTTAACCCGAGGGCTAGGGGTAGAGGACGAGGGCGGGGACGTGGGCGTCCAACTACTGCAGGGGTCAGAGGCCGTGGTCCTGGGCGGGGTGAGACACCACCTGCTGATGAGGGAGCAGGGGAACGCCGCAGAGCTACACTCCCTAGGTTCATGTCTGAAGTTACTGGGACTCGTGGTAGAGCACTGTTGAGGCCAGAACAGTGCGAACAGGTGATGTCGTGGATTGCTGACAATGCTTCGAGCAATTTGTCCACCACCAGTCAGTCTTCCACGCAGTCCACCCATGTCACCGAAATCGCCACTCCTCCAGCTCCTGCACCTCAGCCTCCTCCCCCCCAGTCTGCCCCCTCCCAGGAAAATTTGGCATTTGAACCGGCATACTCTGAGGAACTGTTTTCTGGACCCTTCCCACAGTCACAAACCACTTGTCCGGTTGCTGCTGAGCAATTTTCCGATGCCCAGGTTTTCCACCAGTCACAGTCTGTGGGTGATGATGACCTTCTTGACGTAGTGGAAGTGTGTAAAGAGGTGTCCGACGATGAGGAGACACGGTTGTCAGACAGTGGGGAAGTTGTTGTCAGGGCAGGAAGTCCGAGGGGGGAGCAGACTGAGGGATCGGAGGATGATGAGGTGACAGACCCAAGCTGGGTTGAGAGGCCGGGTGAACACAGTGCTTCTGAGACGGAGGAGAGTCCTCGACCTGAACAGGTTGGAAGAGGCAGTGGTGGGGCCAGACGGAGAGGCAGGGCCAGAGCTGGTGCATCAGCGCCACTGTCAACTAGTGAAGCTCCCGTGGTGAGGGCTCTTGCGGCGAGGGCTAGATCTTCAGAAGTGTGGAGGTTCTTTAAGGAAACACCGGATGACCGACGGACTGTGGTGTGCAACATTTGCCAAACCAGGCTCAGCAGGGGTTCCACCACTACTAGCTTAACTACCACCAGTATGCGCAGGCATATGAATGCTAAGCACCCCACTCAGTGGCAACAAGCCCGTTCACCTCCGGCCGTGCACACCACTGCTCCTTCCCCTGTGTCAGCTGATAGTCAGCCCCCTGCCCAGGACCCTGGCACAAAAACCCCATCGTCGCCTCCACGATCCTCCACAGCATCCACCAGCGTTCAGCTCTCCATACCCCAGACGCTGGAGCGGAAACGCAAATATAGTGCAACCCACCCGCACGCCCAAGCCCTTAATGTGCACATCTCCAGATTGCTTAGCCTGGAGATGCTGCCCTATAGGCTAGTAGAGACCGAGGCCTTTCGCAACCTCATGGCGGCGGCCGCCCCTCGGTATTCGGTCCCCAGCCGCCACTACTTTTCCCGATGTGCCGTCCCAGCCCTGCACCAGCACGTGTCAGACAACATCATCCGTGCCCTGACCAACGCCGTTTCTGACAAGGTCCACCTGACCACGGACACGTGGACGAGTGCTGCCGGGCAGGGCCACTATATATCGCTGACGGCACATTGGGTTAACTTGGTGGAGGCTGGGACCGAGTCTGACCCTGGGGCTGCTCATATACTGCCGACGCCGAGGATTGCGGGGCCTACCTCGGTCCAGGTGTTTCAGGCCTACTATGCCTCCTCCTCCTCCCACCCCTCCTCCACCTCCTCCTCCGAACTACCATCCGTGGGCACGGCGCCATCAGTCGGTAGCTCTAGGCACAGCAGCAGTGCCGTCGCTAAGCGACAGCAGGCGGTGCTCAAACTGCTGAGCCTAGGCGACAAAAGGCACACCGCCCAAGAGCTATTACAGGGCATCACGGCGCAGACTGATCTGTGGCTGGCACCGCTGAACCTCAAGCCGGGAATGGTTGTGTGTGACAACGGCCGTAACCTGGTGGCGGCTCTGCAACTCGGCAGACTGACACATGTGCCATGCCTGGCCCATGTGTTAAATCTGATAGTGCAGCGTTTCCTCAAGACATACCCCAATCTGTCTGATTTGCTCACGAAGGTGCGCCGCATCTGTGCGCATTTCAGGAAGTCCAGCCCAGATGCTGCCACTCTCAGGGCAGCGCAGCGCCGCCTCCAACTGCCCGCTCACCGACTGTTGTGCGACGTGCCCACGAGGTGGAATTCAACACTGACCATGTTATCCAGAGTTTACCAGCAGCGCAGAGCGATTGTAGACTGCCAGATGTCAACTTCCACCAGAACTGGTAGTCAGGTCAGTCAGCTTCCTCAAGTCTACAATGAGGAGTGGACGTGGATGTCTGATATCTGTCAGGTGCTGAGTAACTTTGAGGAGTCAACACAGATGGTCAGTGGCGATGCCGCCATCATCAGCCTCACCATCCCGCTGCTTGGCCTGTTGAAAAACTCTCTGGTCAGCATGAAGTCGGAAGCTTTGCGCTCGTCACAAGAGACGGGGGAAGAATATTCCCTTGTTGATAGCCAAAGCACCCTGAGGTCTGTTTCTCAGCGCATATCGGAGGAGGTGGAGGTGGAGGAGGATGAGGAGGAAGAGGAGGAGAATGTTGGCGAGACACAAGAGGGGACCATTGTTGAGTCCTTCACTGTTCAGCGTGTATGGGCAGAAGAAGAGGAGTTGGAGGAGTTGGAGGAGGAGGAAATGGACAGTCAGGCCAGTGAGGGGAGTGAATTCTTACGCGTTGGTACTCTGGCGCATATGGCAGATTTCATGCTAGGCTGCCTATCCCGTGACCCTCGCGTTCAAAGAATTTATTCCAGCACCGATTACTGGGTGTTCACTCTCCTGGACCCACGGTACAAGCAAAATCTTCCCACTCTCATCCCTGGAGAGGAAAGGAGTGTGAGAATGCATGAATACCAGCAGGCCCTGGTGCACAAGCTGAAACAGTATTTCCCTTCTGACAGCGCTAGCGGCAGAGTGCGTAGTTCTGCGGGACAAGTAGCGAGGGAGAGTAGGCGAGCAGGCAGCTTGTCCAGCACTGGCAAGGGTACGCTTTACAAGGCTTTTGCCAGCTTTATGTCACCCCAGCAAGACACTGTCACCTGTCCCCAGTCTCGGCAGAGTAGGGCTGATCTTTACAGAAAGATGGTGAGGGAGTACGTAGCTGACCATACCATCGTCCTAAATGATCACACAGCTCCCTACAACTACTGGGTTTCAAAGCTGGACATGTGGCACGAACTGGCGCTCTACGCCTTGGAGGTTCTTGCCTGCCCTGCCGCTAGCGTCTTGTCCGAGCGGGTTTTCAGTGCAGCTGGTGGCATCATCACCGATAAGCGTACACGCCTGTCGACTGACAGCGCTGACAGGCTGACGCTTATTAAAATGAATAAAGGCTGGATTTCTCAGAATTTCCAATCTCCACCAGGTGAAGGAAGCTCAACCTGAATAATTGATCCACTCCTCCTCCTCCTCCTCATTTTCCTCCTTCTCCTCCTCTTTGTACAGTAAAGCAGAGGAAACTGGCTATTTTTTGACAGGGCCCACTGGCTCTTGCTATAGTACTTCATGCATTTAATTTTTCTGGAGGGCCACCTACCCGGTCCTCTGTTTGAAACAATTTTTGTGAGTGCCACATACAGGCACTCAATCTATTCCATTTTACTGCAGGGCCACCTACCTGCTCCTCTGGTTTGAAACATTTTTGGGACTGCCACATACAGGCACTCAATCTATTCCATTTTACTGCAGGGCCACCTACCTGCTCCTCTGGTTTGAACAATTTTTGGGACTGCCACATACAGGCACTCAATCTATTCCATTTTACTGCAGGGCCACCTACCTGCTCCTCTGGTTTGAACAATTTTTGGGACTGCCACATACAGGCACTCAATCTATTCCATTTTACTGCAGGGCCACCTACCTGCTCCTCTGGTTTGAAACATTTTTGGGACTGCCACATACAGGCACTCAATCTATTCCATTTTACTGCAGGGCCACCTACCTGCTCCTCTGGTTTGAACAATTTTTGGGACTGCCACATACAGGCACTCAATCTATTCCATTTTACTGCAGGGCCACCTACCTGCTCCTCTGGTTTGAACAATTTTTGGGACTGCCACATACAGGCACTCAATCTATTCCATTTTACTGCAGGGCCACCTACCTGCTCCTCTGGTTTGAACAATTTTTGGGACTGCCACATACAGGCACTCAATCTATTCCATTTTACTGCAGGGCCACCTACCTGCTCCTCTGGTTTGAACAATTTTTGGGACTGCCACATACAGGCACTCAATCTATTCCATTTTACTGGAGGGCCACCTACCTGCTCCTCTGGTTTGAAACATTTTTGGGACTGCCACATACAGGCACTCAATCTATTCCATTTTACTGCAGGGCCACCTACCTGCTCCTCTGGTTTGAACAATTTTTGGGACTGCCACATACAGGCACTCAATCTATTCCATTTTACTGCAGGGCCACCTACCTGCTCCTCTGGTTTGAAACATTTTTGGGACTGCCACATACAGGCACTCAATCTATTCCATTTTACTGCAGGGCCACCTACCTGCTCCTCTGGTTTGAACAATTTTTGGGACTGCCACATACAGGCACTCAATCTATTCCATTTTACTGCAGGGCCACCTACCTGCTCCTCTGGTTTGAAACATTTTTGGGACTGCCACATACAGGCACTCAATCTATCCCATTTTACTGGAGGGCCACCTACCTGCTCCTCTGGTTTGAAAAATGTTTGGAACTGCCACATACAGGCACTATCCAAATTAAATTGTCTCCATAGCAGCCTCCACACGTTGTCTCCATTGCTACCTCCAAAAGTCGTCCATATAGCTGCCTCCATACATCGTCCCTTTATCAAACGAGGTGTGTCAGGCAGAAATTTGGGTTGTTTTCATGGATTCCACATCAAAGTTGTTAACTTTGTCGCCACCCTGCTGTGTTATCCACAAAATATACTGGCAAACTTTTACCATTTAGGGATATTATTTCAGCGCTTCTTGCGCATCTGTTTACATTCCCCTCACCCGGCATATCCTAAACTTATAAGAACGCTACTACACTTGATCTTATACAAAAGGTTCTTAGAAGTGCTGTTTGGGGAGTAGCCTAGAGACAGGGGCTTGGATTGGCGAAAGCTCGCCTGGCAGCGGAACGCCAGCTCCATGCGCATCATGCGCTTCTTGCGCATCTGTTTACATTCCCCTCACCCGCCATATCCCAAACTTATGAGAACGCTACTACACTTAACTTGGTGCAGGCTGGGACCGAGTCTGACCCTGGGGCTGGTCATATACTGCCGACGCAGAGAATTGCGGGGCCTACCTCGGTCCAGGTCTCAAAGGCCTACTATACCTCCTCCCACCCCTCCTCCACCTCCTCCTCCTCCGAATTACCATCCGTGGGCATGGCGCCATCAGTCGGTAGCTCTAGGCACAGCAGCAGTGCCGTCGCTAAGCGACAGCAGGCGGTGCTGAAACTGCTGAGCCTAGGCGATAAAAGGCACACCGCCCAAGAGCTATTACAGGGCATTCCACATCAAAGTTGTTAACTTTGTCGCCACCCTGCTGTGTAATCCCCAAAATATACTTGCAAACTTTTACCATTTAGGGATATTATTTCAGCGCTTCTTGCGCATCTGTTTACATTCCCCTCACCCGCCATATCCTAAACTTATAAGAACGCTACTACACTTGATCTTATACAAAAGGTTCTTAGAAGTGCTGTTTGGGGAGTAGCCTATAGACAGGGGCTTGGATTGGCGAAAGCTCGCCTGGCAGCGGAGCGCCAGCTCCATGCCAAGATCCAACTAACATAGTTTTAACTGCAGCACCTTTAATCTACTACTAGTTCACTGCCTCCATACATCGTCCCCTTATCAAACGAGCTGTGTCAGGCAGAATTTTGGGTTGTTTTCATGGCTTCCATGTTAACTTTGTCGCCACCCTGCTGTGTAATCCACAAAATATACTGGCAAACTTTTATCATGTACCGATATTATTTGAGCGCTTCTTGCTCACCTCCTTTGGTTCCTCTCTGCCACCCATTGGTTTGAAGCCTGAGTCCATTTAGGGTATGTCGCCATGCCACTCTCTAGCCTGCCGCTGCTGCCGCTGCCTCTGCATGCCATCCCCTATAGTGTCAGGGTCAATTATTGGATGTTTTAGATGCTATCTAGCTTCATTCTGTCACTCTGTCATGGCCATGCTGTTGCCCATAATTTTGGCATAATGGTGCGATTATGCAGCCTCAGAGGCATCCATGCATGCTGCCCCTGCTGTTTCCTGTCCATTTCCGTGGTGTTTCCATCCTTTTCTGAGGTTCCCAGGTGTTTGACCAAGCTTCCCTGTGCAGAGCCTTGGTCCCCTTGAAAAATGCTCGAGTCTCCCATTGACTTCAATGGGGTTCGTTATTCGAGACGAGCACTCGAGCATCGGGAAAAGTTCGTCTCGAATAACGAGTACCCGAGCATTTTAGTGTTCGCTCATCTCTAGTACTGACCCTTCTCCTCCTTGTATTTTTTGATCCTGCACTTGGCAGGAGGTTCCAAGGGGTCACAGAACCCACTTTAGCCAATGAATGGCCTCACTGGACCACAGGACATCCCTCCCTCTGATCACAAGACGTCACTTCCTTTGTTGTCCCCCAGGTCCAAGGAAGCCATTCATTAGCCGAAGTCGGTCCATTGACCTCCATGTACTCTCAGCCGGGTGCAGGGCTGAAACCCTGAAGAACTGGATTGTTGCAGGAGCCTTCATAGCACGTTACATGACACCAGACTTATAGGCTGTCTGCCTGAGAGTACATAAAAAATCTTTACATGTTTCTATTTTTTGGGAATTTTTCCAAGAACAGCAGGACTATGTTGCAGTATGGAGACACGTAACATTTGTGGCTGATTTCAGCTGCTCACAGAAGTAACAGGGAAGCCCCAAACCTCCCCTGAATGTGATTAACTATTGGCCAAAACATTGCCAAAAGAAATACATAAAATATCATAACTCTCCAAAGTATTTAGGTACAAGCCTTTCTGTTTCTTAGCCCCCCGTGGATAACATTTCTAGCAGAACAAGACATTTGTTGAAATTGCTATTTTTTGTACATAAATTACTTTATTTTTGCATCATTGGCTCCAGCACCGGAGTCTCCATTGTTTTCGTGTTTGTGTTTTAACCATTGTATTCATGTTGATTAGTTTAAAAAAATTTAAACCTCTTGTAAAGTTCAGACTTATGGTGTAAAATACTACAAAAGAATCTTTTTTTTGGATAAATTATGCAATATTTTCCTTCCATATAAATGAAACAACTACACAGAAAAGGATTGTTTAACATTAAGAAAAGATACATTGTTTTCTTCATAAGCTCCACATCTGTCTATTGTGTGTAACTCAGTCCCATTCATTTTACTAGATCTCAACTGCAACATAAGATGAAATCACCCATGGACAGGAGAGGAGATGTTTGTGTTTTTTTTAAATCCTGGACAATCCCTTTAATGTTATTTCAATACATAGCCACACAATATAATCACTTGTCATGTCCATCAAGGGAGCAAATAGTATATATAGTATTTTATATGACCTGAATTCTGCATTTTCTATCAGTTTTCCCATCTCCAGGCTTTTCAGTTTTCCCTGAGATTTAGTTTTAATCACTTTTCCCCCTTTCCTCTGCATAGACTTCTCTGTAGTCTGACATTACAGTGATCTTCTGTGTGTCAGATTTTTTTAACTTACCAAATTTAACGTTGAGTTTCTATCTACATCTACATTTCAATTTTTCAAGAGGGATAGAGTACTATAACATTGCCAGGTGTCACTATTGACAAGAGGCAGATGCTAATCAAATAGTTCCTATTTAGGGATGAGCGGACCATTTCAGGTTTAGCCACACCTGAATCTGAAAGTTTGGTTCAGGTTTGAGTACCCAAAGGGATTGACTTGAAGATTGCGGGTGTCCGCTTCTTCCACATCCTATTTCCTACCAATATCATGGAATCTTGTCGATGAATTGGAGCCAGGTAATGTGAAATAAACTAATGTAAAGTGCTGAAATCATTCAGAATGCTGATAAATACATTTTTTAAAATCAGCATA
This sequence comes from Engystomops pustulosus, assembly GCF_040894005.1. Taxonomy (NCBI): domain Eukaryota; kingdom Metazoa; phylum Chordata; class Amphibia; order Anura; family Leptodactylidae; genus Engystomops; species Engystomops pustulosus. The sequence continues at coordinate 263,896,113 of NC_092411.1, read as the reverse complement.
GTATAGGTTAATTGGAACCTGTCAATGGGTAAAAATTACATTCCTGGTGACTGGTGCGCTTTAAGTTGAATTTGTATGTTAGTCAGAACTAGTATCACTTGTAAGGGTACAGTATTTTTTGGACTATAAGGCACACCGGAGTATAAAGGCGCACCATCAATAAATGCCTGCTAAAACGTCTAAGTTCATATATAAGGCGCACCGGATTATAAGGCGCACCTGATTATAAGGATGAATGACCAGCAGGTGGCAGACCTGTGCACAGTTCAAGGCAGCTGTTGTCTGTAAGTACGGTTCATATATAAGGCGCACTGGACTATAAGGCGCACCTTTGATTTCTGAGAAAATCAAAGGATTTTTAGTGCGCCTTATAGTCCGAAAAATACGGTAACTCCAGAATAAGTATTGTTTTATCCAAAGTTCATATAGTAGTCACTGATCCGCCTCTATAACACATACACCCATGCATAGAATACATGGAAGCATAGATAATTAAAGGGATTTTTAAAAACTGTGAGTTAATGCTGATTGGGGGATTTATCCCAGCAGAATTTTCCTTAAATTTCAGAACAAATATGCAGCAAGTAACGTTCTTTAGAATTCATGTCTTTGTGTCTGTTTTAGCAGATTGGAAAATGTAATAGATTTGTTGTAGTCAGGAGGATCTGCTACTACTTGGCAGGGTGCGCCACGCGAGTATAATCCTGATGGCGGATGTTTTATTACACCCCGGTGATGCGTCTGCAGGGATTGATAGTAAACTGCTGAATAAACTAAAAGTACTTGTGTCTTTGGTGCCATAATGGTTCCTTTTTAGCTGCATACAAATAACACTCAACCTACAGAACAAACGCACAAAGGAAGAGCCATTCAGGCTAAGGGGAAAGCTGGGTGACAACCTGGAGGGGCTTCGTTATTACTAGTGCAGAAATATCACTGTTTTGGGAGTATTATTTTCTAGGCTTCTGTGTGGAACAATAGTCAATGGATCAGCATTGTGACATTAATTGAATTTCTCTTTGCATAGAAAATACATTATGTACTGAATGGGGTGTAAAAGACCAGATGATATTACAAATAAAAAACAATTTAGAAGAGAAATGTTAAAACAATTTGCTATTAATATAATTTCATCTTCTTGATGAGTTCACCCGAGCGCATTTTCAGTGCCTCGTATATATATTTTATTCAGGGGTGAACCTAAACTCTCTGCTGAGTCGGGCTATAGAATGGCGCCCCCGCTGCCCCATTCAGTAATAATTTATCAGGTAATTTTTATTAAAGAACTGGGTTCTCCATGCAGTGTCTCACACCCATACTGATATCAGGTGTGAAGAGACATCAGCTGTAGACATCAGCTGCAGACATCAGCTGCAGAAAGAGCTGCCTGGGGCAAGAGGTTCAACTCGCCTCATGGCTGGTGCACCCCTGATTATACAGTATGTATAGTATATAGAGTTCTACATATATCCAGAGTCGGACTGGCCCACCGGAGGACCGGAGAATCCTCCGGTGGGCCCCCGATACCTTCACTACGGCAGGGGCCTCCGTCCCCACAGTGGACCCCGGGATGGAGGCCCCTGCCACTGAGTGATAGCTCTGGTACTCGATGTGGCCGTACGCGGCCACTCGAGTACCAGTAATATACGGCTGTTGCTGTGAATGTGCGACGCGGCCATTTTTTTGCCGGCACGCGTCGCACTGTGACCCCTGATGCGCGGCAGCGTGATGATGCACTCACGCTGCCGCGCTGCTCTGCGCCTTGTTCCCGGTCGCCAGGAGAAGAGACGCTGAGGACGCGGAGGACGCGGGAGCGCTGCGACAGGTAAGTGAAATTTATTATTTTTTTCTTCTAAACTAAATATATCATAGGGGGTCACAGTGGTAAGGGAAAACACATAATAAGGGACTCCAATGGGGCACTAGAAAACTATATACAATAATGGGACTGGTTACAGGAATATAAAAGGCCAATATATAGGGGAAATATATAGTATAGTAAGGGGGCACAATATGTAATAGAGGGTGGGGGGTGGGGTATTGCACATATACATATACAGGATAGGAGTAGTAGTACTGTGCTGTGTCCATATATACAGGATAGGAGTAGTAGTACTGTGCTGTGTCCATATATACAGGATAGGAGTAGTAGTACTGTGCTGTGTCCTTATATACAGGATAGGAGTAGTAGTACTGTGATGCGCCCATATATACAGGATAGGAGTAGTAGTACTGTGCTGTGTGCAGATATACAGGATAGGAGTAGTAGTAGTAGTAGTACTGTGCTGTGTCCATATATGCAGAATAGGAGTAGTAGTACAGTACTGTGTCCATATATACAGGATAGGAGTAGTAGTACTGTGCTGTGTCCATAGATACAGGACTGGAGTAGTAGTATTGTGCTGTGTCAATATATACAGAATTGGGGTAGTAGTACTGTGCTGTGTCCATATATACAGGATAGGAGTAGTAGTACTGTGCTGTGCCCATATATACAGGATAGGAGTAGTAGTACTGTGCTGTGTCCATATATTCAGGATAGGAGGAGTAGTACTGTGCTGTGTCCATATATTCAGGATAGGAGTAGTAGTACTGTGTTGTGTCCATATATACAGGATAGGAGGAGTAGTACTGTGCTGTGCCCATATATACAGGATAGGAGTAGTAGTACTATACTGTGTCCATATATTCAGGATAGGAGTAGTAGTACTGTGCTGTGTCCATATATACAGGATAGGAGTAGTAGTACTGTGCTGTGTCCACATATACAGGATAGGAGTAGTAGTACTGTGCTGTACCCACATATACAGGATAAGAGTAGTAGTACTGTGCTGTGCCTATATATACAGGATAGGAGTAGTAGTACTGTGCTGTGCCCATATATACAGGATAGGAGTAGTAGTACTATGCTGTGTCCATATATTCAGGATAGGAGTAGTAGTACTGTGCTGTGTCCATATATACAGGATAGGAGTAGTAGTTCTGTGCTGTGTCCACATATACAGGATAGGAGTAGTAGTACTGTGCTGTACCCACATATACAGGATAGGAGTAGTAGTACTATGCTGTGTCCATATATTCAGGATAGGAGTAGTAGTACTGTGCTGTGTCCATATATACAGGATAGGAGTAGTAGTACTGTGCTGTGCTCATATATACAGGATAGGAGTAGTAGTACTGTGCTGTGTCCATATATTCAGGATATGAGTAGTAGTGCCGTGCTGTGCCTATATATACAGGATAGGAGTAGTAGTACTGTGCTGTGTCTATATATACAGGATAGGAGTAGTAGTATTGTGCTGTGTCTATATATACAGGATAGGAGTAGTAGTACTGTGCTGTGTCCATATATACAGGATAGGAGTAGTAGTACTGTGCTGTGTCTATATATACAGGATAGGAGTAGTAGTACTGTGCTGTGCTCATATATACAGGATAGGAGTAGTAGTACTGTGCTGTGCTCATATATACAGGATAGGAGTAGTAGTACTGTGCTGTGTCTATATATACAGGATAGGAGTAGTAGTACTGTGCTGTGTCTATATATACAGGATAGGAGTGCTGTGGATAGGAGTACTGTGCTGTGCTCATATATACAGGATAGGAGTAGTAGTACTGTGCTGTGTCCATATATTCAGGATAGGAGGAGTAGTACTGTGCTGTGTCCATATATTCAGGATAGGAGTAGTAGTACTGTGTTGTGTCCATATATACAGGATAGGAGGAGTAGTACTGTGCTGTGCCCATATATACAGGATAGGAGTAGTAGTACTATACTGTGTCCATATATTCAGGATAGGAGTAGTAGTACTGTGCTGTGTCCATATATACAGGATAGGAGTAGTAGTACTGTGCTGTGTCCACATATACAGGATAGGAGTAGTAGTACTGTGCTGTACCCACATATACAGGATAAGAGTAGTAGTACTGTGCTGTGCCTATATATACAGGATAGGAGTAGTAGTACTGTGCTGTGCCCATATATACAGGATAGGAGTAGTAGTACTATGCTGTGTCCATATATTCAGGATAGGAGTAGTAGTACTGTGCTGTGTCCATATATACAGGATAGGAGTAGTAGTTCTGTGCTGTGTCCACATATACAGGATAGGAGTAGTAGTACTGTGCTGTACCCACATATACAGGATAGGAGTAGTAGTACTGTGCTGTGCCTATATATACAGGATAGGAGTAGTAGTACTGTGCTGTGCTCATATATACAGGATAGGAGTAGTAGTACTGTGCTGTGTCCATATATACAGGATATGAGTAGTAGTGCCGTGCTGTGCCTATATATACAGGATAGGAGTAGTAGTACTGTGCTGTGTCTATATATACAGGATAGGAGTAGTAGTACTGTGCTGTGTCTATATATATAGGATAGGAGTAGTAGTACTGTGCTGTGTCCATATATACAGGATAGGAGTAGTAGTACTGTGCTGTGCCCATATATACAGGATAGGATTAGTAGTACTGTGCTGTGTCCATATATTCAGGATAGGAGGAGTAGTACTGTGCTGTGTCCATATATTCAGGATAGGAGTAGTAGTACTGTGTTGTGTCCATATATACAGGATAGGAGGAGTAGTACTGTGCTGTGCCCATATATACAGGATAGGAGTAGTAGTACTATACTGTGTCCATATATTCAGGATAGGAGTAGTAGTACTGTGCTGTGTCCATATATACAGGATAGGAGTAGTAGTACTGTGCTGTGTCCACATATACAGGATAGGAGTAGTAGTACTGTGCTGTACCCACATATACAGGATAAGAGTAGTAGTACTGTGCTGTGCCTATATATACAGGATAGGAGTAGTAGTACTGTGCTGTGCCCATATATACAGGATAGGAGTAGTAGTACTATGCTGTGTCCATATATTCAGGATAGGAGTAGTAGTACTGTGCTGTGTCCATATATACAGGATAGGAGTAGTAGTTCTGTGCTGTGTCCACATATACAGGATAGGAGTAGTAGTACTGTGCTGTACCCACATATACAGGATAGGAGTAGTAGTACTGTGCTGTGCCTATATATACAGGATAGGAGTAGTAGTACTGTGCTGTGCTCATATATACAGGATAGGAGTAGTAGTACTGTGCTGTGTCCATATATACAGGATATGAGTAGTAGTGCCGTGCTGTGCCTATATATACAGGATAGGAGTAGTAGTACTTTGCTGTGTCTATATATACAGGATAGGAGTAGTAGTATTGTGCTGTGTCTATATATACAGGATAGGAGTAGTAGTACTGTGCTGTGTCCATATATACAGGATAGGAGTAGTAGTACTGTGCTGTGTCTATATATACAGGATAGGAGTAGTAGTACTGTGCTGTGCTCATATATACAGGATAGGAGTAGTAGTACTGTGCTGTGCTCATATATACAGGATAGGAGTAGTAGTACTGTGCTGTGTCTATATATACAGGATAGGAGTAGTAGTACTGTGCTGTGTCTATATATACAGGATAGGAGTGCTGTGGATAGGAGTACTGTGCTGTGCTCACTTATACAGGATAGGAGTAGTAGTACTGTGCTGTGTCCATATATTCAGGATAGGAGGAGTAGTACTGTGCTGTGTCCATATATTCAGGATAGGAGTAGTAGTACTGTGTTGTGTCCATATATACAGGATAGGAGGAGTAGTACTGTGCTGTGCCCATATATACAGGATAGGAGTAGTAGTACTATACTGTGTCCATATATTCAGGATAGGAGTAGTAGTACTGTGCTGTGTCCATATATACAGGATAGGAGTAGTAGTACTGTGCTGTGTCCACATATACAGGATAGGAGTAGTAGTACTGTGCTGTACCCACATATACAGGATAAGAGTAGTAGTACTGTGCTGTGCCTATATATACAGGATAGGAGTAGTAGTACTGTGCTGTGCCCATATATACAGGATAGGAGTAGTAGTACTATGCTGTGTCCATATATTCAGGATAGGAGTAGTAGTACTGTGCTGTGTCCATATATACAGGATAGGAGTAGTAGTTCTGTGCTGTGTCCACATATACAGGATAGGAGTAGTAGTACTGTGCTGTACCCACATATACAGGATAGGAGTAGTAGTACTGTGCTGTGCCTATATATACAGGATAGGAGTAGTAGTACTGTGCTGTGCTCATATATACAGGATAGGAGTAGTAGTACTGTGCTGTGTCCATATATACAGGATATGAGTAGTAGTGCCGTGCTGTGCCTATATATACAGGATAGGAGTAGTAGTACTGTGCTGTGTCTATATATACAGGATAGGAGTAGTAGTACTGTGCTGTGTCTATATATACAGGATAGGAGTAGTAGTACTGTGCTGTGTCCATATATACAGGATAGGAGTAGTAGTACTGTGCTGTGTCTATATATACAGGATAGGAGTAGTAGTACTGTGCTGTGCTCATATATACAGGATAGGAGTAGTAGTACTGTGCTGTGCTCATATATACAGGATAGGAGCAGTAGTACTGTGCTGTGTCTATATATACAGGATAGGAGTGCTGTGGATAGGAGTACTGTGCTGTGCTCATATATACAGGATAGGAGTAGTAGTACTGTGCTGTGCCCATGCATACAGGATAGGAGTAGTAGTACTATGCTGTGTCCTTATATACAGGATAGGAGTAGTAGTACTGTGCTGTGCTCATATATACAGGATAGGAGTAGTAGTACTGTGCTGTGCCCATATATACAGGATAGGAGTAGTAGTACTGTGCTGTGCCCACATATACAGGATAGGAGTAGTAGTACTGTGCTGTGCCCACATATACAGGATAGGAGTAGTAGTACTGTGCTGTGTCCATATATACAGGATAGGAGTAGTAGTACTGTGCTGTGTCCATATATACAGGATAGGAGTAGTAGTACTGTGCTGTGTCCATATATACAGGATAGGAGTAGTAGTACTGTGCTGTGTCTATATATACAGGATAGGAGTATTTATTAGGACTTTTATATAAAATATTTGATAAGAGGAGCACTAAACAGTAGAAGAATAACTAAGGAGAGCATTAAATAAAACATAATAAATAAGTAGGAGCACTGTAAGACTGTATAGATGAAATGATTATTTGGAAATGATATATTATGTAATTAAAGGGAATTATGTCCAATTTAATTTATTAGGTGTATCATATTATTTACTCAGGGGTGTGTATTGTAATATACTGAGGAGTCGCAATGCAATATTTGATTTATGGAGAGGGGGCAGTATGGTTTTTGATATGGGGGTATATTTGATATTTGTGTGGAGCACAGTGGGGTCAGTTGTGTCGTGAGTGGTAGATATGATTTAGGAGCACAGAGTAGGACATTGTTATACAAGTGACAATATGCTGTAGTGACGGTGATATTTTTAGTTGCACAGTGTGGAGATGTGCCTCACAGAGATGAAGATATCTGGTGGTAAATTCTTCATTGTTCAGAAAAAAAGGGAGAAATCGTCCTGCAGTTCAGTACCCAAAGGAGAAGACGTGTGACATGTGAGGAACTGAATCCCACTTCTGAGTCTGGTAACTGTAATTGCTAACTATCTAGACTATTTCTATAATGTCAGTACCTTGTTCTTATGTGGTGCAGAAAACATACGGAGGAGGTGAAGGGTTATAGTTCGTTATTCTTATTGGTAAGGTAGTGCTAAGCACAATGCAGCGGTAGCGGTGTGGTGGGCCCCTAGAATCAATTCCTCTGGTGGGCCCCAGGCACCCCAGTCCGACCCTGCATATATCCTACATTAACTTTTGACTGCACACAAAAACTGAACCAGGTAAAAGTGTATGAAAGGGTAACATACCTCATATACAGTCACAGGACTCGAAATTACAGAGGCATCCAAATGGCATACTCACATAAGTACTCGCCACTTACCCACAACATGGTACTTCCCATGGACTTCCCCATGGACTTTGAGACTTGCCCCTATACTGATTAGCACAGGCCACTTTGTTTGGTATTTCTCAAACACACCACTTTTTAGTATTGAACATGCCCAAATGTGTTGCATCCGTTTCTGAAAATTCAGAACCATCTGCCAAATTTGGGACAGTTGGCAAGCATGCCATAGCCACCAACTACATGTGGAATGCAATCACATCTAGAGTGCCCGCCCCAAAACTACAATGTGCCAGTCACAAGTTATATATATATATAAAAAATTGCAAACAGCAGCTATCCTCCTCATTATACTGAAAGCTAACATCCTCCAGATTTCACCCGCAAACATCTCCAGTGTGGAGAGGAGACTGACACAGGCACACACAGGTTGCAGCTGCCCCTCCATCGGGACTCACCACATGCTGATGACTCGGAGACAGACAATGTGAAATAAACTAATGTAAAGTACTGAAATAATTCATTGTGCTGACAAATACATTTTTAGAATCAGAATAGCATGGCTATTGATTCTGATCAAATGACTCTGATCTGTCTCATCTCTCTTTTTCTATGAGTCAGTTACTAGTAGAATCTTCATAAGCTAAATAAAAGTGTAGATAAACCCTGTTTCCTGATAACCTAAGCACATTTACAGCTCACAGCATCGCGAAATCATGAAGTGTCTGCTTAGAGACTCCCTGCCTGCACTCTGGAATCTTACACTGACCATCGCTGAGTGATAGGAGCTAAAAGAGCAATAACACTGAGTAAAATAGCAAAGTAATGGGTTAAAATGATCTTTATTGTGTAAACATCACTAGGGGATTAAAATTTGTGAACTTTTTTTCATGGGCATACCCCTTTAGGTGTAATTTTTTTGTGCTTTTGCAGTATTATTTATATATTTTGGTGACTTATTTTACAGTGGTACTATATCCATATATGTATATATATATACGCTTCTATTACAATTCGTCAGGAGTTTAGTTGACCCTGCATTGGGATAATGATGTTGCTAGTTTGTCTTTGGACATATAGGCGACTTTCGTGTCTTTGTGACATGTATTTTTCCTCTCAGCTGTAGAAATCTTAAGCCTGGCGAAGGCTCTGAAGATAATTTTTAGAGAAAATAAGTAGGCCCCGCTGACTGAGCGCTCGGCAGCTGCTGGTGCCTGTGTGCGCTGATATGCTCTCATTATTTCACATTTAACTACTGCTGGCACACGGTCATTCGCAATCCTCATAACTTATGTTGTGTGTATATTAAATGGACCCCCGGATCACAGTAGTCTCCCCCATCCATCATATTATTATGGCCGCCGCTGATTCCAGATAAGTGCGCGTAGCATTGTGGCACACGGGGTTATTTTTAAAGTTCACACTGGGAATCATAAAGCCAGAAAACTGCATTGATTATAATTCAGGAACCCGGGCTGAACAATCCGCGCCACTTTAAACATTGGTGAATTATGTAACGTTAGGCCTGTCCGTGTGAAATAGAGACGGCATAATGTATTTTATATGGCGTTCAGGTGCGGTGTAAATCATTGCAGTATTGTGTATCAGCAGCTCAATGTTAGAAATAGAGGAGCTAAACTTTGATTTCAATATATTTGGGCTGCAAACTACTAAATGAAAGAAGCCGGAAAGTTATTGGATTGTTATAGGGGTTGTCTGGTTTAGAAGAAAACATTTTTAGATGAACTATTTTGTCATTTTGAGTTTATAAAGAGGATTCCAAATTAAAGGAAATCTTCTATCAAGCATGGATAAACCATTGACACTCGACTGTGGTAATCGTCTTATATTTTACCTCCTTCTAAAATCAACTTTTACGAGGAGCTAATGAGCCAGAAGTTCTCTGTTGGGGCATTAGCAGAGCCCCTACATTCTGTAGCTTCACAGGCTGTTAAACTGTGCAGGAGCACATAACCCCTTGGCACTTCTCCCTTTCTCAGCCTGTGAAGCTTCAGTATCAAAACAAAAGACAAAGGGGCTCTGTAGCCACCTGGTGAAAACAAGGTTTAATCACCAGACGCTTCAAGGCTTCTTTACTGCAATAACTGTGAATCTGTGGAATAGCCGAGCTCAGGAGCTGGTCACAGTAGGGAGAGAAGAGAGCTTCAAGAAGGGTCTAGATACTTTCAAAATAACATTGAAGGTTAAGTTATAATATAGAGTTGTTTCCCTTACATCCCTTCCACATCCAATCCCTTCCCTACCTAGGTAGAACTTGATGACATATATTTCTTTTTTCAACCATATTAACTGTGTTACTAAGTATGGGATACTTCTGGTAATGGCCCCCAAAAGCCCTTCAGGCTCATTTTTATAATTTTAAAAATTGATTTTAGAAGGAAGGAGACCATGGATGACAAATATAAGAAGATTACCACAGTCACGGTGCCTGGATCTATGAGTAATGTCCCTGATTTATAATGATGGATTTTGATGGTAGATTTCCTTTAAGGACCCTATACAGAAGAGGATTTTTCACTATGGAGGACTTGAAATGTGTAATGCTTTAATTCACCTGTGGGAGTGCTGATTCAGAACTGAACACATACTAAAAAGTTTTTCAAAACCAATCAGCAGCAGCAGTAGGACGCCTTCTTATAAAGAGGACCATACTAAGATAAGGGACTTATCCAAAGTGGACCACCAATGAAAAACTTGAAGGAATCTACTGATTTGTTAAACTATTTGTAGTTTAAACGCCAAAAATTAAAAAAAAAAAATTATATTTTTGAAAGATTTGAGTTGAACGAGTTGAGATTTTATGAGCAATTCTATAACGTCAATTTTTGCTCTCTACTGTCAGGTGGGAATGTTACATGTAAGATAATTGTGCACTCTCCAAAGCTGAGACACTGAAAATATTTTAGTCTAGATGCTAAGACCAATGCCGATTCGCGACAATTGTGGAGATAAATGTCTGTTTTTTCTCTGCTGATTTGTATATACGTTTGGCATTCGTTTTGGATCAGGACGATTTACCAGGGCTTGTACACATGAAAACTGGGCTACAAGCCCTGAAATAGACGCAATTCCTAGCTGTGCATTTCCCCCTTTACGCCACCTCCACGCATGTCAGTGGCGTTTCCTGCCCCCCACCTGCACACCACCTATAGGCTGTGCCCCCCACAGTCCTGCCCCCCACTTGCACACCACCTATAGACTATAGACACAGCACAAATTTTTAGGAGACTGAAGTGCCCTGATAATCCCGGATCGGTGATGGGTGGTCTTACATCTAGTACCCACGTATGATAAATTGTGTCTTCTGAGATGATCACCTCCTTAAGAAATTCATCAGATGAATGGGAACCTGACAACCAAAACTATGTGTGGGGTTCTGACAACGGGAACCTCTCTTAAAGCTATTCTCGAATGGAAAGAGTTAGGCTACATTCACACACATGTATGGGGGACATATATACGGCCGACCTATATACGGCCGAGATACGTCCCCCATACATCGCTATGGGCTCACGGCCCTGTACGGGAGCGGTACTGTGCAGCACACGTGCGAACCGAACCGCTCAATAGCCCATAGAAAGATAGGACATGTCCTATCTTTTCCCGTGATACGGCGCCGTGCACTGTATCTTCCTATGGAGAGGGGCGGGGGTGAGCTGCGCTCATCCCCTGTTCCTTTCCGCAGCGCCACTGTATGCCTGCCGTACTACGGTACAGTAGGCTTATATCGTTTGCATGTAGCCTTAAAACAATATTTTCTAAAAGGGGACAAGAAAAATGTATGTCCTGTGCTTTCTACAGAGCTGTCTTCCAACTCCCAACATAACTGATCAGTAAGGTGCCAGGTCTTGGACCCCCATTGATCATCCATTCTAGGAATACTGTATATTATTAATATCCAAATCTGACAAAACCATTGCTGAACTCAATAATTAAGCAGTATGCTGTAAGCTAACTAGCGCCCCCTGCTGGTGACTGTCAGAGCAAGATTTCTAAAATAGGGATTATCATAGAATCTATTTTTTAAAAAGTTTCCCAAAAGTGTTACCAAGTTGTTGCTTTCCCCTTGAAATTACAATTCTTGGGCATCTTTTAATCAGAACTCTTATATGACCTAGAATTTTATGAATATGTAGGATGGACAGCTGGGTGTTAACATTGCTCTTGTCAAAAGGTGTCACCTCTGACTGGTCAGTATCAGGGTCAGTATCAGTCTAGGCATTGACATGCCCTAAAATAGCATTAATGCTGCGCCACTTAATACCGGATCATGTCCAGTCCTAGCAATAATTCTAGCGCTACTTTACCAAGAAAATCCTATGGAACATGTCGCTTCCTATTCAGATGTGTCATCAGATAAGAAGCAGATTTATATCATATAAGAAACCTAGAACACAGCCCCTACATCTGGAGAATGTGTAGTAACAGTTTGTTACAATTCTTATATGTGTTCTATAGAAGGAAGTAGATATTTCCTGTCCCCAGTGTCACCCGTATTGCGAATAAGACATAGCAAAGCTTCAACAGCTGCTACACAGTACAATACATACACATGTAGCAGAGCCATGTGTGTCCATTTATTGCCAATTGTGTAAATTATGAAGTTATTGGGTAACCATAATTTCAGATGATTTTGATATTGTGCGCGGGAGGAGGGGGGGGTGAACTTTTTTCTATATATACTTCATTAAAGGGAACCTGTCACCAGGGACCTCATCGTCACTACAGACAGGTTGCAAAAGCCCAAACGTGCAAAAGCTCAAACCTGTATTGCAAATTTGCCTTTCTGCTTTCTCTAAGCATTTGCATTACAATATAAGTGTAATAACTTAACTTGCACCCTGACAGAATCCTCTGTGTAGTCCCAGGGGTTGGGCTTTGGTTTGGATGCATTTTAAAAAAACAACACATGACTTGTCTGTGCTGTAGACTCCTCAGCTCTCAGCCCCCACCTTTGTGCTCCTGTACAGCTCCTCCCTCCCCCACTGATGGCATCTCAACAGGTTATGAGCTCTGTGAAGGAGCAGAAGGAAGGAACTGTACAGGAGCACAATGGTGAGTGCTGAGAGCTGAGGAGTCTGCATCCAAACCAAAGCCCAACCCCTGGGACTACACAGAGAATTATGTCAGGGTGCAAGGTAAGTTATAACGCACAATTATATTGTAAAGCAAATGTTTAGAGAAAGCAGAAAGGCAGCGGTGCACTGCAGGTGTAATGGGCTTCTGCAACCTGTCTATAGTGAAAATAAGGTCCCTGGTGATATATTCCATTTAAGAAATTCTCCTTAGTTTGTAAAGAAACAGACTGCAAATTGTCCCTAAATTACTTCTATTACTATGGCAAATCTGTCAACAGTTTGAAGACAGGACTCTCTCTCCTCTCCTATTTTTTACACAGCTGTAAGTGTTAACCCTCAGTGCTCTCTTCCTTGCTGTAGTATGCTATGACCAGTATTTTCAAAGATCAAGCTGAAAGTGAAGGGGTTAATCCTCCCTTCTCGGAGCCGTTTAACCGAACACAGGGAGAATACATGTGAGCTCATGCAGCCTCCATAGACACACACTGTACAGGCTGGAATACACATCTCTACGGGAGGGAGAAGCATGATTTTTTTTTTACTAATTTAGCGGAGTTTGTTCATTAAGTATATTAGAAAAATGTTCACCACACCAAATGACAGTTACACTTTACTGTTTTCTGATAAAAGACAAAGATATATGAGCTCCATCTGTATTAAGTATTTTAATATTATAGAAAATCTATCTATATTTACAGTATATACAGTATACCATGGCCCAGATATATCACAGTTGTGGCACATTAGTTCTATTGTTGCGCCTGAATTATCCCAAGCTACAACCATCTGTGATGAGTTGAGTGTGACTGCACTTTACTTTAGGCACAATATTAGATTCAGTCTCTTACACGTGATCCTCCTACAATCTCCTCTCTGCTTCTCTCCCATACCCCAGCATGAGAATAACCCTCACGGCAGCACCCAGGTGTGTGACACCCTGCTCCCAGAGATCTCCTCAGCAGTGGCTTCTCCTGGAGGGGACCCCCCAGTGCTACATGGGGACACTTCTCTGTACTGTCTGCAAAATTCTAAGCACTTCTCTTCTATCCTGCTACACAGGACACTTCTCTGGACTATCTGCAGGCTCCCACTCACTTCTCTTCTATCCTGCTACACGGGGACACTTCTCTGTCCTGTCTGCAGCTCCCACTCACTTCTCTTCTATCCTGCTACACGGGGACACTTCTCTGTCCTGTCTGCAGCTCCCATTCACTTCTCTTCTATCCTGCTACACAGGGACACTTCTATGTCCTGTCTGCAGCTCCAACTCACTTCTCTTCTATCCTGCTACACGGGGACACTTCTCTGTCCTGTCTGCAGCTTCTATTCACTTCTCTATCCTGCTCTGAGCTGCTGCTTTTGCAGATTGTTTGTAAACAGAAGCTCATAAACTGTAAACAGAGGCTGCACGTAGTGTAAACACTGGCTGAGCTCTGCTGCTGTACTATACAGGGGATACACTGCCCTGCTGCTATTCTATACTGCACCATTTTACGCCTTACCTGCGCCTAAATGAAAAATTCTATCTCATGTATTTGTTCATCTATCTATATTTATATCTACAATATCAAACTATTTATCTATAATTACAGTATATACAGTAAGCAATATATTTGCATTTTGTAGCTATCTTCTCTATGTATCATCTATACATCTCATATATTTTTATCTATCTATCTATGTACAGCTATCTCTACAGTATCTATCTATTTCTCCATGTCTACAATATCTATCTATCTATCAATTTTCCAGCCATCTTCTATCTATATCCATCTCTCTCTCATATATATATATATATGCAAATTTGGTTGAAACTTCAGTCCCTGGTTCTAAGGAGCTCACAAGCTAAACTTGCCCCTCCCCCAGCGCACATTAGAATAACCACTCTAACATCCTGGGTTCTACATTCACTATATTATCCATAATAAATTGTCTCCCACAATTTCTTGTTTGAGGTGTCGTTCTTAAAAGAAAACTAATGTGTCCCCTGTGTTTCTCTAAAATCCACTGGAAAGTTCCTTCTGATGCACAATTTATTGTCTGGAACCTGTCACCAGGACCCATTTTTAGCACCCCCATTGCCCACCTGGGAGTGGCTATAGAGGAGCAGGGGGCGTCGCTCAGTCGGCTGATGGGCGTTTTCATATATTTGAAAGGGACACACGGAGGAGAGGTTTCCCAGGGGTTCGATCTATAGTGGATAATACTTTGTTCTGTGTTTTTGTATATTCACACACATGAGGTTAATAGTAACAGACTAGCTATGACTGTGATTTTTCTTTTCCTCGAAACGCATCAGCTGCTTAGTATAGATAGTTTTGTCGCTGTAGTTTAACATGTCATAATAAAGGAAGTTACTATTTTTAATTACAGAGCTGGGACTGATCTTTTTTTCAATATACCCAAACTCTATCTACAGAATCTATGCATCTTCTTTCTATATCCATCAACTATCTGTCTTCTATCTATGTCTATCTATGTACATTGTCTATCCATCTGTCTCTCTCATATATACATCTCCTTTTATCTATCTGATATCTCTCTCTTTATAAAACATATTTTATGTAGTAGATTATTCTATCCAATGGAATGCAGACCTGTAGAATTGTATAGATAAACACAGTGCCACCTAGTGGTGGATCATATTCAGGACTTCCCATCAATACTGGGGCAGCCCTGTCCGGCTCAGTCTGCAGGAGGTGGCTCTTCAGGTCTGTGATCTTTATCCTGCATCTGTGATCTTGTTGTACTGTCGTAGTCTTGTGTTTTACCCTGATGTACAGTATCTGTAAGTGATAAGTGATTCAGTGTCCCAGAGGCATAAAAAACAAAACATATCCATTACAGCCACATCCAGGATAACTTCCAAACTGCTCTTGGGGGAGGACAGTTTTCTTCAATACTGAATAGTGATAATATTTTAACACTTAATGCTAAATAAATTGTATCTATGAATCCTACTTGTACCAATATTTGTAATAATGTATTTTAACACTTAAATTTAGTGTTAAGAGATTTTAGGTAGTGACCTTCAGAGCCTGAGTCTCCCTTGGCTTATATCTGGTGAATAGACTGCCACTCATACTATTGATACTACGCTAAGCTGCAGTACCCTGCACAGACCACGGAAAAAACTGGGGCGCTGTTTTCTGACAAAAAGAAAGCAGCAGATGCATTTATGTAATCCTTGACCGTGTTATCAGTTAGTACTTAAGAATTGTTAAGTGTCTTCATATATATATATACATATATATACTTTTATACATATTTTTGCAGATTGGTGTTCTAGAAACTGTCAACAAGCAGGTTATTTTTGTTTGTTTTGATAATGGCCCAGGACTCATTAAAGGGAATCTATGAGAAGTTTTGTCCATAGAAAGCTGCAGCCATTGTTAGGTATTGTCCGGATTGTTAGGACTGTAAAAGAATGAATTTATATTCCAGGATTGTAGCTGGACTTGAAGCACTGGGGGGGGGGGTGTCCTTACACTGCTGTACTGTGAGATTTATGCCCTCAATTGCTCCGCTGCCCCTCCCGTCTGCTATGAAATACAACTACAAGTCTGCTACAGCCCTTTCTCAGAGGGGAGGGGTTCTGCTGGGAGATTTCTACTCCATAACTCCGCCCCTCTTCTCTGAGTAACAGCTTTAGTATACAAACAGAACCCGGATGCATCTTTTACCACCAGCAGAGATGAAGGAGGGTGTTGTGCACTGAGAGAACAGCAGGCTGAACCAATACAAACCAAGGGGGTGTGTCTTAGACTACTTTAGACTTCCTGGCTCAACAGTTGACACATAAAATAGCTGGACTTTATAAGTAGCTAAGCAAAAAGATCTAAGGACACCAAAAACAAATTATTATCCCCAGTACATACTAAATTATTACCGAGCCCTGAACAAAAAGTTCTACTAAAACTTTGTTGGAAGAGTTCTCAAATGTTACATTGAAAACAGACATTATTTTTTAATTTGAATGTTAAATGTTTTTTCAGACAATTTCACACATAGGAGAAAAATTTGTAGAGGCTGGACAGGCACAGAGTGTGCAGAGGGGTAGGCTGGATGTAGGCTATTACCCTAGGTAGAGCATTGTGGACCATGTGAGAGGTGGACGGCCGCTACTTCTACAGTAGGACATCAGTCATGTTACCTCTCATGCCCTCAGACTGCACAGGAGGTCACTTTTTAGGCTGAGATCACATATGTGTTGTGGATTCTGTTTTTCTGTGACTAATGTGTCACATGATGTAATGTAGGGTAGTGACAACCAAAAGACCCTGCTGCCTTATAATGGACCCCGCTGCCTTATAATGGACCCCTCTGACTTATAATGGACCCTGCTGCCTTATGATGGGTCCTGCTGCCTTATAATGGACACCGCTGCCTTATAATGGACTCCTCTGACTTATAATGGACCCTGCTGCCTTATGATGGGTCCTGCTGCCTTATAATGGACACCGCTGCCTTATAATGGACCCCTCTGACTTATAATGGACCGTGCTGCCTTATAATGGACCCCACTGCCTTATAATGGACCCCTCTGATTTATAGTGGACCCCACTGCCTTGTAACGCATAGGTTCCAGCTTGGTAAAAGTGACAGAATCGAACCCCATAATCCAGTCACTGCTAATTTTATTCACTTGCTATGGAGGAACCAGTAAAAAATCTGACAATTACGCACATATCATCATATCTTGAGTTTAAAACTGCCACAAATTGGGGAAAAAAACCATTGTTTACTATTCCAAAGAAGCGTTGTATATAGTACCATATAGTCTATGGTACAGAGGGACAAGACACAATGGAGAATATTTATTAATAAGAATAGTTATCTGTTAATAGATAATCATATTTTAGAACAAGTATTACTGTATCTAATGTTCGATCAAAATCGATCTCCAGTTCTTTGACTTAGTTTTGCACAAGAAAAATCTGGAAAATTTTGGCACAACTTCAAGGGTTAGGGATAGGGGATAGGGATCTTATGTGGGGGATTTGACCACTGAGACCCCCAAAGACCATGAGAATGGACTCTTAAGGTTCCCAAGAACGGCTATCAGGTTCTCAATAATTGATGAAGGGGGAGGTCAAGTCTGCATCTTGCTGCTCCATTCAATAATAATAATAATTCCTTTATTTTATATAGTGCACACAGATTACGCAGCGCTTGTCAGATCAGTCCCTGTCCCCAATGGGGCTCACAATCTAATCGACCTACCATTACGTTTTGGAGTGTGGGAGAAAAACTGAGGAAACCCACGCAAACACGGAGAGAACATACAAGCTCTTTGAAGATGTTGACCTAGGTGGGACTTGAACCCAGGACCCCAGCGCTGCAAAGCTGCAGTGCTTGGAACTTGTCGGAACTTGCCTAACTGAGCGCTCAGGTATCTCTGCCCCTCCCATTCACTGTCTATGAGAGTTGTGCTCTGCCATTTGCTGTGTACTAAAAGGAGAAGCAAGACACTTGCCCGACCTGCTGCTCCATCCACTACTGAGAACGAGATCCCCTGCTCTTGTCATCTTTGGGGGTCCTATCTCATGATTGGTCGTGGTCCCAGCAGTCTGACTATCACCCTCATCAGATTGTTATCTCCTATCCAAAAGATAATACTTAAACTCAGTCCAATCATTTCAAGACCCTCCCCTTTAATTGTAAAAGTTAAAAAAAAAAAAATTACAACTTTCTGTGAACATCCCCTTCAGGTTTTACAATAGGAATCTCAAAGTGTAAAAGTTATCAATTGAATTATTTAAAAGTCAAAGTCATATCCTAATTTTGAATTAAGTTTTATTTTTTGAAGTTTGATTTAATTTTTTGTAATTCTATTTTGTACATTACATTGTTTGTTTATATTGTTCAGTGTAAATCCAGGATATACAATATAACAATTGAAAAGGGAAAATGCTGGAAAAGGAAAGTTGAACAATGAAAGTATCTGCTTTGTAGAATACACCAGGAGAGAATCTTTATGTCTCAAACTTTTCAGCTCAGATTTGTGTACTGTATATATCTCTTTTTAGCAATATTATGCTAGGGCAGTCCTGACTCTACAACCTTTCTCTGTACGTAAACTATAGATCCTGATGAATGGATCCCAAAACTCTGGTCCTTTTACATTCAGGTCCTGATATATCAGTAAGGGTCTTCTGGGTTATTTTCCTTCTTTCTTTACTTTCTAAAGCCCTTTGTCCTCTCGCCTGGATTTGTTAGGTTCTATCCTCCCTGTCATGTATGGGTGTGATACGTATCAGGCTGTGGTGTTTGTCATCATGTTGGACGCACGTGTCTATGTGTACAGTGAGTAGACACATACTACGCATGATTTATGTAGATTTCATTTACACACATGTGTATACATATTGCCTGATAAATGGACCATAGCTGTCCCGAAAGCTTGTAACATCTTATATTTCAGTTAGCCATTAAAAGGTATCACAATCTCAAGAAGGTTACTTTATTTGACCTATCAAAAGCAACAGGAATGTGTATACATAAAGATAGTTTATAACCTGACAAAGAGACTTATTCTATATTCCCTAGTTATAGGGTATCAGTTTATCATTATCTTTTGTGTAGTTTTGCACAAATCTACAAACAATTAGCAGTCAAACGACAACTCCAGCTCTGCTACATATTGTAAAACTGAGCTTTCGCCTTTGTGATATGACCCTGATATATTAATATAGATAGATAGATAGATAGATAGATAGATAGATAGATAGATAGATAGATAGATAGATAGATAGATAGATAGATAGAGTGTGTAGTCACTATGCAAGCTTATAATAAAATAATAATGAAAAGGTTTAACATCATGTATAGAGTAAGATGATTAGATATTACATTATATGAATTATACGAATACAGCTCTGCTACATCTGCATATAGTATACAGAAGTACTGTCCTTCGATAATCATATATAAATGTGTCTGATTAATGCCTATTTGTGCCTGGATATTGGGAAGGGTTACTCCGCCACTTTACCCCCTCTCTAAGTAGCAGCAGCCTCCATCTCTGTGCATCAAGTACACAAACCCCTCGTTTCACACTTCTGTAAAATAACTCCACACATGCGAAGCGCGTTGACATCATACAGCTGTGCAGTGGCGTGCACGCCAGGGTGGCGACAGAACACATTTTGAGACACAGGTGCTATGGGGCGCCTGGCATGCCTCCAGTTCACACACTTTTCGACACTTTACCAAAGTCATCTGCTCAGACAGCCCCAAACCTGTTTAATATTCATCACCTTACGTCCCCTACAAAACTTAAAAACTAAAATTCGATAACTTTACAAAAACCAAGTAAACTGCCTGCTATTGCCTCAGTACAAACTTTAAGATCACTTTCTAATATAAAAAAGGACTGAGGATATGCAGGAGATCAATCACAATGGTAAAGCGACAAATTGACTCTTTTAGGAAGAATCAGAACTTTGGCGAAACATTGGAACTCCTTCCTGGCAACATTGTAACACAACCAAACATTCCGCTGTATACAGAACCCATAGACAATAGTAGACACTACTGAAGGTGGCAGAGAGCTCGGTCTATGCTTTGTGCAGGTTAGAGGGGAAGGTTGGAAGGACTTACCTCTGTACGAGACTGCAGCCTCTTGTTCAGCTCATATATGCGATACTCTGGCTGCACCATGTATGGAGTGTGCCTTCTGTAGAAAGGACCAAAGGGAGAAGAATAGAAAGGGTCGTGCTGAGAGCTGGACATATTCTTTTTTGCTTCCAGAGAATCAGAGTAGCAACAGCATCCATATAGAGCTCATGGGCTGCGTGTTCTCCCCAGCATAAACTAGCAGTATGCAAACACGGATCACACTGCCTGGGAACTGCTGGTAAAGCCCTCTATGGCAAGACACAGAGAGAAAGAGAGAGAGAGAGAGGGAGAGCACCAGAGCGAGCGAGAGAGAGAGAGAGCGAGCGGGAGAGAGAGGCTGGATAGCTTCAGGCTACACTGCCTGTTTTTAAAGAAGCCGTATGCCAATAGGGTCACTTCCTGTCCGCACAGTGGGCTGCCGCACATACACCACAACACAATCTCTGCTCATTTCATCCGACAAAGTCCCATAGGGAACCCCCACATACTTTTTATGCTGCGCATCTATCCTGTTTCTTTCCATTTCTTGCCTCATTTTTATGCATTCTGTGTATGTACATTATTTATTATTAATAAAAAAAAAACTTAAAGCTTGGTGCGGCTATTAAAATGTAAGGCCAGCGGAGGCGAAGATCGGAGGAGAGATGAAGAGAGTCCAAATCAAAGGGGAAAGAAGTAAAAGTGGGATGATGGAAAAGAAATATGTAAGATTAGTGAAAAGTTTCAAATGATCTCTCATATCTATCCATCATCTATCTCATATCTATCTATCTATCTCTATCAATTAAATTTAAAGAAGCTTTATTGGCAGGACCAAATACAAGTTAGCATTGCCAAAGCATTTACAAAATATGGGGTTGTGGGAAATGGGGTGGGGTGCAGGATGATAGAGAATAGGATGATAGGGGACATGGGCTGTGGGGTTTATTTTAGTCCATGGCTCAGTCTCTCAGCCTATGGCAGGCAGTGACATATTGTGTGGCTTTGGCCTTTGTGGACTCCTCTTCCCCCAGCTGGATGGGGATCTTCTCTCCCCCCTCCATGGAGCTGAAGCCTATCAATTTATATATGTATGTATCTATCTATCTATCTATCTATCTATCTATCTATCTATCTATCTATCTATCTATATCTCTCTCTCTCTATGTCATATCTCATATCTATCTATCTATCTATCTATCTATCTATCTATCTATCTATCTCATATCTATCTATCTATCTATCTATCTATCTATCTATCTCCTATCTATCCATCTCCTATCTATCTATCTATCTATCTATCTATCTATCTATCTGTCTGTCTGTCTGTCTGTCTATCTATCTATCTATCTATCTATCTATCTATCTATCTATCTATCTTTCTATCTGTCTACGGTATATCTATCTTTGTATTTCAGATCTATCAATTTCATATTTTTCTATCTGTTACATATACAGTATGGCATTGATCACAGCTTGTATGCCTGAAAACAGATGTACAAGCTGTGATTTTTGTGCAATTCCTGGCGCACAACGCCCCGGGATTTGCGACTTCAGCCCCCTGTGTGCCAGTTGGGAGTAGATGGGCCAGAGCGACGCTGTGCAGTGTCTATGGCCACGCTGTATATGCCACTCTTCTATCCCAGGTCAGACCTGGCGTAAAGCCTCCTGATACACAGTGGGCCAGTACAGAGAAGTGTCCCTGTGTAACAGTGTCTGAGGGGGATATTGTGCAGAATTACAGGGAGGCAGCAGGAGACCAGCACTGGGGGATCCCCTCCAGGAGAAGCCCCTGCTGAGGAGGTCACTGGGTGCAGGGTGTCACACACCTGGGTGCTGCTGTGAGGGTTATTCTCATGCTGGGGTGCGGGAGAGAAGCAGAGAGGAGCTTGTAGGAGGATCACATGTAAGAGACAGAATCTAACATTGTGCCTAAATTGTGCCTATAAGTGCAGTCACAAAATCATCCTAAGACTCCTCTAATTCATAAGAGACATGAACTTAACAATACGACAATGCGCCTCATTTAGGTACAAATACTGAACCGGTGCGCCTCAACTGTCATATATCTGGCCCAGTGACTATTATCTATCTATCTACCTATCCTCTTTATATATCTAACCACCTGTGACTATCTTTCTAATTAACTATCTCTTTTCATCCATCCCGTGGACAATATGGGGGAGATTTATCATAAGTCTCTTAGAGCAGAACTGTTCTAGTTGCTCATAACAACCAATCAGAGCTCAGCTTTAATTTTCCCACAGCTGTTTATAAAATTAAAGCTGAGCTCTGATTGGTTCACATGGGCAACTAGAACAGTTTTACCTCAGAAACTTGATGATAAATTTCCCCCTGTCTATCTATAAAATAATACTAAAATTAATTTCTTCACTATTACTGAATCTCCCTATTCACATATATATATATATATATATATATATATATATATATATATATATATATATATATATATATCATTTGTTTCCATGTGTACAGGTATACCTATCCAGGATCCCATGCAATTTCCAGTGACAGGCTAGATTTTCAATTCCACTAGAGATGGATAGAAACAAGGAAGGAAAGTGAAAAAGGAGAGCAGACTGTGCCACATGTGTCCAGATTTGGAGGGCAACTGAGGATGAGTTCCACTTCCTGCTACATTGCTCCAAATACTCAGCAGTGAGGGATACTTAATACAGTAGACTCTCAGATCTCCTCCTAGACTTCATTTCCATGGAGGAGGGAGGGAACATCTCCATCCTGCTAGGCTAAAAGAGGCAACAATGGCCATAGCCACACAATATGTCACTGCCTACCATAGACTGAAAAACTCCTATAACCCCAGCAGCTCATGTCACCCTTCATCCTGTCTCCCATGTCCTCCATCCCTCACTCCATCTACTTCAATCCCCTATTCCAGTGATGGCAAACCTTTTAGAGACCGAGTGCCCAAACTACAACAAAGACCCACTTATTTATCGGAAAGTGCCAACACAGAAATTTAATTTGTGATATACTCTCTTCTCTGTCACAGTTCTCTTTGATACCGGCACCCTGAGGACACCAATAAAGCAGAAAATAGTCTCAGGTGCAGCTGTCACTTTAAAATAGCTCTATGCACAGCAAGTCCTGGACTGTCTGGGACTGCAGGAAGATACCTGGAGTCATCTCTGGTGATGGCCTGAGTGCCCACAGAAAGGGCTCTGAGTGCCACCTCTGGCACCAGTGCCATAGGTTAGCCATCACTGCCCTATTCTCTAAATGCTTTGGCAGTGCTAACTTGTATTTGGTCCTGCCAATGTAGATAGATAGATATATGGATAGATAGATTGATAGATAGATATGAGATGATAGATAGATAGATAGATAGATAGATAGATAGATAGATAGATAGGAGATAGATAGATAGATAGATAGATAGGAGATAGATAGATAGATAGATAGATAGGAGATAGATAGATATGGGATAGATAGATAGATAGATAGATATGAGATAGATAGATAGGAGATAGATAGATAGATAGATAGATAGATAGATAGATAGATAGATAGATAGGAGATAGATAGATAGGAGATAGATAGATATGGGATAGATAGATAGATAGATAGATAGATAGATAGATAGATAGATAGATAGATAGATAGATATTAGATAGATAGATAGATAGGAGATAGATAGATAGATAGATAGATAGATAGATAGTAGATATATAGATATGAGGTAGATAGATAGGAGATGATAGATACATGATAGATACATGATAGATACATGATAGATAGATAGTAGATATATAGATATGAGGTAGATAGATAGGAGATGATAGATAGATAGATAGATAGATAGATAGATAGATAGATAGATAGAAAGGAGATAGATATATATCAAAGTGAAGAGGCAGCACTCCAAGTAGTGTTGAAAGGGGGTGAATCTTTATTCCATGAACCTCGACATTTCGGTTTACACCTTTCTCAAGCATTGAGACACGTCGCGGTTCATGGAATAAAGATTCACCCCCTTTCAACACTACTTGGAGTGCTGCCTCTTCACTTTGATATATTTGGGATTCTCCGCCAAGGAGGAATCACCGGCTACTGCACTCACTGCTTCAGCTGTGCTGCTCAGGACTCTCCCTTGTTTAGATAAATGGATAGATAGAAAGCTTCTGAGGCAAAACTGTTCTAGTTGCCCATGTAAACCAATCAGAGCTCAGCTTTAATTTTATAAACAGCTATGGGAAAATGAAAGCTGAGCCCTGATTGGTTGCAATGGGCAACTAGAACAGTTCTTCTCTAAGAGATTAATGATAAATCTCCCCCATAGAGTCCAAGCAGCACAACAAAAACAGTTATCAGATGATAATAAGGGTGCACGATATGTAGAACCAGGAAAAAAGATCCTTCAAAAATTATTATAAGCAGCAAGCCAGAGATGAGTTGTGAAAAAATCAATGGCGCTCTTTATTCCATCATCATGTATCAGTATAATAACAATAAAGATTCATATAACATTGGACAATTCATAGAGTAATGCCAGAAGTATGTTGAATTTCTGGGCGCTGCACCTCCCCATGCGTTCTACATGTGTGTGATAGCTCTGTATACAGGTTTCCCAGGCAGGTACTGTACTGTATATTATCATGTTGTGACAACAGACATACATTACCCAGTTTGGGTGAATTTTTAATTCATGTTTTTTCAGATTATACTTCATCACCATCCTCACCTGGCCAAATATTTGCTTTACCATATGAATCTTATAAGTATGAAAGAGAGAGAGAAAGATGATAGAATATATAGCTAGATGGGTAGAACAGATATATATATATAGATAGACAATGGATGGTGATGGTCTGGAGCTATCCCAAGGAGTAATGCAGAAATCCTCTGTATTATAGCAGAAAGCAGGCAGCTCTCCAATAGATGCAGTGAAACAAAGTGACTTTATTCACCCATGCAGCTACGTTTCAACTTGATAAAGACTTTATGGATCAGCCAAAACGTCGCTGCATGGGTGAATAAAGCCACTTTGTTTCACTGCACCTATTGGAGAGCTGCCTGCATTCTGCTAGATAGATATAGATAGATTTATAAGTTAGATGGATTGATAAAGATGAACATGATATGATAGATAGATAGATAGATAGATAGATAGATAGATAGATAGATAGATAGATAGATAGATATGAGATAGATAGATAGATAGATAGATAGATATGAGATGATAGATAGATAGATAGATAGATAGATATGAGATAGATAGATAGTTAGATAGATAGATAGATATGAGATAGATAGATAGATAGATAGATAGATAGATAGATAGATAGATATGAGATAGAAAGATAGATAGATAGATAGATAGATAGATAGATAGATAGATAGCAGAAAGTAGCTCTCCAATTGCTGTGCTGAAATAAAGTGGCATTATTCACCCATGCAGCGACGTTTTGGCTTGATAAAGTCTATATGGATCAGCCATAACTTAGCTGTATGGATGAATAAAGCCACTTTCTTTTACTACATATATTGCAGTGCTGCCTGCTTTCTGCTATCATACAGAGGATTTCTTGATCACTACTTGGGATGGCTCCAGACCATCATCTTCTGTGCTACTGTATAGATGGATAGATAGAGAGATGGATATGAAATAGATAGAAAGATAGATCAGGGAGAGAGTGATAAAGTATATAGATAGATAGATAGATAGATAGATATGAGATAGATAGATAGATAGATAGATAGATAGATATAGATAGATAGATAGATAGATAGATAGATAGATAGATAGATAGATAAATAGACATGAAACAAAAATAGGCAGCACAGTCCAGATCAGTTTGGAAAGGTGCTATCCTTAATCCTCTTACCCAAGATCACCTTTTTCACTATTTATCGGAGTGCTGCCTTGCTTTGGGTTATTAGACAGACAGAGATGAGATAGATAGATATGAGATAGATAGAATATAGATAGATAGATATGAGATAGATAGAAGATAGATAGATAGATAGATAGATAGGAGATAGATAGATAGATAGATAGATAGATAGATAGATAGATAGATAGGAGATAGATAGAAGATAGATAGATAGATGGATAGATAACTGCACACAGCAACAGCAGAGGTAGAAGAGAAGAGGAGAGCTGCAGATGAATGGGGACAGGTGGTTATTTTTTTTTAATTAAGTTGTAACAATGAAAGGAGAAGCAGAGAGGGTCCACAATATAAAGTAAATTAAGTAAAATATGAGGGTGACATGAGAGGGACAACAATTTGGAGGTGGAAATGATGGGTCACAATATGAGGGGAATATGATCGATCACAATATGAGGGGGAGGTGAGTGGAGCCCAATACACAGGGGAGATAAGAGGGGCCACAATATGATAGTAAGATGAGAGGCCACAATATGGAGGGGGAGGTTAGAGGCCACAATATGGGGGGGGGGGGGGCGAGGGTTCCCACAATATTGAGGAGGAGATGAGGGGGCTATAATATGAGAGAGAGATAAGGGGGGATTCATTATAAGGGGCAGATGAAAGACCACAATATGAGGAGGAGATGAGGGGCCTCAAAAGGAGGGTGAAATGAAGGGCCACAAAATGAGGGGGAGATGAAGGGGACTACAGTGTGAGGGAGAGCTGGTGGAGGCACAGATTGATTTTAATAAGAGGCCCAACTTAATTCTAGATCCCATGTTCACATGACACTCTTGAGTCACTAATCTTCCTGGCCATAGGTGTGTATACAGTTCAGTGGGCAATGTAGTAATATACATGAACAAAAATGGAATATTTCCAACTAGGAGGATAACACGTAACAAGTGATACCATGCATTATATCACTGGACCTCCATTTTAATTAGCCTAAATGACTGGCATAGACAGCTATATCCTACATGGAAAAAT
This sequence comes from Engystomops pustulosus, assembly GCF_040894005.1. Taxonomy (NCBI): domain Eukaryota; kingdom Metazoa; phylum Chordata; class Amphibia; order Anura; family Leptodactylidae; genus Engystomops; species Engystomops pustulosus. The sequence continues at coordinate 263,868,673 of NC_092411.1, read as the reverse complement.
GCCCTAGCACTAGTTTAGTTGAAAAATATACAATCTTTATTAATTCACATTAAAATGGAGAACACAGACATTTAAAACAAGTGCATTGCACACAAAAAACACCAGGGCGACACCGGCTCAAAAAATGTATGTATGATCTGCAATACTATTCCTATATCTACAAGTATGTACAATATGCAGTACAGTTCATATATCTACAGATATGTGCAATATACAGTGCAATGCATATATCTATACGTTCACAAGTTCAACCCAAAGGATATAGAGCGATCAGAAAATTTCTACCTGATTATATTACTACATGTACTAGCATTGGCAATGTAGTTCACAGTGTGATTCAAATGCTAAAACAACCAATAAGAATCACTTATCTTACGTGACATAGTGGTGAGAAGTAAAACAATCTGCCAGGCTTCTGGGGTAGTGAACCCACTGGACCACCACGGACGATGACACAAGCCGACACCTGGGACCGGAATCTAAGTGGCAGAGCCGCCGCAAAGCAGGATGGTCTTGCTTGCGGCATGGTGCCACCAGGTTGTTCCACATGTGCGACTTGCCCGTGGTGGCTGCCAAGGTCGAGGTACAGCATCACTAGGCAGTCTTGTGGCCAGGGACAGGCAGATGGTTGAGGCAGGCGGCAATGATACAAGGTTGGGGTCGGAGCAGGAGGTCAGGGTTGGCAGCAAATGGGCAAGGTCAAGGATAGGTCTGGGGTCACAATGGGAGGTTTGAACACAGGCATAGCGAAAGGGAAGCTTTCTCATAGGCATGAAGCTCTAAGATCCGGTAGGAGATGGCCGGAAGAAGCCAACTTTTCAAGAATCCCGGAAATGGCCGGCACCATTCAGCGGTGCGGTGGCCCTTTAAATCCGCGCTTTAGGGAGTGAGTACAAACGCACTGGCCAGCCGGGACGGGAGCAGAAACCTGGAGTGGTAGGAGGGCTCGGGACCTGGGTGCCGCCTTGGAGAGGCGCATGGGTGTCCCTGCGATCCGAGATGTGGATCGCCGGGGCACCCACGACAGAATCACATGGTAGAGATATACAAACATTTTTTTACCAGATGTACAACTCTCCCATGACTTCTTACCTATGTCTGTGGATGCCAATGTCTACCCGTATGACAGATACCCTGACGTGCGTTTCGGCACACTGCCTTTGTCTGGGTACTAATATACTCATAATGCTATTCATCCCATTGAGGTGCTGCATACTGAAAATCACCATTAATGACATCTGGCAAATCTTGATGTACCGTAATATTATGTACAATGTATTATTGCTATAATTAAACAGAAATATGTTTTTATTGTTACATTTTCATCAATTCAAGTCCATCCTTCGTACTTAAACCTTCGTCATCCTATACTGTACAAAAATCTTCTCCTCAGCAGGTGATGCCAGTGCAGATGACTCACACCTCCCTGCTGGTCCTGCTAGATCCTCGATGTAGATTAGTGCCTTGTTATAGTGCAGCTCTAGGCATCTATGGTGCACGTCATGTAATATTTCCCTTAGGAGGGGGGATTTCTGTACAATGTGGCTGAAGAAGGTGGAGAGTGGTCAGAGGGCCAATGCTGCTGCGGAGAGGTAACATCAGGGACAATGTTCACTGCTTTTATCAATAGGGGAGAGATGAAAAGGGGCAGGATTAGAGTAGGATTAGATCTTGGAAGTGTGAGATTGGAAGTTTGGATAAGGGCACAGTGCTACATTATGCATTTGGAGCTTCTTAGGAGGTATTTCTGCTGCACTTTGATATTTGGCCCTTCATATATTGTGCTTCATATTGGTATTTTCTCACTGCTGCTGCTGCTGAGGAGGTATTTTGTGCTGCGCTGTGTAGTTGCTTGGGTGGAATGAAGTGAAGGCTTTGACCTACAGGCAGTCCCCAAGTTACGTACAAGATGGTTTCTGTAGGTTTGTTCTTCAGTTGAATTTGTATGTAAGTCGGAACTGTACATTTTATAAGTGTGACCTTAGACAGAATTTTTTTGGTCTCTGTGACAACTGAATTTTAAAAATGTTGGATTGTCATAAGAACCAGGAATAACAATAAAGCTTCATTACAGACACCAGTGATAACTATTACAGCTGATCATTGTAGCCTAAGGCTAAAGTACAGTAAATTACTAACATCCAGAGGTCCGTTTGTAACTAGGGGTCATCTGTAAATTTGATGTTCTTAAGTAGGGGACCTATATCTTACTACAGGCAGAAACCATTCCTGTTTTTCTCCAACAAGCATCCTAGTCTTGGATTCATTCTCATAATTTTTCTGATCATCTCAATCCTCTGCCCCTCTGTTCAAGTGAAGTACGAGTATTTTTCGGACCATAAGGCGCACCGGATTATAAGGCGCACCATCAATAAATGCCTGCTAAAACGTCTAGGTTCATATATAAGGTGCACCGGGTTATAAGGCGCACCTGATTGTAAGGATGAATGACCAGCAGGTGGCAGGCCTGTGCACAGTTCAAGGCAGCTGTTGTCTGTAAGTACGGTTCATATATAAGCGCACTGGACTATAAGGCGCACCTCTGGTTTCTGAAAAAAACTAAGGATTTTTTGTGTGCCTTATAGTCCGAAAATGCAGTAGTTGGATACACGCTATTCAAATCCAATTCTGGGCATGTGCACTGAGCAGTGGAGTTTACACCTGCAAAGTGCACCTGCCCATAAAGACAGCAAAGTGTAGACTCCGCCTCTCAGTGTACATGCTCAGCACCGGACTGGATCCTGGGATGGTTGGGAGGTATGTTTTACACTGTTCTTATCATTCATTAAGAGAGTATTTGTCTGCCTCATGAAGGGGTATGAACCAAGCTTCACATTTGAAAAAAAGGTTTGGCTAGATTTTGACCACATGGAAGAGTTTAAACTAAAAACACCTCAGAGGTCACATTTATCCGAAAAGCTGGAAAGTGATTCGGTAACAATCACCTATATAACGGGGACTTTCTAAGCTACAAGCTTCAGAATTCTGATTAAAATTACAACAAACAGAAATGTGCAATACATACAGTGTCCCAAATTATTGTTTTAGACACTTTTTATAGATACAAGATAGATTGGGAACATTGAGTCACGACACAACATTATATTGGTTATTATTTGACTGTGTTTACATCATTTCTGGGTCCTCCATTGTTGTGCTCTGCAATAAATGTAAGCCCCTTAAGTCTAAAAGTTCCAAAGATCCTATTGACTATAATAAGGTCCATTGGGGTACAGAACATTTTGACAGATTTTGACTCATATATATATATATATATTCATAGATGATTTACCAAAATTTTGAATAAACTTTGCATAAATAGTACAAGTAATTATAAGAAACTGTAGTAATTCTTATCAAAGAATAATCAGGCTAGTTTCCTCCCTAGTTTATTTTTAGAAGTGTAAAGGGGTTGGTCACTGATGCTGGGAGCAGAATGAGGGATAATCTCCTGCTACAGCTCCTCCATTCACTCAGACCTGCAAACACAGAATCACAGAGAGTCTGCACACAGCACAAATGTAAGTATCAGGAATTCTGAATCAGCAGTTATTATTATGGCAGTAAAGGCATATTGGCAACTTATGTTAATAGAGTGTCCAACCCCTTTAAGGCAACTGCTGGAGTAAATACTAAGCTATGTATCTCACTTATAGAGCACCCAAGTGTACTTCTCTATAAAATCCTTAACAATACAGCTACTTATTACTAAGTGAGAAAGTTAGGCAGCCGAATTTGTGATGAGGTTTCTGGTAATTGGTAATATATCATAACTTCATTCAGTGTATTTCATTATTTTGGAACAAAAGCATACTTTCTCCTCAAGGATTCACTTAATGGCTGTGAAAAGCAGCTAAAAGGGTCCAGATTTAGTATGATATAAAGGGATCATTTATGTAGTGCCCTTTTCAATCCACTAGAGGGGGGGGGCACTGTATTACTTGCATATGCTGTGATAGATATTGTCCTGTTTGGTGAGGAAAGGTGATAGATATTACTTTTGACATCACTGTGATCAAAGTGTTAATATAAGCAGCACAGTGTCTTAGTGGTTAGCATTACAGTCTTGCAGCGCTGGGGACCTGGGTTCAAGTCCCAGGGTCAACATCAGCAAAGAGTTTGTATGTTCTCTCTGTGTTTGTGTGGGTTTCCTCTGGGTCCTCTGGTTTCCTCCCACACTCCAAAACATACTGGTAGGTTGATTAGATTGTGAGCTCCATTGGGGACAGGGACTGTTTTGGCAAGCTCTGTGCAGCGCTGCGTAATCTTTAGGCACTATATGAATAAAGGTATTATTAATTATTATATAAACTTACCCAGCTAGTCACCTAAAATCTCCTCTCTCAATTTGTTCTTTTTCTTCAAATTTTAATCCTTACCCTAATTCTATCTCATTAAAGGGAACCTTCCACAAGAAGGTCAGTTTATATAATTATCGCTGATTTCAATGCCTAAATAATTCCACTGATTTCTAATTGTTTCTTTAACATTACCTCGCTCCCTGCCAGCAGTGTGTAGTGAGTCCCAGTGGGGCAGTTCAAATGGGACAAGTCATCTTCTCCTCAATTCCTCCTCCCACTGCCTCACCCATCTCTCTTGCTCTATCCCATAAAGAAATGATTACAAAGCCGTGGCATTATTCAAATTTTTTTTAAATCAAGACTCCAGAGGCAATTGCAACCTGTCATCGTGTAAAAATGAACTTCCTGATGACAGGTTCCCTTTAATATAAATATCAGTATTTAACCCCTTTCCGCCGAGGCCCTTTTTGTTTTTTGCATTTTCATTTTTCTCTCTTCACCTTCAAAAATTCATTACCTTTTGTATTTTTCCATGTAAAGGGCTGTATGAGGATTTGTTTTCTGAGTGAAAAATTTCACCAATTGACTGTATTTAATATTCCATGCCATGTACTGGGAAGGCGGAAAACAATTCCAAATGTAGTAAAATTGGTGAAAAAATGCATTCGCATTGCTTTCCTGTGGGCTTGGACTTTAAGTCTTTGACTGTGCGCCCCAAATGACATGTCTACTTTATTCTTTGGGTCAGTACGATCACAAAGATACCAAATGTATATAGGTTTTATAATGTTTTCATACATTTACAAAAATTAAAACCTCCTGTACAAAAAAAAAATCTTCATTTTGCCATCTTCTGGCTTTTTCACACTTCAGTGTAAGGAGCTGTGGGTGGTGTTATTTTTTGCAACTTTTGATCACGTTTTCAATGCTATCAGGTCTGTATGGCCTTTTGATCACTTTTTATTGAATTATTATACGCTACGAAGTGGCAAAAAAGTGGCATTTTCGACTTTGGGCACTATTTTCCGATGGGAAGAACCCGGAATATTTTGATAGATCAGACATTTTGGGATTCGGCTATGAAATATTTTTATGATTTTTATCAGTTCTAGTGAAAGTGGGTTTAAAAAATTTTTAGGTTTATTATTTAACTTTTTTTTTTGGACCCCCTAGGGTACTTTAACCCTAGGTTGTCTGATTGATACTACCATGTACTGAAATAATATAGTATTTTACATATCATGTATTACATTGTAATACATTGGGGCAGGTTTACTTACCCAGTCCAGTCGCGATCCAGCGGTGATTCGGGTTCTGCCGGGATTCACTAAGGTCGTGCCCCTGATGTCCACTAGGTGTCGCTGCTGCGCTGAAGTCCGCTGGAGTTCAACTTCTCCGTCCCGGTGTATGTGAGTGCTATTATTGTGACACAATTTTTTTAAAAAATTCTGCGGTATGTCCGTCGGGATACATCGGGTTTTCCGATGGCCACGCCCCCCGATTTCTGTTACGTGCGCCAAAATCCCGGGGCTGTCATAGCAAATGATTGCAACTCCCCAATGACGTCACATGGAGCGACGACCCAAAACAAGATGGTGGCACCCATGCGCTCCTGGCTTCTTAATGCCATCGATGAGTTAATGCAACGACTTAATGCGATCAACGAGTTAACACCGGTGGGTGTTTGCCCGTGAGCCCTCTCCAATTGACCGCAGCCAATGTACTGCTATGGCACACATCGGTAAGGGGTTATAAGGACTACAGGGGGTTGTATACCAATTTCCAGCCAATTTGAGCATCATCGGTTCTTTCAAAGTGAATCAGAAAACATTTGGATTCGATTTGGTGAAGGAAAATTGTGAGATTTGTACAAATCAACTAATACATTCACTCATTTCTAAATAGGACATTTGGGTGATGGGTGATGTCATGTAGATATGATTGGTTACACAAATGGATCACCCTAATCTTTCCTTGTGGCCAAATTAAGATTTCCAATCTAAAACTCCCACAGTTTGCCAGAACTCTGATACTCTGAACATGATACTAAACACGTTGCAGATACTTGAGTCATCCAAAGGTTAGATGAAAGGTAAGAAGATATTGTGCTCCCGATCATCAGCAGAAATGCACCAAGTGACATCATTGTGGAGGCTGAGTCATCTCCCGAGGTCCCGTATCTGCTTGTTGTCTTCATCCTCCATCAGCAGTTGTCTTCATGAAATACTTGGATACAGATTCAGAATGACACAGCTAAGAGCATGGCTGAGAATGAAAAGATGTTTTTCCCTTAAATAATTAAAAATTCCATGAAAATATAAATCCTACAAGATTTAGAAAATAATCTGTTGCGTAGCATCTGGTGTACAAAGTTAGGAAAAGTAAAATATATACAAAAACTATCATTTGGTTAAACTAAAAAAATTATAGGTGGGATTTATGCCTCAAATCAGGTGTATAAGTTGTTATGTAATGGGAATTCATTTGCCGGAAATCGAAAAAACTCTGCCTTCTTCGCCTGTTGCGCCCACTACACTCTGACCTCATGATAGATCCAGTAGGTGCCAAGGGGCGGGGATTGTATCAAACGCTTGTGCATCATGTGCTAGCATATAATAGATTCCCCTCATCATTTTCCATAAAGATATTAAATGGGGTTGTCTATTTCAGGAAATAATTGGCATTGTTTGTGTAATGGAAAGTTCTACAATATCCAATATACTTTCTATATCAATTCGGGGCTGTTTTATAAAACGCTTCTTGTTGTATATAGAAAGCTTTATTGTTTGCTTCCTCTGGATAAAAACCTTGGCTCTTTATATCCCTGGTCATGTGATGTCACACAGGTGCACAGTTCCTTATATGATTGGTCATGTGATGTCACACAGGTGCACGGCTCCTTATATGATTAGTCATGTGATGTCACACAGGTGCACAGCTCTTAATATAACTGTGCTATAAAGGGCCGTGCACCTGTTTAACATCACATGACTAGGGATATCACATGACTAGCTGCCTGCAGATAGGACGCTAATATGTACACTCTGCTCAGTCCTTCCTCCATGAAAACAATCACTCAATGGAGCTTTCACAAGAACAATAGCCCCTGTGTATCACTGAACAGTGGGGGAATCAAGAGTCGGACCTTCACTTATTCACCATAACATAATGCAAACATATTTGAAACATTTTTGTTACATGAAATTATAAATATGGTGTGAAATATGCTTTTTAGTAAGAAGAATTTGAGTGGCTATGACTGATGACATCACCAGACCTTGCCCTGGGATGATGTGAGCAGAACCCCTTCTTTTATTTCAGGAACATTTGGAAGTAACCTGGGTTTTACATCATCTTCTTACCTATTTCACTTGTACAGGAATGTTCCAATCTGCCAGACAGATTTGTTTCTGCTTTCACTAGAGAACTTTTATAGGAAGAGAAAGATGAAGTAACAGGTTGCATCACACCAAGGAGCGGCCAAGAAGAGCAATGTGGTCAAAACATCTATGTGTACTATCAGGTGGAGGTTACCTACAGGAATGATGCTATCATTATGCCCCCCTCCCCAAATCACTAGCAATGGATAGACACAAGGGGGGATGGGATTCAAAAATCCACACACAAATTGAGTCGAAAAAAAACTGGTGTAAAAGTCGGAAAAATTAGCTTTTTGTGGCACATAATAAATCTGGCGCACGCGACTCAGAAACACTAACACTAGATAGACACAAGGGGGGGCATTTATTATTTTTGGCGCTCTTAGTCATAGTGGGTCTCAGGTTCATTTATTTTTGCGGCTGCTTTTTTTTTGGCTTGCCCTTTATGCTGGATCTAGTTCTGCCTTAGTAAATGCGTTTTTGACTTGTCGCATGTCCGTTTAATTTGCGCCTAAATTTGTCTCTACTTTTTACCCTACAAAGTAGATCTAATTTGCGACTGATAATGGAATGAGATTGAAAAAAGGTGACGGAATGTTCAGGGCTTCATTTTTGCACATAAAGTATCAGCTTGTACAATGTCCAGACTACATTGTGATGTAAATACTGGGAATAAAAGTGACAGATATGTAAAAAAAATCATTAAAAAAATTCTTGCTCAAATGAGTTTGGATAATATTATCAGATGTGTACAATAAGACAATAATCACTCACAGGAAGTATCCTATAGAAAATGATGAAGTTGTTACTGGAGAAATTTTACATTTTAAAACTGCGCTGAAGTATTTTCCACGTTGCATAGAGATAATTTGGGAGGCGAAAACCTCTGTTTCAGTAATGAAAAGTGAAGTTTTTTTCAAATGCACCTGCTCAGAGTAGGTGCGTTTTTGCAACTTTTTGGCAACTTTTTAGATTTGTGATAGATGCCGTGCAAACATCTGTATAGCAGCCGCTCACTATGTCAGATAAGGCTCAGGGACTCAAAACCACTAAGCGTCGGACTTTTGCTTGCACCGAAAAAAGTCGCAAACTAGAGACAAATTTACTAACTGCGCCAAAAATTGTGCAAAACACAGCAAAAAATGTCTAAAAACTATGATCAATGTCCCCCTTGGTGTTGTATTTTGCTCCCCGATTTGAGCAGTGATTTGCACTGTGATGAAATATTGTGGTGCATGGCCTTAATGTATTTGTGCGCCGTGAAGGGGTTTAGAAGTTGCTGGACTTTACTGGTCTTATTAGGTGCCAAACACTGCACCAAAAAGTGTTGGGAAACTAGAAGTGCAGTTGAAGTTCTTTGTTGATTTACCACATATATTTGAGTATAAGCCGACCCGAGTATAAGCTGAGGTATGTAATTTTAACACAAAAAAATGGGAAAACCTGTTGACTCGAGTATAAGCCTAGGGTTGGGAAATGCATTGGTCACCACCTCCAGTGAGTAAATAGCTGACCAGCCCCCTTCCCCAAGTATATCGTTAGCCAGTTCCCTTCCCCCCAGTATATAGCTGGCCAGCCCCCTGCCACCCAGTATATAGCCAGCCAGCCCCTTCCCCTAAGTTTATAGCTGGCCAGCCCCCTGCTCCCCAGTATACAGCCAGCCAGCCCCCTGCTCCCCAGTATACAGCCAGCACCTGCCCCCCAGTATATAGACAGCCACACAATGTCCCCCAGTATACTGCCAGCCCCTGCTCCCAGTATATAGCCAGCCAGCCATTGTACCCCCAGAATATAGCCTGCCGACTCCTCCCTCCCCCATTATCTAGCCAGCCCATCCCCACCAATATATAGCCGCCAGCCACTGCCCCGGGTACGTCTAGCCTATGAAAAATGAACACTGTATTTCCGACACCCCCAGCAGGTCTTCTTTCTTCAGTTGCTTCGGCTCCATCCTCGGGTCTTCCGGCTCCATCTTCAGGTCCCCACACGTGGCTGGCACAAACAATGCCGTCAGCCGTTTGCCTTCGTCATTGTTTGTGTGGCACCAGCATCGCGCAGGGAACATAGGAGGAGCTGGAGGACCCAAAGATGGAGCCAGAGAACCCAAATCAAGAAGAGGACCTGCGGGAGCGTCAGAAAGGTGAGTAGAGTATAATTTTTTTTATAGACTCGAGTATAAGTAAGGTTTTTCAGCACAATTGTTGTGCTGAAAAACTCGGCTTATACATGAGTATATATGGTAAATTTCCAATTCTTATGAAATGATTCTTTTCATGAACATAATTTGGAAGATGTTAATCTTTTTGATAAGGGTTAATTACATAGTAAACCTGGTATGGTATCTAGATAGTGAGCTTGAATATGGTGCTGTATGTAGATAGTGACTCTAGTGGCTCTGGTACTGTATCTAAATAATGAGCTTGGCTCTGGTACTGTATCAAGATAGTTATCTTGGATCTGGTAATATACAGTATGTATATAGTGAGCCTGGCTTTAACACTGCATCTTGATAGTGACCTTGGTTCTGGTAATGTATCTAGAAAATGAGCTTGGCTTAGATACTGTGTGTACTGTAGGCAATGAGCTTGAATCTGTTACTGTATATTGGTAGTGTGATTGGCTTTGGTACTGTAACGGTAGTGAACTTCGTTCTGATATCAATTATATGTAGTAAGCTAGGTTCTGGTGTCATATCTATATTTTCTTTTGCTTCTGAAACTGATCATTTTAAAGGACATCCACCATCAAAATCCATCATGGATAAATCAGGGACACTTACTCATAGATCCAGGCACCATGACTGTGGTAAACTTCTTATATTTGTAATCCATGGCCTCCTTCCTTCTAAAATCAACATGTAAAATTATGCTAATGAGCCTGTGTTATCATAGCCCCTCCATGCTGCAGCTTCACAGGCTGTTACACTGTCTCCCTTCCCCCTCTGCTCCCTCAGCGCCTCCCTACTACCTCTGCCTGATGCAATCTCACTGAAGCAGAGGAAGTTTTAGTACACAGTGGGAGGGGGAAGTGCTACTGTACAGTAAAAAAGTCTATTAAGCTACATATCAGGTAACACCCCCCCCCCCCCCCAGAGCCTTTCAGGCTCATTAGCATAATTTAAAAAGTTGATTTTAGAAGGAAGAAAGCCAAGGATAACAAATATAAGAAGATTACCACATTCACGGTGTCTGGATCTTATACAGGATCACTATAAATCCAATAACTGCAACCACTATAAATACATGACACATTCTCATTATGTTACGTCTTTTCTCTCTGTATTTCGGATAGTTTGTCATGACTCTTTCAGGTTGATAACTAATATTTTTTGAAGAAGACTAAGTATTGTATGGCACAGTCTGATGCACCGGCAGCTTCTTTCCATGGAAATTTTCCTATAATGAAATTCAGCCATCGCTCTCTGCTTCCCGGAGACGGTATCACACATGATAGCACTAGACACACGGCCTCGGCATCACATTGTTCATGGAAATTATTTCAAATGTTGGCAAACATGTAATTTTCCGCTCTTTACATTTATACATCATTTCTGTTTTAACGCTTTTCCATCTTTCTGCTCCCTAATCGTTGATTCCTTCCCTTTAAATCATTCAATGAGCAGTTCTGCTCCTCTGCTCCCGTAAAAGGCGCACTCACACGCTATATAGGAACGGAGCTCGTCCTGTCCTCACGGAAGCCATAATTTTTTCGGTTTTTTTTTCATTATTAAAGGGGTTGTCTACTTTCAGCAAAAATTTTATATGGTCCATGTAAGGAAAAGTTATAATTTTCCAATATACTTTCTGTATCAATTCCTCGCATTTTTCTAGATCTCTGCTTGCTGTCCTGCTATAGAAAGCTCCTATGTTTACTTCCAGTGGATAGAAAGCGGTCCATGGCCATGTGATAAGCATGTAGATGCACAAGCCGTTAGTATCACAAAGAGCAATCAAAACCGTGTGATATACAAGCCGGACACCTGCGTGTCCATCTCATGACCATGGACGACACCTTAACGGTTGACACCCCTCATAAATGTACGGCTCATTGGACTATGACACCAAGTACCACTACAATCATTATGAAATGCAAGAGGCCGATAGATCACTACTTAAAGGGAACCTGTCAGCCGCATCTAGTCCCCGAACCAAAGGTCCTACTTCATCTACTGAAGTGAGAAGCTTTGCATGATGATATTGAAATTAGTCAGCTGCTCCTGTGAGTTACAGAATGACCCCCACTCTGCTGTGTAATCCTGGGAACTGAGCCGTCCTGGTGTTCCTACACACACCACCCTGTAAGCTGCAGCACAGAAAGGGGTGTGAATAATGTGTGTAGGAGGCGGACAGTGGGCGTGTTTATCAGAGGACTGAGGAGGAAGGGGGAGCTGCAGCCTGACATTGGAGATCTCAGGAACACCCATCTGACTCCATTCACAGGATTACACTGCAGAGTGGGGGAAAGGGGGTTCATTTTATCATTCACAGAAGCTGCTGACTCATTTCAATATCATCATACAGAGAAACTCACAGAAGATGAGGTAGGACCTTCAGTATGGAGGGAAACATGTGTCTGACAGGTTCCCTTTAAATAGTACAGCCTGGAAAATTTGCAGAAAACAGTTGCCGTTTTATCGCCTACTCAAAATTAAAATGCAACCAATGGCAATTAATAATTTATTTGTATCCAAGAGAAAATAAAATTTCAACTCATTCATCCTAAAAAACACAAAGTCAGTCATAAAAAAAAATGTAAAAAAATTATTGTGTCACATATTGTAGTGATGCACAAGTTTATTCCATAAAACATGTTTTTATTCTAAAAAGATTGTACACACACATATATATATATATACAGGCGGTCCCCTACTTAAGAACACTCGACTTACATACGACCCCTAGTTACAAACGGACCTCTGGATTTTGGTATTTTGCTGTACTGTAGTCCTAGGCTACAATAATCAGCTATAACAGTTATCACCGGTGTCTGCAATTAAGATTTATTGTTAATCCTGGTTCTTATGACAACCCAACATTTTTAAAATCCAATTGTCACAGAGACCAAAAAAGTTCTGTCTGGGGTTACAATTATAAAATATACAGTTCCGACTTACATACAAATTCGACTTAATAACAAACCCACAGACCCTATCTTGTATGTAACCCGGGGACTGCCTGTATATATATATATACACATACAAAAGAGAGCAGTACAGTGTCCAGTCTACAAGGGGGGTGCAGAGTCCAGGGCAACAACTCATGTAGACATCAAATTCCAAAAATGAAGCAGCACTCCAAATCCAACAGGCAGTCCCCTACTTAAGGACACCCAACTTACAGATGACCCCTAGTTACAGGTGAACCCTCTGCCCCCTGTGACCTCTGGTGAAGCTCTCTGGATGTTACTATAGTCCCAGACTGCAATAATCAGCTGTAAGGTGTCTGTAATGAAGCTTTATTGATAATCCTTGGGCCAATTACAGCAAAAAATTTTGAAAGTCCGATTGTCACTGGGGCAAAAAAAAAATTGGTTTGGAGCTACAATTATAAAATATACAGTTTTAACTTACATACAAATTCAACTTAAGCACAAACCCATTTAACCTAAGTTCAGAAGATACAAGTAGATCTTACGGAAGAGGTGGCAGGTGGTGTGGGAACGGGAATGTAGAAAATAAAACCCAAATTGCTGTAGTCTGGGACATTTTTTTTCTGCTTATCACCCAAGATACTGGGAGTTGGCATATGAGAGCAATCCAGCGTAATGACCACAGGCAGGGAGCAACTAAGAGAGGGAGGGCCCCATAGCAGACATCTGAATGGGGCCCCCATTCCCCTCAGAAAATATACATATGTGTATACGCAAACATTTATACACTGATATATACATGTATACACTTACACAGATCTGTCCCAGGAGCTGCTGACCACATGGGGGAAGTACACGGCAGGAATTACAGATGAGATCCCTAGTCCTGTCATTTTGCTGTCATATCTTATCTGAGTTCCCGATTCATGCTGTATACTGTGGATGATGTGCACTGTTATATACATACTATGCTGTAAGACGTGCAGCATAATACGGTATGTATATAATGGTGCACATTCTCCATTTTATTGTGTGTCAGGTCGGATGCCAGGGCCCCATGACACTGTGGACCCCATAGCAGCTACTATGGCTGCTATCACTGTAGTTATGCCTCTGACCAGAGGAAAAACTTTGAGTAAGTACAGTAGTAAGGCAGCATCTTATTTGTACAGGCTGGAGTATGACTGTGCTCATCTCAGGGGATGTATAAGTATACTAATTGACTTTTTTTGTTCAAATGGCCCAAGGTGGTCTTAGGATAATAAGTCTTTGTCCTTGTCTTCAGTCCGGCACAGCTCTGGCTGCGACATGTATCACACTGCAGCGTGATGCAGCATAACCAATGAGCCTCTGTACCAACCGGAGGTAAGGAAAGAGGTAAGAATTAGTTGTATAAAATTGTGTAAAAATTACAAAAAACAGATAACGCCTTTAACTGTTAAAGGAACACTCCAGGGAAAGCTACTTCATTGAACAATGCATGGTGCAGGGTATGGAGGGAGGAGCAGGACTCATTCTCATTGGTAGAACCTGGAGTCCTGCTCCTCCCTCCTGCTCAAGGTATAATCCAATAAATCGGCTGTGACTATAGTGTGGGATGACAATTTCAATTATACCATTTGGACAACTGTACAACTTTTCAATCACTTTTTATTTCAATTGGAGGCAAAAGTGGCAAAAAATTGTCAATTTGGGCACTTTATTCCCTCACAGGGATCACAGTGGGGAATCCACTTATTGCCCACTATATACAGGAGCCACTGGCTACTATGGCAGTTAGCAACCAATCACAGCTCAGCTTCAATTTTGACACAGGTCATTAATATGAGCCCTGAACTTTGATTGGTTACTATAGGCAATGAGTATAAGATGCTTATGTGTTGAGGTAATACAGAAAGAGACAGAGAGAGTCCAAGAGAGAGACCGAGAGACAGACAGACAGAGATGAAACATACTTACAGAGACTCTAAGTCTGTCTCATCTATATGAGAAAGCAGACTGAAAAGCAGACTGTTATATAGAAGTAGTACATTGACAATATACTACAATTGAGTATATTGTTCAAGTGATCAGATATATCTGTAATGTTAGTCAAAATAATAGTAAAATTTATATATCAAAATATATGTTTATATATACACATATATATATATATATATTTTTTTTTTTTACTAATATTTTAAATATATTTTTTCTGATCACAAATTGTCAATATACTATTATTGTCAATATACTTTTATATAAAAGTCTGCCTGTAATATAGATTGAGGGATGACAGCTATGGGAGCGTATGGGGCCCCCCAGCAGTCACGATTGTCTCCCTCCGCCATGTATGGAGTGGACTCAGCCCTGATAAAAATATTTGTGTCTGCAGTATATGAGAGGTGGAGCAGGACCCATGGCAGCAGCAGGCGTCTGATATAACAGCGCTGGTAACTTCTGCCACATTGTGACAATTACAGTAAAGATAAGTGAATTGTTTTGCTTGATTTCCCCAATTTGCCAATTGAACAGCCCATAGCATACAAAGCAAAAATCAATTCACTTATTCACATCTTTAATTTTCTGAAAGCCAAATGCCAAAATCCAAATGCACAACACCTAACGCCTTGTGATTGAAAGTCTATACCAGGGAAACTGAAGAATGTCTGCTCCTCCGTGTGATAACACCAGTGTTCTCAGTTAGGGTTTATTCATAAATATTATATGTGTTTTGGTAATATTTTATGGATTGATTTCTGCCCTGTTAGAGGTGCACAAAGTATTATAACTGATTCATATTGGAAATATATAGAAATTGTTGTTGTCCTTTGTAGAGACAGGTTCTCCTTACAATGATGCGTGGGGTCCTGCTCTTGGGGCTGCTTTAAAGCCCCTGGAATACCAGAACAGCTGAATAAGCCTCCAAGATAACTCATTAGTTGTTGTTTAATCTGTGTCACGGGTGCAGCCACGACCCACGTCTTGGGTCGTGGGCTCACCCGTGCTCCCCTCCGCGCCCAAGCGCTCCAACTCTAGCAGTTTGGCGTGTGTGACCCTGCCTCCTAGGGCGCGTGCGCGTCAGCTCCCAAAGATTTAACGGGCCAGAGCACCATTGATCGGTCCTGGCCATTCCCGGAATCCATGATAACCCAGCCTCTTCCTGCACACCCTGCCGGATCTTTGAGCTTCTATGACTTTGAGAAATCTGTTTCCCAAATCTCCTGCACTTAGTCTGATTTCCCGTTGTGACCCGGGTTCTGTTCCTGATATTGCTTCTCCGCTGCCTGCCCTGACTTTCTGCTCTGCCTCTGACGTTGAACCTGTGCTGCCTGTCTCGACCTCCTACCAGACCCGACCACGATTCTGCCTCTCGACTCTGTACCCCGCCTTGGCCGCCATTGCGGACAAGACAATGATCCCAGTACTAAGCCCCCTAAACTGCTACCTGCCTGCCAACTGGATCCTCCCTAGCCAGAGGACAGTAACTGGCCGACGTTCCCTTCCTACGACTATATGAGGAGAGGAAACACGAATCAAGAAAGAATAAGACAAAAGAGAGGTCAGAAAACTGGATCACAAAAGGAATAGTGAAAATACGTAAGCCAAGATCAGATAACCAGAAATACAGAACAATAGCACAATCCAAAGAGCTAGCAGAAAATATAACCAGCACTCAACTAGCAGTGAGCGGAATACAGACAGGAAGTCAGAGAGACTTCGCTGCAGGTGACTGGAGCAGAGCTCTGTCCATCACAGCTTTTAGCTACTGCTGGACCAGAGCTGCAGAGGGACTGGTTGTGGTCCGATTAGTCAAGACACAGCCAGGAACATAAACCACAGTTCACAAGTGAAAACACAGATAGAAATTAAACACATCCTAAGCCACGTATTCCAGACAGAGGAAGGCACTTGCACGATAGTTACAAAACTATTGTCAAAAATGTAAGATTCAGTATTGAAGAACTGGAAACAATTGACGGTAGATTATAGGAAACTTTCTAGGAGATCAGTGAACCATGTTCTGCCCTACCCTGAAACTGTATAGAATCTCTATACAGTTTCAATAAGACAAATGAATTCCTTTCTGACAGAAGTCTATGACCTCCCACCCAGCCAAGCAAGTTCTCTATACTGTAGTGACAAGATGTAACGCCATTGGTATCAATTCCTTACGGAAGATACTTACTGGTTTGGCTTTTATTCCATGTCTCCAGGAATCAGACATTGATGTAGAGGTAACTGCTTTCTATGGTAGCACAATAGGAATATTTCTTTTTTGACCCTGGAAACATATTTGCATATTCCTTTCCCAGAATCCCCAGCAGGGCATGTATGACCTTCAAAGCTCTATACATCTCCATGGGTAGCCTGTAGAGATAAACTCCATAAGGAAATTGAGTTATTTCCTGACCTTACGCTATATAACATACCTTCTACAAATGTCCAACTCAAGATACAAATGAACAATTTGGGCAACTGCTTTTTTTGTGTTTAACCTCTCAGTACACATAATATTTTTCTCCACGTGTATGGCCCCTCCAGGCCACAGTATAACACATCTTCTTCTTCCCTCAGTCACTGTTCCTGGTACCATGAAGATCTGAGACTTAGTGGCTTAGGCTATAGTCTGTAGTCTACCGTACAGTTTGTAGCGTACACTGTGACTACCCCTCCCCCATGCTCATGGCCCTGTGTCCTGCAACAGCCAAGAGGATTATAGTATAACATACCTTTGGTTTACAGTAAGTAACCTCTGGAGCAAGCCGCGGGACACATGTAGTTATTATGCAGCAGTTAGCTTGGGCTTTCAGGACAAAGCATTTTATATAATTTTTCCAAGCTCAACTTCAACAAGAAGTAACTTTTTCATCCGCCTTTTGAGATCTTGTTTTTGTGAAGGAAGAGTTGTGTTTTCCAATGGCTTTATTATAGGGTGTAAAGAACATAATTAAAAAAATGTTTTAACTCTTTCCTGTGGGAGAGAAGAATAAAAGGGCTATATTATTAAAAAATTATACTTTTTTAAGTCATTTATGCAGTTCGCCATAAAAGATTACTCTGTAGCTTGGTGTAAACAAGGAGACACCATAAATGGGCAGGTTTTCTTATGTTTTACCCCACCTTTTTCAAAAGGACACATTTGTTTTTGTGTCTCCTTGTTACGAGAGCTAAAACTTTTTAATACCTCATTATTAGGACTTTTCTTCTGGTGAAATAATATACCGTATTTTTCGGACTATAAGGCGCAGAAATCAAAGGTGCGCCTTATAGTCCAGTGCACCTTATATATGAACCATACTTACAGACAACAGCTTCCTTGAACTGTGCACAGGTCTGCCACCTGCTGGTCAATCATCTTTATAATCAGATGCGCCTTATAAACTGGTGCGCCTTATATATGAACCTAGACGTTTTAGCAGGTGCGCCTTATAGTCCGAAAAATACGGTAATGTTTTAATTTATACTATTATAGGGTATATTCTACTTTGTGAATGTTTTTTTAATCCATTTTTTGGGAGGCATACAATTATGTTGTGTTTATTGCGCACTATGTTATTTCATAAAAAAAAATTGTGAGTATTTTTTACTTTTATTATTTATACTTTGTTTTTATTTTTTAGCTTTTTATTTATTTAACTTTTTTTTACTGACTAACATGATGACTTAATACACTGCAGTATTTCTGTACTGTAGTGCTTTATTTTCCAAATTACAGCCAGTCCCCTGGTTACGTACAAGATAGGTTCTGTATGTTTGTTCTTAAGTTGAATTTGTATGCAAGTCTGAACTGTATATTTTATAATTGTAACTCCAGACAAATTTTTTTGGTCTCTATGATAATTGGATTTTAAAAATGTCGGATTGTCATAATAACCAGGATTAACAGTAAAGCTTCATTACAGACACCTGTGATAACTGTTATAGCTGATTATTGTAGCCTAAGGATAAAGTACAGTAAATTACCAATATCCAGGGGTCCGTTTGTAACTAGGGGTCATCTGTAAGTCGGGTGTTCTTAAGTAGGGGACTGCCTGTAGACTCAGGCTCACAGTACCAGCTCACTCTCCAGGTCAAGAATACTTGTTCTTATGCATTAAGTACCTGCAGCACATGATGTGCACATGATGAGTCCTTAAAGTCCCTGTAAGAAGGAAATACCGAGCACCAGCTCAGGGTGAGCTGGTGCCGGAGCTTATTTTTGTTAGTGTTTTAAACCGTTGTATCGCAGTTTAAAACACTTTTTAAACTTTATAGCCGAAGCTGCTTCGGCGCAGGGAGGTACGCGCTCGGCGCTTACCATGCGCGCGACCGTGCGCGCGGCTATATAGTAAGTGAAGGAGAGCTGGTGCTCGGTATTTCCATCTTAAACCTGCCACTTCAAGTGGTAGGTTTCCTTTAACCTGTTCAAAATTGTTTGCAAATGAAAGCTTACTGCCAAATAAATACTATTCTCAGAGGGTTATTTAAATTCCTTTAAATATCTAAACCTTTATATAAATAAACCTGTCATCGGTATCTCACATTTTGAACTAATGACAGGTTCCCATAGGCTTTTTAATATGAATTACCCATCTTCTTTTAAAATAAACATTCTTTGTTCCATTCCGTTTTTAAAATATATAAAATGATCCCTAGATCCCTGCCACCAAATAGGGTCGAGACATGGAGGTGTCTGTTATAATCCTGTGTAATCAAAGTCTGCCAGCTCTCCCCCCCCCTCCCTCATGCTCCCTCTTCCTCCATACAGAATTGAGCTGACCCTGTGAGGTCTGCATGCAGGAAAAGGAAGTAGGATGGAGGCAGAGATTCTTTACTTAGATTTGCATTCTGTCCTACACTGGTCTGAACACTGCTTTACTTCACTCCTGGCTTTTTTTATGGATTTTCACCACACTCGTTTGTCTCCTGTGACTTTGATGTGGGCTGCTGATAGTTAAGCGAGTTGTGATTGACATATGCTCCCACCACTCACATTCCCCCCTGCCAGTCTGGTTTGTCTGGATGTCAAGGGAACCAATCACTTTCTGGACCTGGACTCTGATAAGAGGATTGTCTGCCCAGTGCTTAATAATGGTTTCTGGACTTTTGTATTTTTTGATCTTGTGACCCTTGCTTGTCTTCTGACCATCTATTTGTCATTTGATTCATTTGGTATGCACTTAGATTTGACCCATATTTGTTGGACCATTCTGTGTTTGTTTTTTGTCTCTGTGTTTTCACTATGGCGCAAGGAAGGAAACGTCGACCAGTTGTCACCACCATCTAGGTCAGGCAAGTAGGTAGGGACAGCTGGGTGAGTCTAGTTGTCTATTCCCAAACAGCAGCATTACAATGTACTATGTGATCAAATTGATTCTGATCACTAACTTCTCCCCCACACCCTACTAAGGCACATAATAAACCACTAATCAACAGAATTACTTCCACTACTCTTCTTCCTTCCTGTTTTCCAATTGTAAATAATTCATGAACACCGCATCATCCAAAATCTTCCTCTTATATGATATGCACATCTGGGAATGGATACCAGCTTACGTTGTTATCTGTCAGACTAGAAGAAATCTGCAAGAACAAGGATCATTGATCCCTATTCCCGTATCTGATATTGCATTTAAAACCACACCAACGCATGCGGACTCACCGGTGCCTAATCACTCTCCTAAATGAGTCTTACTGTATGTTTATCTCCATAAATCATTAAATGTGGCTCTATATATAGGCTGGGAGCCATTACAGCAAAGACTCTGAATGAAGCTTTCCAATCATCGGAGCGGCTTGTGCGGTGCTGTGGGGGTGCATTCCTGTTCTCGTACATGTAGAGACGATAGAGGGTGCGTGGCTGCTTACAGCTGCTTCTACTCGCTGCCTGCTGAGACCATATGAGGTTCTGCAGCCTCTCTAGCATCATCAGCGAACAAATTCACAGCAGATGTCAGCTGCGCTGGGTTAACATTCACAACCCTCATTTGATTACTAATGAGCTCAAGCTCATTTATCTGTTCCCTATTTAGCTATTTGGATTGAAGCTGTCCTTTAACACGTTTCCTTCACGGTAAGCGCGAGCGAAGCAACACGTTTAATTGTAACTGGTGGCCTTACCACTTTCAATCCAATATTTACCTTGTCTGACTCTAATACAGATTTAAAAGTAAGGAATGACTTATAAATATCCATTCTTTGTCAGCTATGA
Source organism: Engystomops pustulosus (assembly GCF_040894005.1). Taxonomy (NCBI): domain Eukaryota; kingdom Metazoa; phylum Chordata; class Amphibia; order Anura; family Leptodactylidae; genus Engystomops; species Engystomops pustulosus. The sequence goes on along the minus strand of NC_092411.1, from coordinate 263,847,731 downwards.
AGAAGGTTTGCGGCTCAGCATAGTTTTATTATATCATAAAGTCTATGTCCGCGTTAAGTCCACGCTGGATACGGGTCCCGTCCCTGATTGCTTTCGCATTGCAGGCTTACCGTCTGGCCATGTCCCAGCTCCCCTAGGGCACGGGAGGCACCTTTCTCTCCTTCTTAAAGGAGCAGGGCTTGTCCCAGCCTATCAGCGTGGACCTCCATCCATAGAGTCCAACATGCCCTGCTCCACGCGCATGAACAAAAGGTTGGTTGTCCTGCTGTATGGTGTCTATTTTGATTTGTCTTCCTGTGTGTGACCCAGGCCTGCTCTCTGACCCTGTTTCTGTTCTGTGCTCCCTGGTATAAAACTCTGGCTTGTTTCCCTATCCTGTGCTGCCTGCCATGACCTTATACCTGTTCCTGACTCTGCTTGTGCCTTGACTTCGGACTAACTCGGACTACCCTCTTTGCCTCACCCATTAATACCGGTGTCTTAGTGCCCACTGGGCCAGCTTCTATCCATACTGGGACCACCACAAGAGGAAGCGGACTTACAATCAGGGGGAAAACAGTAGAGGTCCAGGGATAATACCCTTAGTGTGTGGCCCAAGCTCAAACTAGTTAGATAGCACAGTGGGTTTACAACCAGCTGCTCGGTACTGTCCAAAATTATCAGCAATTATCACAAAACCCAGCACCAGACGTTGATAAATTTGTCTGTTATTGTGGAAATTAAAGAGCTAAATCTGCCCTTGTGTCTCTCACATGCAGGAGCAGACTCTCTCATTCATCGACAGCATGGACCTTAGTCATCAACAGAGACTTCAAGTTAAGATGGAAAGATAAGGGAAAACTTTTGAACAAATTTGTTGTATTTGTTGAGAATATAACTCAACCTGCTTTTTCCAGTACCTTCCAGAAAGGATTGTCCAGTTTCTATAAATTAAATGAAGTCTCCTACTTCCCCAAGAATACTGATCTTCCGGCAATATTAGACAGGGGTTCTGCTGCAGGCAGTTCTACACCAGGTCCAGTCTGGCACAGAATTGCCTCTTAGCTGGCACCAATTCCTGTAAGTATAAAACCTAGAGAAGCATTAGAGGCTCATAGGAGGCTTACATATTCATGGGCCAGAACCAGGCATTGCTACAAATTTGTGCCTAAATTATAGTTAAAGGGAACCACATTTTGAGCTATTCTAGCTATTAACAGGTTCCAGTTCTAGCACTATTTACAGTAATGGCCACCTTTTTAATAACCTAAATCATCTTTTTAATCTTAACCGCCCCCTCTGCCAGATATTTTTCTTAAAGGTCCAACCCCTCCCCCCCCCCAACCTCACTCTCAACTACTCCTCCCCTGCTCTGAAGTCATCCTCGGAGGAGTAGCTGGGAGTGTGGACATTAGTGGTGGTTGGGCTCTGGCAAGTGGGGTGAGGTCGGAGGAGAGGAGGAGAGGAGGAGTATCTGGGAGTGCTTGTTCTGGCAAACTTTTTATTGTGATACAAAGCCTTGGGTTTTAGCTAAAAAAAGGTGGCCATTACTTTACAAAGTGCTGTGGAAACCTGTCAATAGCTAGCATAGCTGAAAATGTGGTGACAGGTTCCCTTTAGGTTGCAAAATTATTATGCAGGACAAATTAATAAACTAATCACAGAAAATTATAATAAATAAAGTAATAATAATAAAAGTAATAATTCAGAATTCAGAATGCAAAATAGAGACTAAACCAAGTGCAGTTACTGACTAAGAGCAACAGAAAACAGATACATCTGCCCCGCTGGGTTTTGTGGAAAGGGAATAACTAAGAATTTGTTTTATGAAACTTTTAGCAACTGAAGAAACTATTTGTGAATTGCGAAAAGAAATATTTTTTAGTGAGGCATTGCCCTGTAGAAAGTATATTAAAAAATACAAAAATGCTAACTTTGATACATTTAAATAATCTTGAAAAATGTTCTATTCTAAAATTGTAACAAAGTCTTTTCATTTAACATAATGTAACACAATTATTAGTTGAAGATTGGAAGGATGCAGCCCTCCCCCCTACATTAATTTAAGGACTTATCACATAAGCTCTTAAAAACATGAAAATCTTTTCCTGAGGTTGGCTGCCAGTGTATATGAGAAACAGACTGTTGCATAAATTGCACTGCTAGAGGAGAGGCTCGCAACTCATAAATAATGCATTTTGACTCATCCCTAGTTACCTGGTAAACCATTTGTGAATTTCCTACACACTCTTAAAAAATATCTGCAGTTTATGAATAAATTCTTGTTTAGAAAAATCTTCTCTAGTTCAAGGCTAAAGAGAGCCAGCCGGCATGTAGCGGGCAAGCGTTACTGAAATATTAATTGTCCAGATTTGCATATCCGTCTATAATATCCACAGACTCGACGGCGCTTGGATTTTCTTGTGTAGTGGATGGATGAGTGTCAATAGTCGGGGGGTTGTGTACCCCGTATACAGGCAGTCCCCGGGTTACGTACAAGATAGGGTCTGCGGGTTTGTTCTTAAGTTGAATTTGTATGTAAGTCGGAACTGTATATTTTTTTATAGAATTGTAACCCCAGACACATGTTTTTTGTTCTCTGTGACAATTGGATTTTGAAAATGTTGGATTGTCATAAGAACCAGGAGTAACACTAAAGCTTCATTACAGACCCCTGTGATAACTGTTATAGCTGATTATTGTAGCCTAAGGCTGAAGTACAGTAAATTACTAACATCCAGAGGTCCGTTTGTAACTAGGGGTCATCTGTAAGTCGAGTGTTCTTAAGTAGGGGACTGCCTGTTGTCTCATGCATACTAGTCTGACAACACGTTTTCATAGAGTGTTGTGGGAGAATAATTAGGCAGCATTTTTAATTTGGGAGTTGATACGTTGTAAATGTGGTGGCTCGATACTATTGCATTCTCCTTGGTAACCGGGCAACCGTACGGCGCTGTGATGCAGTGACTAAAAGATATATATTAGACTAAAAAAATATAACACGAGGGGGGACAAGCATCAGATAGATTTGCCATTGAAATGTATTATTCATAATCATAATGGGGGTCATTTACTAAGGGCCCGATTCGCGTTTTCCCGACGTGTTACCCGAATATTTCCGATTTGCGCCGCTTGTACATGAATTGCCCCGGGTTTTTGGCGCGCGATCGGATTGTGGCGCATCGGGGCCGGCATGCGCGCGACAGAAATCGGGGGGGCGTGGCCGAACGAAAACCCGACGTATTCGGAAAAACCGCCGCATTTAAAAACCGAAAATGTGTCGCTTGGGGAGCGCTCACCTTCACCTTCTATGGGATGGTGCATTCCGGGGCGTTAAGATTATTTTCGGCGCTGCAGCGCCACCTGGTGGACGGCGGAGGAACTACCATCTTAAATCCCAGCCGAATCCTGTGCAGAGAACGCGCCGCTGGATCGCGAATGGGCCGGGTAAGTAAATGTGCCCCAATATCTATTTTTACTGGCTGCATTACTGCAGCTTTTATGAATTTATGTTAAAATCCAGAATTAGACACCATTAACCAGTTCATGACTGCGTTTAACAGGTGTCTGCGCTGGGATTGTGCGCTGGCTTCTATGTGACAGAAATAAGGGGGCGTGCCGTTGAACGATCCGACCAATTCGGACTGAGCACGGGATTTCTAAATAGAACAACAGGATCTTCTTGCTCAAATAAAGGTTTAACTTTCAAATTGTGTCGCAAGCCCAAACAATTACATGCACCATGAAGAAGAAGGTGAACTCTGTCGGACCTGAGCGGGGAAGTGACACAAGCAGGATATTGGGGGCACAATCTTAGTGAATTGCAGCACAGTGCATTATACACAGACAATGCACTTTCAGTGAACTCGATCTGGTAAGTGTTTGTTGCAATATGCAACAAAGTCTTACCAGCTATGAAGGGCCCATGAGCCCTCTCCATTCACCCGCAGCCAACCCGTGGCGTAGTACTACGTCACGTGTTGGTGTTGGTGTGCTTTGGACCACTAATTAAAAATTCCTGAGGATATATCTTTGGCACATTTCCATTTATTTCTTAAAATGATGAGGGCGACTTATCACACTGGGGAACATGTTTGTTTATTTTGACTTGTTTTTTATTTCTTTTTGCAGATTTTGTTATATTTGCAAATTTTTGGGAGTATTTGCACTTTTTTTTCCGCCAGAATGTTGAAAAGTTTGCCGGTGTGTATGTGTCTGTTGCAGTGTTTCATGTTGCATGTATCCTTGTAAGACGCAAGATGTAAGATGTTTTCTATGATTTGTGCCTTCTTCACCTGATATTTTTGAGCAAATTAGAGACTTTTAGGCGCAAATCTAACCAACTCATACCTGGTTCCATAAATGTTTTAAAATGCGCCTAAAAAGGATGCACCTGAACGCCGGACCCAAACTTGCAAAGTAGTCTCATCTCTAGCTGTGACAAATAAGTCTCAAAAATTAGTAAATAAAACCATAGACCGTGGTGATAGATGACACCCAATGGGGCACATTTACTAAGGATCCGAACACCAAATTTTTGTCGGGTTTCCCGACTTTTTACCATTTTGCCCTGAATTGACCCAGGTTTTTGGCGCACGTGATCGGATTGTAGTGCATCGGCGCCGGCTTGCATGGGACACAAATCGGGGGGCGTGGATGTTGGAACAACACGACTGATTCGGACAAACCGCAGCGGGGGAAGCGACGGATGCAGGAAATCGGGCGCACGAGCTATGTGCGGAAGACTCGAATCCTCGTCGGACAACACACAGCGGGGATCGCAACGGGACGGGTAAATAAATGTGCCCCAATGTGTAGTCTATGAAAAAAATTAAGGGATGCCAATAATGGTGAGCAGCACTTGTGTCAAATTTTCTTTTACCCCCGGACAATCTGTTTAAAAATGTCCTGACCTGATACCGAATATTCACCATTGCACGTCTGATACATTTGGAGTTGCTGAATGGACACAAATGCCATCGAACTCTGTTCCCTATTCATACCTTTAGGTGGAACGGCCCTGAGTTACTACAATAATATACATCTTTCTTCTACGAGCAGAATTTGTCTTTGACAGTTAACACAATTCGATAAAATTGTAATATTACTTCAGAAATAATAAAAAGACAAATATAAATTCCATAAAGTTTCTCAATGGAATTAGCTACTATTAAAATATTGTTTTTAGAATTATACATATATTATTACACATATTACCCAATGGACAGAATTAAGAGATATCTACGATATATTATTTTTTTGTAAAAACAACAAATTCATCTGGGAATTCCAAAGTAATATTGAAAGTCAATGTTAGAAGTAAAAAAAAAAAACTCAATTTCCCAATTTCTGAAAAAAACGCAGCCATTGTGTACAATAATAAAATTATTCATTTTTTCAAAAAAGTGAGCTGTGACTTGGGACGTCTTATGGGCTTTTTGTGAAAATATCTCTTTTTTTAATATAACTATGATTAGCATTACTTTTACTTTTGACAGTCCCTTTAAATGTAAGTGTGGTTCCACTTAAAGCTACTTGAGCTCAATTTGTGTGGAAAATTTTAGCTTTCTTTACCTACCTTTGTTCTAAATTATGTTCTTAACTACTTGTCTGTGCTTTCTGTAAGAATAATTATTTTTCTCTTTCAGGTTACAGCATTTTTTTTCTCATTGAAAGCAAAGTAAATTTAATAGTAATAATAGTAAAAAATAAAAGTTATATGCTTCTTTTAAAATAATACTTTGGTGGGAATTATCACACCTTCGCACGTTGTGCATCAGCCTATGACGTCAACCACCGACCCCCAATGATCCAAATATATATTGAGAGTCTCTGGCCTCCTGAAATATATCCAGTGGGCAGCTTTGCTCCCGAGCAATTCTAATCCGGGTCCTGCAGGAAACCGCTGTGCCAGCCCACTCCCTCCCCGTCATGGCCTACTTCATACCCACTTGGTGTTGAGTTGGCATAAGGGGGTAAATAGTTGCAATTTCTACCTGTGTGTCCATCAACTGGGGTGGTCCTCATGAGACTTCCCTTTGAAGACCCATCACTTTGGATTTAGGTGTGCTTTTAGGGTTCACCATATACTTACCTGTTTTTTCATGGCTTTGTGAAAAAAATGTAGCAATTTTTTAATTTTAATTTTTTAATATTAATATCTTTAATAATACTGCAGCCAGGGAAGGGATTTAGATTGCAAATTTTTGGCCCCATTTATAACTTTACTACCTACACACTGTACTATAAACAGGCATCTTGGGAAAGGAGGAGTGATGTCTTCTGTTCTTCAACTCTGGAGGCCCTTTAAAGGTCCTGGAAGGGCTTGTGAGTACAGGTGTGACAAGAGCTGAAGCAGATGAATGAGGATTTCAGGGCTTGGGGGTCCCTCTCTTTATGATCTTTACAGGGCAGTGTCAAACCTAGTGGATGGTGTGGGTTGGACCCGTAGAACCCCCCCTATCCTCGAGCATCTATAACGCCCCAGTTTTTGTGTCCTCCATGCATATAGTCCTTTTCCACATTCCTGTGCAGCAGTTTTTGTCTCTTGTAGCAGGTCGGATGTCATGAAATCATCACGTCTGACGGTTTCAGATGCCAGCACAGTTGCAGCAGAGAAGACTGTGCCTCAGGGGAACATAGAAAGGTGAGTATGCCATTTTTTTATTTTTCACAAATGTCTTTGATTGTGGCCCAGGCCTGAATATTCCACGTCCTGGTGGCTACAGACCACGGTATTAAAGGACATTAGACCTGTCTGACATGTTCTAAAATGCATAAAACATCCACTGTAGAGGTAAACAAAAATAAAGTAATTTTAAACCCCTACAGGTATCAAGTTAGTGATTGGCTCATTATCTGTTTGTCAAAAGTGATAGGAACTAGAAAAGGCTGGTGGACCTGGAAAATGTTAACAGCAGGGGATTGTGGGGTTATTGAGGTTTCCTCAGTTTTTAACCACATTATTTCCCTTTCTAAACATTTTTTTCTAACCATTCTTATAGAGGTTTGCCACTTTTCACTAAATCTCTTCCATTATACAAGTCTCTGAATGTATATGTACCTGTGTCTTTGTCTCCTTTGAGAACTTCAGCTTTCCCTTGTTCTCACCATGCTGCCCTCTACATACATACTGCTGACAGAGACAATAAGAGGGTCATAATTTTCCTGCTACAGCTCCTCCTATTCAGCTGAGCTCCGAGATGTAAACAAAGAAGCACATAGAGTTTGCACACAGCACAAAAGTAAGTAGCAGGACTGCTGAATCACTTGTTGACCATTCAGGGATTATCCACAAAGCATTAAAGGCACATAGGGAACGTATGTAAAGAGTGGCCAACCTCTTTTAGATACCTTTAATCTAAGTGTCTTAGTTGTATGTCCTGACATCTTAACATATTTCCTCAGATAATGTAACATGGCTGTGGGTAATTCACAGTCTTACTTTAGTGGAGTCACTATACTTTTGACATTTTTTATCAGCATCTTTACAATCTGTAATGTTATACAATTGTTCTGTTACAAAAGAAGATAATGGGTTCACCAGCAGTCAAGTACCCACCTTTGGGTGCACGGGAAGCTTATTTATACTACAAATAAATCTGCATTTTCTCTTTGCATTTCATTATATTTTACTACTGTATTCACTGTTCCATCTCTATCCCTGCACCAGGAACTGACCTACTCTATGCCCCTCCCCACCAACTTCATGTAAGGAATTGCGTCCTATTCATTGTTAGTACAACCCAAGGTAAAACCCTCCCATTGGTTTCCCAGCTGGACAGCCGCCTGTTTTCTCAGTTTAGACCTCAACTGCTCTGTTAGATTTCTCTACTGTTATAGTGACTTTTATAAATCCCAAGATGTAGCAGTATAGCATCACATGGGCAGCTAGAATGAACCATCTTTGCCTGCTGGGTGGACAGTGTTATTATACTTTCCTCTATATCCTCTAACTATACAGTATGAAGACACTTAACTTTACACAAATACTGCACATCATCATTAAAAAATATTAAAAAATCCAAAAAATTTAAAAAATGAATGCTTTTTATGCCTTGACGAACATCTTACTCTTCACCTCTAGCTTTTTTGATATGGTAAAATTAAAGGAAAAGTCAATTCTTTTTGCCTATGTCCTAAAGCATATATTTAAGCGAAATTGCCCTCTTTTTATGGTTTTGTATATTTTCCTATATTTTAGAAGGTGGTTTATGGTTGAGTAAGAAGGTTACAGTATATTCTCTCTAATTACAGAATCACGGGCTCTCTCCTGAAGCTATTTCCTCGCTAGGCTGTCTTCGTGTCGCACAGAATTTTTTCTCCCTCTATATCGGACTTCAATAAGCACAGTAGCTGCTGGAAGGTTGTACCTAAACCTGCTTTGCATAAACATCATTTCTGTGCATTGGGCTTTCTGCCTGGTTCAAAGTGTTTCACTTGTTTCGTCTGAGGTTGCAGTTTCACCCTTCATTTCTGTAAAAAGTACCTGTTTATTTAATAAGATGATTCTTTGTTTTCCTGTTAGGCGTATATAAGAATAATATGAGAGGAGACATAGATACTACAAAGCTGGAACTCTACTGAATTACTAACAATGGCTACAAACATCCATAGGGATTTTCGGAGAAAGAGACGCATTAAAGAACAGCGCTAGGAGCCATTAAAGTATTATTACGTCACATAAAAGAGTTTTTTTTCTGGCAAGTGCTATGAATTTGATATCATGGAGAAAATAAATGATGGGTGGGAGTGGTCATTATAGGGCAGTTAAAGGGATTTTCCCATGAAACAAGTTAGGCCTTATCCACAGGATAGGGCCTAACTTGCTGATCGGTGGGGGTCTCAGAGATATCATGAAAAAGGGGTGTCCGATGGGGTCCGAGGAACCTCCATCGGACACCTTGTCATTCCCCAAATTGAGTGGAGCAGATGGCGGCGCATGTCCGTTCTGCTCCATGGAAAGCAATCTCAGTCAGCTCCATCCATAGTGATGAACGGAGCAGAACGGTTATGCACAGCCATCTGATCAGCTCATCTTAGGGAGCGACATCCAGGGCGGCAATCATCTATCTACCATTAGATCATTTCAGTTGCCTACAGCTGTGACTGGAGTATCAATCTGCCGTTATCATTCCCAGTATAAGGCAACTGTGGGAGGTAATGTGTTTCCAATCATATGTAATATTCCAGTCACATATAGAGCTGCAGTCTTATCCATGCCATTATATACTCAAGTCACATCCAGAGCTACAATCATCTACCATTGTATTATCTCAGTTTACTGGAGGTCTGGCTGTAACTGGAGTATCAATCTGATTGAAGTAATATGGAGGGTAGTATGAGAGGTAATATGATATAATATATTCTCACTTCATATGCTTATAGTATCATCTGTGATACTCCAGTCATATCCAGAGCTGCAGTCATATCCTTGCCATTATATACTTCAGTCACATCCAGAGCTGCAATCATCTATCTACCATTATATCATCTCAGATCATAGCAGCTCTAGCTGTGACACGAGTATCACTCTACCGTTATCATTCTTAGTATAAGGCAGCTTATGTGTGAGGTAATATGTTCTCAATTACGACGCTTATATCACCTGTGATACTCCAGTCACATCCATAGCTGCAGTCTTATCCATACCATTAAAAACTCCAGTTGCATCCAGAGCTCTAATCATCTAACTATTGTTCGATAATTTCGGATACACTATCTGTGTTGCATATCTGTTGTGTTGAATATAAGATTTGACATGCTTCTATTATTTTTGGATTCTTTCAGAATAAAATGTCTGTTTTTTATTTGTGATCTTTATGTGCAAAATATTTTTTTTTGTTAAACCATTCTATTTTTCTTTTTATAGCTAAGAGCAGTTATTTACTATCCTGCTCAGATGCTTCACCTTACCACTTGCAGGCAAGCTACACACACATGCAGTAGCCATTGGCCGTGCATCATTGGCAGCCCCATGTAAGCACGGTCGGCCGCACCATCTGGTCCCACCGCTTCTTCATGTAGAATCATATACTCCGCTCTGCTACAAATCTGGGATAATGCTGGGATCTTATTTGTTATATTAGTTAATTAAATTATTGATGCGTGATTAGAAATCTGAGAAAGTCTTTACTGTCATAGCGATATCTGTTCCACATAGATCTGCAATACCTGCAGAAAGGGGAAAAGTTCCATCTACAAACAGCTGGCGGGAAGGAACATATGGAGGTGGCTATTGTTACTGTAACTTTCATTCTAAAGTGATTCCAGGCAATGGAGCTGCAGTTATGAGGTGACATCAGGAAACAGCAGAATAGAAAAACCAAGGAAATGTATTTAATAATGTCTTCATATCTGTGTATGTAAGAGCTTAAATATTACATTCAGCTTTGGAGAAATGTTAGAGATGAAATCAGGAAATGGTTCTTGTTAGCTGCATAAGCATTGCAAAAAGAGAGCATCAAAAGACAATAGATTGTACTGGTGCTTTCCATATCCCTCTGTATGATACAGATGATAAAAACTATAACAAAGTTTTGGTCTAGCATAACAATAAGCCACATTATGAAAAGGTGTAAAAGTAGACCAAAAAGTCATTAAAGGAGGCCTACCATTTGCTTTTATGCATTGTGAACCAAACATACCTTGAGAATGCTGTAGCTACACTGATGCAGAAACATATCGTGTTTAATCCCCGAGCTGAGTGCTTTTGCTGAAAAAACAATAATAAAATTATGATAATGAGGCTCTTTCGCTCTCCTTTTACCCTAATTATGTATTCACTGTGTTGTTCCTGTCAGGCAGAAGTAATAAATCGCTGCACCATCCCCCAGCTGCTGTGAATGAGTCATCCAGCTCAGGTTGATTAGTCCTGTCTGGACAGTTCAGGGAGCTCGGTGTAATGTGTTTACGTAGGCAGCCTGCATGCAACCCAGCTTTCCCAAGGTCCTGACTTTTATAATTGTTTTTTGAGCAAAACCACTTGGTTCAGGGATTAAACAAGATATATTTCTGCATCAGTGTAGCTACAGCTTTCTCAAGGTGTGTTTGGTTCACAATGTATAAAAACAAAGGGTAGATTTCCTTTACCGTTTTCATTCAGACACTGTGATAAATCTGGTGCAGGTTCTACCTGTCTATACTTTGCACTCTATATTTTAAGCATTGTTGGATGGTGCAAGACAGACATAGAAACAAGATCGGTGTACAAAACAAAAAATGGCTTTGATAACTACTGCTCCAACGAACCACCAAATCAACCAATTTCAAAACTGTGTTCTCCAAGTGGCCAGACGTAGTATAACCAATGTTCCTCAAACCCTTCTCCAGAATAAAAAACACCCATAGAATGGTCTTAAGAGTCAGTTCATTTGGGAATCGATATACTGGTTTGATTATTATCCCGCATGATGTCACTAGGCTTCCTGAATGTCATTAAAAGAATTAGGTATCCTCCAGCACTCCAGTGTTCTACGTTTTCCCAGCTAAACTCAATCATCCAATGTAGGTCAAGTCCATCATATTGTAGAGATGGAGTGCCGAGCATGCAGTTTGGTTTGGACGCCAGATATTCGATCAACAAGAAAAACGGATTGCAGCACTAGTTAAAAACTTCTTTTTTTTATTCAAGCATCTTTAAAAAGCATTTACAGGTGGGTGCAGGTTATGGATCCTACGTATTTCGAGCAGGAGCTCTTAGCCATGGCATATATGCTTACATAGTGGGGCTGATTTACTTACCCGGCCCATTCACGATCCAGGAGCGCGTTCTCTGCGGTGGATTCGGGTCCGGCCGGGATTCACTAAGGCAGTTCCTCCGACGTCCACCAGGTGGCGCTGCTGCGCTGAAGAGCATCGGAACGCACTGGAGTACACCGAGCCGGGCGGAGTGAAGGTAAGCGCGTGCCGAGCGACAATTTTTTTTTTTAAATGCGGCAGTTTTTCCGAATCCGTCAGGTTTTCGTTCGGCCACGCCCCCCGATTTCCGTCGCCGATGCGCCACAATCCGATCGTGTGCGCCAAAAACCTGGGGCAATACAGGGAAAATCAACGCAAATCGGGAATATTCGGGTAACACGTCGGGAAACCGTGAATCGTGCCCTTAGTAAATGACCCCCAGTATCTCTAGCCAACATGCATAGTTAACACAATGGGGATAATTTATAAGCATTTGTATGCCAGTTTTTCCCCCTTTACACCACCTCCACACTAACAAGGGCATGGTGGGGTGAGAATGGGGCTCAGCTGGCAGCAGAGTGGGCACACTCAATATACCCTCTGCTCATTCAGTATGCAGGAAAAGGCGCATTTTATGAACACGTTAGGAGGCCACAACCTCTTGATATATACAGCTTACAGACATTATACGGCCATACGGACACTAGATCATATGCTGGTGCACCTGGTGCCAGCATATGATAACTAACCCCCAATGGCCAGTTTGGAAGGTAGTGCGGGACCCAGGACTTCCAGGGGGCCCATGGCCACCCAAACCACCCACCAAGTTTTATACTCAGAAAGACCCATGAAATCCTGTTCCTGCTCTCAATACACATGTACACAAGAGCCATTTCAGGACCTTTGTAAGCTCCTCCAGAGGTCCTGAAACCACAGATTGGAAGCAGGTAGAAGGGACACATCCTCCATTCCCTAAGAAGCTGATTCTAGTCTCATATGTAGGAAGTGATTCCAGACTTGTAGGGGCTATAATATTCATACAGCCCAGGGTCTTACTCCACCCCTTGCAAATGGCTCCATATCACATAACACTATTTCACAGCTAGTCAGTATCTATTGTTCTTTCTTCCTACTGATCCTTAATATTTTTGTAAAGTGCCTCCATTCTGAAGGTATACTTGAAATGAGTAGCTTTTTACTCTCTGGTAGCTCTATGGGCAAATACTAACTATTACATCAAGTGCCGCTGCGCCTCTCGCTTTTCTCCCTCCTATTGATTAAATGCACTCAATCCACTTCACATATTTTTCTTAATTAATAATAATTATGGCGGCTATCAAAACTTAAAAGGATATTTGTGAGCCAACTGCTGCTTAAAGACGTCTGTTTTTTCCTGAGAAATTGTAACTATTTCGACTGCGCCAGTATCTGTTAGTTAAAGAGAGTCCACTTGTCTCAAAAGCCCACAAGTAAAAACACTTTTACATTTTAACAAGCGTTGACCGATTTATGGTGGATAAGGCTAGTTATAAGCCCCGTTTCCAGCTTTTTTCCGGTTTCCCCACCCACATCCCACTTTTGGAAAACCAGTGGAGTATACATCTGAAATCTCTGCCAGGGCTAGCTTGGGGGAGATCACATTCTGGTGGTGGATACGCTAAGTGACCATAGCCCCACAGTACGTTTTCCCACAAAGTAAGTTGCTGATCGTGGGGGGCTCAGCGATGTACCCCCGTCTCACCCATCGTAGCACCACTGAGAGGGCGGGAGCAGCCGATTGTGCGTGCATGGGTTTGCCCCATTCATCTCTCTGGGGCTGATGGAGACTGCCGAGCACCATACTTGGCAATCTGCATTTGCTCTATAGAGATGATTGGGGCAGTCCTGCCATGCACGACTGTCTGCTCCCGCCATCTCAGGATGCTACGAGGGGTGGGACAGGTGTACAACAGACCCCCATTCTAGTGATCAGACCCTGTGGATAGGACCTAACTTGCTTTGTGGGGAAAACCCTTTAATAATTTACTCGATTGTGTTTGTGCATTTTTCCCCTTTCTGTATTTCAAGGGACCCCCCCTTCTTGAAAACATTAGCTTGTATAACCTCCTTATAGAATTATAAAGTAAATAATGTCTCACACAGCAATCTTGAGAAAATTTGTCCCACTACATTAATTACAAAATTAGTAAGATCATAACAATATTTGGGCATTGGTTAAATCACAGCTCTTTATAGGTCCTACCATAGTGTTTCAGTTGAAGCCAGTTGACATGATATGGATAGAGATAGAGAGATGCATACACACAGACAGAAAGAGATAGAAACAGACAAAGAGAGACAGACAAAGAGGCATATAGAGACAGACTGAGACATACAGAGAGAGACAAAGAGAGACAGACAAACGCAGACGATGGATAGATAGATAGATAGATAGATAGATAGATAGATAGATAGATAGATAGAAAGATAGATAAAAAGAAATAACAAAGTCCAGTGCAGCACTGCAAAAATATTTCATCCAGGGTGCAAGCCAATGGAGTACAAAAATTTCAGCAGCACTCTACATATATATATATATATATATATATATATATATATATATATATACACAAATACAAGCGGACACCTGACTTACAGACGACCCCTAATTAAAGACGGACCCCTCTGCCCCCTGTGACCTCTGGTGACCTCTCTGGATGTTACTATAGTCCAGGCTGCAGTGATCAGCTGTAAAGTGTCTGTATTGCAGCTTTATTGATAATCCTTGGTCCAATTACAGCAGAAAATGTTGAAACTCCAATTGTCAAAAATTGTTCTGGATTAACATACAGTTTCGACTTCATACAGTTTCGACATACAAATTCAACTTAAGAACAAACCTATGGAACCTATCTTGTACGTAACCTGGAACTGCCTGTATATATGTCTGTTGCAAGCTGATTTTAATTGTCTGGAATCCTTCCATTTTTCATACAGTATAATATATATATATATTTATAATACACACACGTGCATGTGTATATCAAGCTATACAGTATATATAATACTAACAGTGTGTAAATACATATGGTGATCAAACTATAAATTGGTAATATAAATAATAATACCATGTACTGCACACATAAAATGAATACATGTATGTAATTCAGCCGTAAATTGTACATATAAATAATGCTGCCAAGTACTACATACCAATGCTGGATTGCTGGAAACATATTCATAATCCCATTATAAATTGTACACATAAATAATGCCACCATGTACTGCACATAAACTAAGTGCAGATATATATAATGCAGCATATAATACAGCTATATATTGTACACATATATTCATGTTCCTGCTATCAATGGTATATATAAATAATGCAGCCATGTACAGATTATATTCTGAATATGAAAATAATAAATTGTACATATAAATTACCCGAATATACAATAATATAATACAGCTTCAGTGCACATGGTGGTATACCTCTATATAGATATCACTGACCCATCATTACATCACTTCTGACAATAGATGATGTCACAGCTTATCTCCTCCCCCTCGCTGTACAATGACCTCTATATAGATAACACTGACCCATCATTACATCACTTCTGACAATAGATGATGTCACAGCTTATCTCCTCCCCCTCCCTGTACAATGACCTCTATATAGATAACACTGACCCATCGTTACATCACTACTGACAATAGATGATGTCACAGCTTATCTCCTCCCCCTCCCTGTACAATGACCTCTATATAGATAACACTGACCCATCATTACATCACTACTGACAATAGATGATGTCACAGCTTATCTCCTCCCCCTCCCGGTACAATGACCTCTATATAGATAACACTGACCCATCATTACATCACTACTGACAATAGATGATGTCACAGCTTATCTCCTCCTCCTCCCTGTACAATGACCTCTATATAGATAACACTGTCCCATCATTACATCACTACTGACAATAAATGATGTCACAGCTTATCTCCTCCCCTTCCTGTACAATGACCTCTATATAAAGAACACTCACCCATCATATAATCCAGGGTGGAGGGTCACTGCATATAGATGGGGGTGCCAGAGATGCTGCCTGGTAATACTGCATCTTAAAATTTAAAAAAAATTTGAAATATCCACATTGGATGTCCCTAAGTTTTCTATGTAGAATATTTGAGAAATCATGTCTAAATATCTAGATATTATGAATACCTTATACTACAGGCAGTCCCTGGGTTACGTACGGGATAGGTTCTGTAGGTTTGTTCTTAAGTTGAATTTGTATATAAGTCGGAATTGTATAGTTTATAATTGTAGCCCCTGCTAAATTTTTTTTGGTCTTTGTTACAATTGGATTTAAAAAATGTTGGGTTGTCATAAGAACCAGGATTAACAATAAATCTTCGTTGTAGACACCTGTGATAGGTGTATATTGTAGCCTAAGGATAAAGTACAGTAAATTACCAACATCCAGAAGTCCGTGTGTAACTAGGGGTTGTCTTTAAGTCAGGTGTTCTTACTAGTGGACCGCCTGTATATACATTGTATCATTATTACTCCTATCACAATTATTTGGTTATTTAGTCGTACGTGGAGGTCAAATAAGGTTTTAACGGGAATAAAATAAAATTTCAAGTAATAGAAAAAAATCAAGAAAGTGGCTGGAGGAGAAAGTTTTTCACTTTTAACAAGTAGCGGCACACTGAGCTCTTGAACACAATCCACTATAATCTGCACTTCACCACCTTCACATATCTAATTAGACTTTCCTCGCACGTACTGTACTAAGCACAATACCTCAACAAGAAAGCATTTAGGCTTAAAGGATTCAAGGATTCAAATCCTCAGCTGGATGCCGATGCGGCGCAACGTGTCACCGCTCCTACAAGAACCAGTTACCCTGTTACCAAAATAAAAGCTATATTATCTTATTCCGGTAGAACGCTAAAGTGCTATTAAACTTTTCTGCATATCCCTTTATAGCATGTACAGTACATCCACTACTTGCCAGGGATATTAAATTCCTCCGAATGAGCGGATATAAATAATGTGCTGCCCCCCAGCAAAAATCCGAAATAAAATAAGCAGATATTATTATCACTTTAACCCATTGAGGACCAGGGCAATCTTCTTTTCTACATTTAATTTTACTTCCAAAAGCCATTTTATCAATTTGTACAGACATTTCAAGGACTTGTTTTTTGCAGGCCAAACTCAACTTTCTGTTGCCACTGTTTCATATTTAATGTTTAAATGTTAAAAAAAACAATATGTGGTAGAGTTGTAAAAAAAAATAAACTGTTCTGGGTTGTTTTTTATAGCTGTTATTGTGCAATAAAAATGACATATTAAAGGGGTTGTCCCAAGTTTATGGCTATCTATGGTCCTCCCATAGAATAGAATGAAGCAACAAGGCACATTCTCTAGAAATCTGGGGATCTGCTTCTCATGATCAGTGTGGGTACCAGCAGTCAGACCCTTTACCCATCATCATAGGGCAGTGATGGCTAACCTATGGCACTGGTGCCAGAGGTGGCACTCAGAGCCCTTTCTGTGGGCACTCAGGCCATCACCAGAGATGACTCCAGGTATCTTCCTGCAGTCCCATACAGCCCAGGACTTGCTGTGCACAGAGCTATTTTAAAGTGACAGCTCTACCTGGGACTATTTTCTGCTTTATTGGTGTCCTCGGGGTGTTGGTATCAATGAAAACTGTGACAGCGAAGGGTGTATAAATCACAAATTAAATTTCTGTGTTGGCACTTTGCGATAAATAAGCGGGTCTCCGTTGTAGTTTGGGCACTCGGTCTCTAAAAGGTTCGCCATCACTGTCATAGGGGATCATTTCAAAATTTTGTCTTGTTTCAATTTTATAAATTGACAACCTTTTTCAACTTTTTGCCATGTTTTAATGACTTTAAAAACTAAAACATAAGGGGAGATTTATTAGTTATTTTACACCATGGAGTAGAAGCACTAAAATAATCGCAATTTCTCACGCAAAGGGGGTGTGGAGGGGGTGTGGCCACCAGAAGAGTGTAAATGCCCAGCAGTATATGGGCGACGGCAGATACATTAAGAAGCCGAAGCCTAATCATGTATCTGTGAGATGGGGACTTTATCATACATGATAAATGCCCCCATAGTCTTTTTGTTTTGCACTGCCATACAGAATACATTTATATACTATGAATATATTTAACCCTTTCATGACCCGTGACGTAATAGCACGTCACGGGTCGGCCGCGGGTGCATGGAGAGGGCACCGAACGCGGGTGTTTTCACCTTGATCGCCGCCGGCAATGCTGCCGGCGGCTTCAAAAGGATGGCGGCGCGTGGGCGCCGCCATCTTTTCGAGGATCGCCGCTCCCCGTGACGTCATCGTAGTATGGCAGTATATGATAGGATCGTGCAGACCCCCTAGGGTTAAAGTACAAAAAAAAAATTATAATAAAAAACCCTAAAAACTCAAATCACCCCCCTTTCCCTAGAACTGATATAAATATAAATAAACAGTAAAAATCATAAACACATTAGGTATCGCCGCGTCCGAAAATGTCCGATATATGAAAATATGATAACTGTTTTTCACTGCGTTTAATCCCGTAACGGAAAATCGCGCCCAAAGTCGAAAATGGCACTTTTTTTGGCATTTAAAAAAATTAAAAAATTCTATAAAAAGTGATCACAAGGTCGAACAGTCCTAAAATTGATAACATTGTAAATGTCATCAAAATCCGCAAAAAAACGACACCACCCACAGCTCTGTACACCAAAGTATAAAAAAGTTATTAGCGCCAGAAGATGGCAAAATCCCCCAAAAAATTTTTGTACAGGAGGTTTTAATTTTTTTAAATGTATGAAAACATTATAAAACCTATACAAATTTGGTATCCCCGTAATCGTACCGACACAAAGAATAAAGTAGACATGTCATTTGGGGCGCACAGTGAAATCCGTAAGATCCAAGCCCACAAGAAGGCGGCACAAATGCGTTTTTTTACCAATTTCACTGCATTTGGAATTTTTTTCCCGCTTCCTAGTACACGGCATGGAATATTCAATACCATCTCCATGAAGTGCAATTTGTTACGCAGAAAATAAGCCGTCACACAGCTCTGTACATGGAAAAATAAAAAAGTTATGGATTTTTGATCATGGGGAGTAAAAAATGAAAATGAAAAAACAAAAAAGGGCCAGGTCCTGAAAGGGTTAATATACATACATCAATATATATCTATGTATTTTAATTAAAAAGCCTTCAGAAGGTTCCCAATAGCACAGAGATGCCCTGTCTGGATGGAGTCAGTAGTTAAAGGGGTTGTCCAGTCACAAAAAAAGTTAGCCACTATCCATAGAATAGAAACTAACTCGCTAACCAGTGGTGTTCTCAGTGGTGGAACCTCCCCCGATCACCTGAGTACCCCCGTAAAACATCAAAAGAATGGACATGTGTTGCTTCTCCATTCACAGTCTATGGATCTGATGGAGATAGCCGAGTATGCGCTTGACTATCTCCATCAGCACCATAGAGATGAATAGAGCAGCTGGGCGACTTTGGGGATACAACGGACCACCGTTCTCATGATCTATGGGGACCCACCACTGATCAGCAAGCTTTCCCTATCCTCTAAATAGGAGCTAACTTGTTGTGACTGTGCAGCCCCTTTAAGCTTGATATCTAGCAAAGTAGATACAAAAAGATAAAATAAGGGCTAAATACTCGGATTAAGTCAATTTCCACGGGTAAGAGTATTAAAAACAGTTTGCAATGTAAAGTAAGAAACACGAAGAAGACAATACTCAGCGATGTGATACATTGTCATTTCCATTCTATAAAATGAAAGTAAAAATATCCAAATTGAAGAATTTACAAAATTGTTATCACAATGTGTAAAATTATCTATAAATGGAATGGAGCCCTATAGGATAGATATCACGAGATCTCATATCATCACAAAGAAATTCAATGTTATTGAATGTTTTTCAGGATGATACTGATAGGGATGATATTACATCCTCATATATTCTCTCAGCAGTATAATACTGGTATGGAGGGTAATGTAGTTTTTCACACATATCATTGGCTGTTTCCATGTAATCTGTCAGTTTAGAGAAAATGTCGTTTTTATCTTTATGCAAATACATTTCTTCATTCACCAGGGGCACGGCTGTGCCCGCTGCTGCACCTGTTTGAAGCATTTTTCATGTTAACCAACTTAACCTCTGTAAAAACAAAACAAACATATGAGAAAAAAAAAGGAAAAAAACGGGGGCACAAAATTTGTAAAAACACCGAAAGATTATGAAGTATAATACACAATGGGGGTCATTTACTAAGGGCCCAAATCGCTTTTTTTCGTTGGGTTTCCCGAATTTTTCTGATTTGCGCCAAATTGCCCCAGGTTTTTGGCGCAAGCGATCGGATTGTGGCGCATCAGCGCCGGCATGCATGCAACGGAAATCGGGGGTGTGGCCGTCGGAAACAAACCGCAGAATTTTTAACAAAAAATATGTCGCTTGACACGCGCTTACATGCACCCAGCAACGGACGGTGAACTCCAGTGCACTCCAGCGGACTTCAGCGCAGCAACGACACCTGGTGGACATCGGGCGCACTACCCGAATCCTCGACGGAGAACCCGTCGCCGGATCACGACTGGACCGGGTAAGTAAATCTGCCCCAATATAATACTTTTTTTGGGGGGAAGGGGGGGGTTAGCTATACATCATAGTGTAGTAAAGCCTTTATGGAGAGGACTCACAAGCTGAGCCTTCTCTAAACAGGCCAGGTGTATGCTATATTTTATAGTTAACCCATTACGTTCCACCGTTCCACTATAGATGCTGAATGCAAGTGTGCACCACCATATTGACAGGGGTGCCTAATGGTTCCTATTATAAGTAGGACCTCTCAGTGTGCGGTCACATGTTGCATCACATTCAGTTTTTAGGTGGTTTTAGGTTCAGTTTTGTTAATTTAACAGGTGAAAGATATTAGCTGAATGATTTCATTTGATTTTGAAGGAGAAACCTGTTCCACAAATGTTAACAGCTTCACAGGCTGTTACACTGTCTCCCTCTCCTGCTCTCTCGGCTCTTCCAACCTGCCTGATGTAATCTAACTGCAGCGGAGGAAGTTTCAGCACAAAGTGGGAGGTGGAAGTCCTCTTGCACAATGTTACAGCCTGTAAATCTACAGCACGGAGGGGCTCAGGTAAAACCTCTTAGGCATTGAGACTGATTAGTATTCTTTTAAAAGTTGATTTTAGAAGGAAGGAGTCCATGGATAACAAAGATAAATGTAAGTGTCCCTGGTGTATCATGATGGAATTTGATGGTAGATTTGCTCAGGTGTCTAGCACAATACAACAGGTTAATGGCGGATATATAGCTCCTTTATCTAAATAGAGTTGTTCCTGTAGCGAGCGCATGGTCCTTTCAATTAAATATGAGAGTATAAGGGACAAACCTGTAGCCAGTATGGATGGTAATGTAGTAACTGTACGACTTACCTGGAACACATCCAACCAGGGGAACAATAGGGAAAAGTAGGGGAGAAACACATGGCCACAGGCAACACATGAACTTACTTTACCTAATACCGAACCATATTCAATGTCATAAAAAGTTTTACAAAAACTACAAACACATGTGGTGCCATAAATTCTGACCAGTTTGATACTTTTGCAGTATGAGATTTCCATGGGGCAGAAATGAAATATTCAGAAGTGTGTCATTCATGGAGGTCTGGCTGCTACATCCACTGCCCATCACAGAAGAGGAGACCCATGTCTG
Organism: Engystomops pustulosus; assembly: GCF_040894005.1. Taxonomy (NCBI): domain Eukaryota; kingdom Metazoa; phylum Chordata; class Amphibia; order Anura; family Leptodactylidae; genus Engystomops; species Engystomops pustulosus. Next base: position 263,826,274 of record NC_092411.1, on the reverse strand, counting down.
TTCTGAGCAGAGCAATGGCTCTGACATTCATGAAGCTTATCCATTCATCTTTATGAAACTGTTGATACCTATGACCGACAACATGAACAGGGCTGGATCATAAGGGGGGCTCCCTGGGTGCCAGCCCCGGGGCCCCCACCATTGTGCCCCCCCCAAGGGGCCCCCACCAAATGCAGTCGATTGGGGCAGTCGCATGACCGCCGAATCGCCAACAGTTTATTTGGCTCCAGGCTCCCCGGGCGGAGGGCCAAATCCCACCGGTGTCCTTACTTTAGTCTATGGCAGAGCGAGGGAACAATAAGTTCCCTGCTCTGCCATAGACGATCATGTTTAAACAAAGATGGCGGCATCCCGCCACTGGTGGCGCATAGTGTGACGTGGCAGCATGTGACGTCACGGCACCGCGACATAACGGCACCGCCTGTAGCAGGGCGCCGCCAACTTTGTTTAAACCCAATATCAACCTGACACCAGGAGGGAAGAGGAGGACGGCGTGCATCGGGGAACGATGGAAGGTGAGAACAATTTTATTATTTTACCTAGGACTGTATATAGTTAGTTATTATAGGGAGGCTGTATTTAGTTACTATAGGAAGGCTGTATTTAGCTATTATAGCGGGACTGTATGTAGTTATAGGGGGACTGTATATAGATATTATAGGGGGACTGTTTATAGTTATTATAGGGGGACTGTATATAGTTACATTGTACAGTACAGTGATTGCTGTTCCCTGTCTGGACTACATTCAATGGGGGCCCCCACCATATTTTGCGCCCATGGCCCCCACCAACCGTAATCCGGCCCTGAACATGAAAGAAACACTCCTATGATGTCACATCATATCACATGACTGAAACACTCCTATAATGTCACTTCAGCTTTACTGAGATTAATTTTGTTAGGCTACATTCACACACATGTATGGGGGACGTATATACGGCCGATATACGTCCCCCATACACTTCTATGGGCTCACAGCCCTGTACGGGAGCGGTACGGTGCAGCACACATGCGGCACCGTACCGCCCCATAGCCCGGGAAAAGATAGGACATGTCCTATCTTTTCCCGTGATACGGCGCCATGCGCTGTATCTTCCTATGGAGAGGGGCGGGGGTGAGCTGCACTCATCCCCTGCTCCTCTCCGCGACACCGATGTATGACCACCGTACTAAGGCACGGCGGGCGTACATCGTGTGAATGAAGCCGAACACTGTACATTGTCAAACAAAGGAAACAGGGTTGGAACGGCACCATGCAGAGGTCGGCTGCAGGTCTTCAAAGCGGGTCTGACGTGACCCACTCACAATTTTGACCCCTTCGACATGAGCCCTTCTTGATTCTATCTGTATATTGGTCTATGCACACTTTGTTATGCACTTTTATGATGGCTATGGCCTTTCACTCACATGTAACGATAGCGTTCTATAGATATCCATAGTAATCAATGGACTTCTTTTTATAGCTCTAGCGTGCACTTTTTTCATTGTTTTTTTGTACTGTAAATATCACAGTTCACTTGTATGTATCTGTAACGTGTTTTTAACATTGTTTAACATGTTTTTGACACTTTGTATGATATGTCACGTGCTCCGGCGCTGTAGACGCCGCCTATTTAAGTCAGCTGATCTCTGTCTAACACTATGCTTGAAAATGCCTTTATTAAAAGGGGGAAACGTCGCATTGATGGTGGAATAAGTCACTTCATTTTTCACTACTACCGGAGTGCTGCTTCAGAGGGCTTTTCTTTACTGTATGGTTACATTGTAATATTCTACCCAGTGATACACCTTTACGATGTCATAGTATGCTACTTGTTGGAGTCCCTCCTGGAAATCCAGAACAGTCTGTTTCATTTAAACCCATTTGGGATGCCACAGGATCAAACCCAACATGTAACATCACAAAAAAATGACATCACAATTGCTAATTATTTTGCTGAAAGCCGATTTTCCATTATTGTAACTGACTGTAATCTACTTGTGAATCATCAACTTACTGGAGTAACACACACTGAATGTATTACAGGAGCCCACTGTGACCCTAACAGTACAACAGTGATTTCACGGTCTATTATCAATCTCAAACCCGTGATCTATCACTCGGAGCCCTTACTTTACTTCTACTGAACTATTAGCATGTAAGAAATGTGACATCTGTGTATGGAGGGGGACCCAAACATAGTTATATCTTGGGGCGCCTCTAATACTTAACTGTGCAGAAACTAACCTCTAGTGCTCGGGGCCCAACATCATTTTGAACTATATCAGAATCTAGAATACTATATAAAGAGCGGGATGGGGGGGGGGGGGAGGGTGATGTGGGTCCCGCATTGCTCTGGTAAAAAAAAAAAAAACAACAACATTCTACCATTGTTTTAGGACCCCATTATCTGGATGGTTGTTGGGGTGAATTCCCTTCTGTAAGAATAAGATATTAATTCAACATCAATCATCAACTTCACGTATATTTAACTTCCAAAAAGAGTGGAAACTGCAACAAGATCTAAAAGGATAACGACAGTTGTATAAAAATCTAATATTACAAGTCAAATAATATATAGAAATTCTGAAAAAAAAAACCTAACTCACCTGATGCTGGTATCCTGATCCGGCACTGGCAGTCTTATTGTCTCTGCTATTATGGAAAATGCTATCAAGTCGTTTGCTATAAAGGGGTTATCCGAGAAAATGAAAAAACCTGTTGGTGGCCGAGAGGTTAAAAAAATAAAAGGGTTAAAATACTCCCCACCTCCTAAAAATCATACCAGTATTGTTAAGGTAACAGAGCTGCATGATGGCTTGTTTTTTGTGTGATAATTGTAACTCTTTAATATTCCATGCAATGTATAAGGAAGCTGGAAAAAAAATTTCAAATGTGATAGAGTTGACAAAAAGGCAGAATTGTGCAATTTCTTTGAAGACTTAGTTTTTACAACTTTTACTATATAGTTCTCTTTACATATCCTGAATTATTCTCAGTACGTTTCCTAGAGAAATGCACATAACCAGCAAAAACCTTAGCACCGGATATAAGTAGCATTTGCTCAAGCATCTTCCTGTAGAAGAAACTGCCTTTTATAGCCCCCAGGTGCAGCAGCTACACTGGGAACAGATTGTAAGGACTTGAGACTTTAAAATGGCCAGTGCTCCCTACAGGTAAAAGCAGGGGAACAGTGTTAATTACCTGGAGTAATGCAATGAGCAGCGGGAGCATGGCACAAACAGGTGATGGAACACAAAGATCCAGAAATGTTTGATATTCTGTATGAATAATTATTAGGGAGCCATTAAGAGCTCTTACGTATATGTACAGGTACAAAAGTGATGGGTACACAGGATAACTCATATAAGTAAATTAAGTTCTGAGGTGGAGGTGTAAACAGAGAGGGTTTGTATGAAGAGAGTAAATGTGAGATAAGTTTTGAGAATGTGGCTGAATGAGACCTTACTAAAAACAGCTGAGACATAATTGGAAATTGAAGATACATTAGGAGTTGGATATGGGGCTGATTGTCCAGAGTAGCACATTCCAGAGAACTGGTGCAGCTTGGGAGAAGTCTCTATCTATCTATCTATCTATCTATCTATCTATCTATCTATCTATCTATCTAATACACGAGAATTAAGCAGCACTCCAGGGTGTCAATAGTTAGGTGAAGAAAGTGAAAATGCTTTATTCCATGTTCAGAAGTACAACAAGGTACAGCAGCAACGTTTCGGCTCCAAGGAGCCTTTTTCAAGCCAAGTGACATAGGTGAACAGGATACATATATACCACAAGTAAGTGATCACATGATCAAAATGAACCCCACCCCCTGAATTAACATATTGTGTCAGGATGTCAAAACATAATCCCCCTTTACATTGCATAAAAGATTATATACAGAAAACTGGATAAAGTGATAGTGCATACATATACAGTGCTAGTGCATACATATGCAGTGCTAGTGCATACATATACAGTGCTAGTGCATACATATATAAATTATTTTTGTAAACTTGTAAACTTTGTAAACTTGTAAAGCACCTACTGTGCAAAGTGCAAATAAAGTGACAAGTGCAACAAGTATAATAGCAAGCAGTGTACAAAAAGAAAGGGTTAAAAACACATGTATCGGGTATCTCACCACCTCTCAGTGCACAAAAGGGCAATGTAGACGCCCAGCGCACGCCGACCAAAAACGAATGAGGAACGCAGGTGGAACGCAAGCTGCAAAAAAAGGGGAAAGTCTACTGCGCATGACAGGAGCTGTCAAACACAGCGCTGCTAGAATGAGGATGGTCTGCGCATAACAGGGGCCGTGCCGTATTGTCTAGGGAACCACCTACGTCATGTATTAACATACACTGACATCCAGAGCGTCCCGGACACCGCACCAGCCATCTGTGTACACTATGGCAGAGAAGGTAAGCATGAAATGTATATGGGAAGATCAATGGCACAGCGGAGGGCTTTGAAAAAACAAAGGCAGTGTGGGCAGTGTATAATTGGGGTTCACCCCTGTAAAGAGTGCAGGCATAAAGCCAATGGCTTAGAGATAATGTCCCTGGCACCAATTGTGGGTCCATGAGGGACTATAGATGTGTTGTCACAATGCCCCAACGATATGGCGCATAACATGATCTCTCAAAGGTATATTAATAATATAATCTTTAATGCAGTATAACCATAAAAAGAGAGGAAAAAGCATAATTTGAGCGTTCCATAAAAATGGTATTGGCGGCCGTTGGGCAAAGGGAAGGCAGCATCAGCAGGAGAAGGGATGGTGAGAATGGTCCGATGTGGCCTTTAAGACGTGATACAATCTGCAAAATTGAAACACATGTAACAATATTGAGATATGTAAAACAGGTTATAGTCACTGTCAACCTATATCTCAGTAAGGGCAGGAGGAATAATCTTTTATGCAATGTAAAGGGGGATTATGTTTTGACATCCTGACACGATATGTTAATTCAGGGGGTGGGGTTGATTTTGATCATGTGATCACTTACTTGTGGCATATATGTATCCTGTTCACCTATGTCACTTGGCTTGAAAAAGGCTCCTTGGAGCCGAAACGTTGCTGCTGTACCTTGTTGTACTTCTGAACATGGAATAAAGCATTTTCACTTTCTTCACCTAACTATTGACGCCCTGGTGTGCTGCTTGATTCTCGTGTATTACATTTGAAGGACCTGGAGCCTGAGCTTGCACCCCCCTGCACCTTCGTTTGTGTGCTGCTTGAACTTTATACAAGTATCTATCTATCTATCTATCTATCTATATGTGAAAAAGTTTGGAGCAGCACCGCAATGCTGGTGGGTGCAAAGTCCAGATGCCCTCTGGCCCGAGAGCCTCAGTAATAAAGTTTCAAAAACTGGCAGCACTCCGGATTGGTGTCAAAAAGGTGACGGAACATGGAATAAAAGACACCCCGTCACCTTTTTAACACCAATCCGGAGTGCTGACAGTTTTTGAAACTTTATCTATCTATCTATCTATCTACCTGCAGGATTTACCTTCCCCTGTTACCTGAGCTTGTTTCAGCACTGCAATTCTGTTTTGGCTGGTAAATCCAGCAGACCCGCAGAGCAAGTTTGTTGGAACAAACTCACCCATATATAACTGAGGTGGAAGTGCAAACAGAGAGGGTTTGTATGAAGAGAGTAAATGTGAAAACATTTTTGAGAATGTGGCCCAATGAGACCTTACTAAAAAGAAATGAGACCTAATTGAAAATTGAAGAAACATTAGGAGTTGGGTATTGGACTGATTGTCCAGAGTAGCACATTCCAGAGAAGTGGTGCAGGTTGGGAGAAGTCTTAGGTCAATTGTACAAGAGTTTGCTCTTTGAGGATCAATAAAGTTTAATCTATCTATCTAAAAAAGGAAAACGGCAGCACTCCAATTCAGTGAAAAAACAAGCTTAGGCTACATTCACATTGCCGTTGCCCGCCGTACTGTAGCACAGCGGGCAACGGCAGCGTGTGGGGAGATGAGGTGAGCGCAGCTCACCCCCGCCCCTCTCCATAGGAACATATGGCGCACGGCGCCGTACTACGGAGAAAGATAGGACATGTCCTATCTTTTTCCGGGGTGCGAAGCGTTACGTTGCCGCATGTGTGCTGCACCGCACCGCTCCCGTAGGGCGCCGTGCGCCCATTGGCGTCTATGGGGAACATATATAACGGCCGTATATACGTCGGCCGTATATACGTCCCCCATAGACGGCAGTGTGAATGTAGCCTTAGTGTTTATTTCACCTCCAGCAACATTTCGCCTGTATTCCCAGCCTTTGTCAACATTTCATTTAGTGACAGACATATATACATGTGATCAAGTGATCCTCTGTACATAAAATTATATTATACTCTAGATTAATGTGCTATTCACCTGTGTCGGACCCTGCTCCTGGCTAAAATCAAAACAAACGCTAACCGCGTCTCGGAATCCTTACTGCGCATACATACTATTGACATGTCCTATCTTTTCACGGCATACGGCAGTGTGCGCCATATATCCCTATGGAGAGGGGCAGGGGTGAGCAGTGCTCACCTCCTCCTCCTCTCCCCAGTGCTGACTTGTGCCCGTCGTACTACGGTACGGTGGGCACACGTGTGTCTGAATGTAGCCTTAGAAGCATATTAGTCATTTATAAAAACTCAAATAAAATTCTCCCTACAAATGTAAACTATGTAACGCTCAAAGCATTTACATCTATATACGAAGATGCCAAAGATTAGCGTAACTGTCATGTAAATTGGTAAAATAGATTCAACAATAAATGTGAAATAAAAATGATAAAACCTTTGACCCCCCCCCTCCCAGAAAGCTCAGAAACACACAGAAAGCAGCTGCTAATTCCTGCCACATTCCAGCAAGGCAGATTTTCTAATATGAGAATGTAAAGCACCTACAAAACAAACCAGAGGAGCCGAAAGATCAAATACTACATCGCCATAGCCGACAAGACAACACTAACATCAAACCGAACGGAGCGAATATAAATGAACTCGGGGCTTTCTGTTGCAAACTGCGGTATTTTAACGATAGATCCATATTATGACTTAATAAGGAACTTCATAGTGTGCGGAGATGTTACATTAGGGATAAGGAATTCTTAAAATACAAACATTATCAAATCAAAAATTGACGCATATGTATTAATGTCCCTAGAAAAGGGTCTGAGACTAGAACAGCAAATATACACACTGTATCAGATATTTTACCATGAGAAATTAAAATGGTTTGTATATATAGTTAACATTCAGAAAGATATCCTGGTTGGCAAAAATTATATTACTATAACAAATTCATCTCTGACACATAAGGTAATGTACATGGATTTTGTAAAATTGTACTTTAAAAACTAGGATATGGTTTCTGTTCCTGGTAAATGATGCAGCCTGGCAATGAATGAGTTAAGAGATTAATCCAATGAGAATTCTGCCTTGAAAGGCTGCAATGAGAGTCTGCTGTGCAGCTCTGAACAATGGATTTCTCTACCCTGCCTGCTGATTAACACTATCATTTCCAGTTTGCGGAGCCTAGAAAATGTAGTTGAAAATTGAATAAAAATAATTTTATTGCCCATTTGTCTAGAATGTTGTAGAATGTTCTAAGAATATGGTTGTTTCTATTACAAAGGAAGGAAACAAGGGAGCCAGGAAGAAAGGAAAAGGAAAAAAAAAGAAGGGAAAATAGAATGGAAGCGAATGTGAGGGGAAACCCACTGAAACCCACTGAAGAAGGAAAGAAGAAAAGAAGAAGGATACAAATATATTAGAGAAAGAATACAAGCAGGGAAAGGAGGGCAAATGAGGAAGACTAGATGTGAACAGAATGGTATTGAAGAATGGAAAGGGAGATAGTGAAAAACAAAGTGAAATATAAAAAAAAAGAAAGAAAGAAAATGAGGGGATGTTAGAGAAAAGGGAAGAAGGGGATTTTAAAAGTAAATTGAAGAGGGAAAGAAGGAAAGAGTAAGAGGGAAAGTGAGGCAAGAAAAAAAAAGAAGGTAAATAACAATAAAAAGAGAAAGAAAGCAATGGAAAGGATAAATGGAAGGAATTGGGAAGGCAAATAATTGGGAAGAGGGGAAAGGAAAATAAGGAAGAAAGGCAAGAAGAGAAGCTAGGCAACAAAGTAAGCAAGAGGAAGTGAAGGGAAAGGTGGAGGAAATGGACAAAAATGAAAGCAAAAAGGGAAGGGAATAAGGGGAAGAATGGGAAATAGGATGAAGAAAGGTGAGGGAGGAAGAGAAGGCATAAGGATGAATAGAGAAAATAAAAAGGAAGGGAAAAGAAGGAAGATATATTTATAATAAATTAGTATACTGCATAATATAATGGAGACAAGGGGCCACATGTATCACTCGTTTTTTTCTGTTGTTTTTGTGCCTTTTCATTCAGGCGCACCGTTTTTGCCCCATTGTTGCGATTAAACGCCAAACTAGCCGCGCAGCAAAAATAACCAGCCTTCCCTCATCTATCTTACCAATCCAGATGTTTTGCTGCGCCTAATGATATTCATCACTTGCTACGTTTTCATTTAGGCGCAAAAACGGGCGCAAAAACACTCCAGCCCGAAGGTGGCATTATCTGAGAAGAATGCACTGAGCCCCTTTGCAGAACAGCTCATTTCTATCAGCAGAGCTCAGCCAGACACTAGAACAGATAATACAGACATGAGATACTCTGCAGACAGGAGCTGCAGACTCTATTTACAGTTCATCACCTAAATATTCTGCAAACTCCTGAGCTCAGAGCAAGAGAGGAAAGAACTTTGCACAAGTTTGCAGAATGTTGCAGATACGACATACAAGTGTCCCCCATGTAATTCTGCACAGTGTCTGAGGGGGATACTGTGCAGAATTACAGGGGTGCAGCAGGAGACCAGCACTGGGGGATCCCCTCCAGGAGAAGCCCCTGCTGAGGAGGTCACTGGGTGTCACACACCTGGGTGCTGCTGTGAGTGTTATCTTCATTCTGGGCTGTGGGAGAAGCAGAGAGGAGCTTGTAGCAGGATCACATGTAAGTGTCCGAATCTAACATTGCGCCTAAACTGCGCCAAAATTGCGCCTAAACTGTATTAAAGTAAAGTGATTAATAAGAGGCAGAAAATATACTTATCACAGTTGGTTGTAGCTTGTGATAATTCTGGCAAAACAGTGCGCCCGAATTTAGGCGCAACTACTACACTTAGGCGCACAAAAGTGATAAATGTGGCCCAAGGTGTATTTGCCATATACATTATATTTATATCAATATCTGACAAAATATTGAAGAAGTCTTCTTTTCTATAATTTTTTGATGTCTATGTTTGTAAAAGAAAAAAAAACTGTTCTTGTAATTGCAGGACATGGCAGACCTAAAACTGAGTCCCCCAAGCTGTCACCTGCCTACTTATTGGGCCCACCATAAGCGGTGGCCAATAACTGGGTGCCGTTCTCTCCCTAGGTCAGAGTGCACACACAAAACAGGACAAACAAACATAAAACACAATATGGGGTGATAAAAGTCTGGAGTCACAATAGATGGAAGAGAATAGATGGAAGAAATGGGGCCAAGGTCAAAAAAGCAAGGATAGCATAGTACAAAGCAGAATACAGATAGCAGAGTATGACAGAACTGGACAGACTTACTGTTTGACCAACAAGGAAAGATGGCCAGGTAAAAGAGAGACAGAACTTTAAAAGCAGGGCGGCACGGTGGGTGAGTGAGTGGGTAGCACTTCTGCCTTGCAGCACTGGGGTCCTGGGTTCAAATCCCACCCGGGTCAACATCTGCAAAGAGTTTGTATGTACTCTCCGTGTTTCCGTGGGTTTCCTCCGGGTACTCCGGTTTCCTCCCACACTCCAAAACATAGTGGTAGGTTGTTTAGATTGTGAGCTCCATGGGGACAGGGACCAATTTGACATGCTTTGTGCAGCGCTGCGTAATCTGTGTGCGCTATATAAATAAAGAATTATTATTATTATTAAAAGTGAGAAAAAGTTGCAGATTACCAGCAGTCCAGCAATAGAGCTCTGTTCAGACTGCCAACTGAAATGCACCAAAATAAATTCAGCGTCTTCTCAGCCTAACAGTAGAAGACTACTACACATATGTAACAGTTTCCCTGTTTTAAATGGATGGGTTGCTAGGTGACATGAATAATTCCCCTGCTCGAGATCGAGTATTTAATTAAAAAAACACAGTGAAGAACAGTGAAGAATAGAATAAAAACAGTGAACACAGTGAACACAGGATCATTTAAGAGAAAAACACAGTGCAGAACACAGTGAAGAATAGATTACAGATGTTCGGCACATCTGCTTACTTGTCGGGAGATACGCGCGGAACGGTGCGCCCAAAATAGCATGTGAAGAACTATATATATGTGTGTGAAGAACACATTGCAGATGTTTTTGAAAAACGCAAAAACGCTAATGACTCCAAGGAGAAATGGAACAAAAACGCAGCCAAAAACGTCAGTTTTTCACGCATTGCACCCAACGTGAAATGCAACGCTAGTGTGGAAGGGGCCTAAGGCTATATACTTTTATGTTCCAGCTTTCCCATGGCTACTATCTTCCCCTCTGCTGGCTTCCTTCACAATGATCAATTAACATAAACAGCAGAATGATGTCAAGAAGCCACCCAAGTCTTAACACCTGGATGTGAGAACTCTTAGCATGTTGCATATACAGTCAACTGTATCAGCATCCTAAAGATGCAGACACAATTGACTATTCTTTATCATTATGAGATTGGAAGATGGGGTATATATAAAAGTTCGGAAGGTTGGCGACAGTCTGACAAATTTTGTTACAGCCTTTGAGATTATGGGGGATGTCCCGGAGAATTCCAGGAGCCAGTTGTAAGAAGAAGGTAAGAGAGTGAAGCAGAAAGTCCTGTGAGGATCGGAGAATACACGGGGGATGGTGTTGGCTTATAACGTGTGCTATGGTTTGGTTATTTGCTGACTCCCACAGTACAGCCTCCCACGTACTATTACAGCGATATCCTAAGTTGCACAATAGTGTGTGAGGAGAAGGTCTGTCGGGGGTGTGGCCGTCGGGGTGTGGGCCTTCGGAAAACCCAACGGATTTGGAAAAACCGCCGTATTTTAAAAAAATATGTATCTCGACACGCGCTTACCTGCACCCAGCAACGGATGGTGAACTCCAGTGAACTCCGGCGGACTTCACAGCAGCAACACCTGGGCGCACAACCTTAGTGAATCGCCGGAAGACCCGAATCCTCGACGGGGAACGTGCCGCTGGATCGCGACAGGACCGGGTAAGTAAATCTGCCCCATTATGTCTCCCAGAGCACTTCTCCCCCACCTCCTTGCTCCATTTGGACTCTTCCCTGCCCACTATGTGCCAAAATCTTGCGCACGAAAAATCCTTTGATTTTCTCAGAAATCAAAGGTGTGCCTTATACTTGAGTGCGTCTTATATATGAAGCATACTTACAGACGACAGCTGCCTTGAATTGTGCACAGGTCTGCCACCTGCTGGTCATTCATCCTTATAATCAGGTGCGCCTTATAATCCGCTGCGCCTTATATATGATCCTAGACGTTTTAGCAGGTATTTCTTGATGGCGCGCCTTATACTCCGGTGCGCCTAATATACCTAATATTGTTGCTTTAACTTTTCCCTTGGCTCCACATCTCCTGAAATGTAACTGTGTCCTTTGATATATATATATATATATATATATATATATATATATATATATATATATATACAGCTTCCTCTCTCTCACTATTCTATTCCATCATTATGGCATCACCCACTGTTTCTCTCTATCTCTCTACTCACAGTCCATCCTCACTGACAGACACAGGGAGAGAGCAGGTTGAATCAAAACTCTCCTGCTACAGCTCTTTCTAGTCAGCTCAGATTTGTAAACAAAGTATCACAGACAGTCCGCACACAGTACAAAGTAAATTGCAGGACTGCTGAACCACTTGATGAACATTCAGCGATCACCCACGAGGCAGTAAAGTCACAACATAAGGCAACTATGCTAAGTTTATTTAATTTTATTTGTTAGATTTCTGTTTGATTCAGATTGTGGCTTCGCTAACAAAAAAATCTTCACTAGTCACCTTACAAAAGGCATTTTTTTTTTTAAATGGTGCAAACAGCCAGAGAAGCGCGTCATGAGATGGACTTCTGGATTTTCAAGACAAAATTATTATGAAACAAGTTCTTTATCTCGTGAAAGTGTCCAGTGAGTGGTTGTTTTTTTGAGTTGTAGATTGTCAAAGGTTTGGTTGCCTTTTGTGTATTGATGTGGCTATGATAAACTTAACAAAGAATATTCTATTCCATCACACACTAGCATATGCAAAACCACCAATATTGGCTCCGCCTCTTCCTAAGTGTTCTATGTGTTGCGTTCTTGTATTCTACGCAAACAAGATTTTGTTGCATCGAAAATGTTACATAGATTTCTAATCTTGACATATGTATCTCATATTCAGTCCACAAAAACTGCTTGTTTTTTCATGTTGGGAGGGACTAAGGAGGTAAAAAGTATAGGAAGAAAAATAACTCTTATGTTTAGCGTAGACTGCGAGTCAAATGGTAGCCTGGGCTAAAGGCATATGTTTATAATTATGATTACTGAGGGGAATTCAAGACTAGAAAAAGAGGCCCGAGAAAGGGGGAGCCTCAAAAATACATAAAAGAAAAAAAAACTGTTGGAATGGGAAAACCATTTAAGGATAATGGAAAAAACTTGGTTGTAAAAGTTAGAACTAGTTCTCATTCTTTACTGCTGCAGCGATTCCATCCCTTCAGGAAATAGCGAAACCACCGCATATACGTGGAATTCCTGCTCTTATACTGTGTTTGCCATCAACTTTGATATATCAAATTAGTTTTAATATGCAAAGTTTGACTTCAGGCTTCTTTCTTCCATGAGAAAATGTATATAAACCATAATCAGTTTCTTAAAAAAAAAAAAAAAAATTGTTGGCATAGAGACAAACCGAACTGCTTAAGAAAAGAAAAAAAAACTGAAAAAAGAGAAAAACATTTTTCGATTAATTAACACATGTTGCAATTTCTAATCATCTGTTACTTAGAAAATGATTTGAAGAAGGTCAAACTGAAGATACATATTTGAGAAATGTATTTGGAAGAGATGACAGAGGTGAAGCAGAAGCTTGAATTTTTTTTTTATTTCTTAAGTTTACTTAAATGTAAATATTTCGTTTCCAGGCTTTGGATTTTTGTGACAATTTTTTTTTTTGTATACTATTTATGGCAATGCTGTTACCAACATTATTTCTGAGATTTTGTGTGTGATCTATAGAAGTGCGCTCATAATATAGTATTATAAGAAATGGAAAAAGTTTGATAAATAAAATAAAGTTAAAAATTACCTGTTAAGTGTTAACACATTTTTTTTCTTACTTTTTTTCCACTTTCTTTCTGGTTTTTCTTCTCTGTCTTTATTTTTATTTTTTTAAAAACCCTCTTTTCTCATACTACTTTGAAGCTGCTTCATACAGTTTTTTTTTGTATTTTGACTAGTTAATACAATGGGGGTCATTTATCTTATTTACCCCTTCTCTGTGCTCTTTTTGCGCTTGCTTTTTTTTGTCTTTGTTTTGTTTTGGCTCTTTGTTAAATGTAGGGTTTTTTTAGCCTTATTAGGCGCAATTTTTTTTTTTTTTAAAAAAGCCCAATTTTGTTGCGCAAATCATACCATTGCCTTTCCTAAGCAAGGCCAGGTCTGGCATGTTATTGCACAATTATTTGCGCCCGCATAGGCGCAAATCAATGTTACATCGGGAACACCCGGAAGCAGGAGAAATACAAAAACAAATTAGGCGCAAACCAGAAAACTGCTACATGGAAAACTCAAGCGAACTGCTGGAAAGAGGTGCAAAAAATTTTGCAAATACCCCATTGCGCTCAAAAAATCACTGAAATACAACCAAAAAAGGTGCAATAGACCTAGATATCTGTCCCAATATTTATAATATTATTCTACATTTCATTTGAATATAATAAAAATTAAAAATTACAAAAATTTTTAAAAAGTTAGGGCTAGTGTTGAGCGGAGGCGAACCGCAAAGTTCAAGTTTATACTGAAATTTAACTATTCGAGCCCCCAGACCCCAAACTTCAGTAAAAGTTTGGATCGGAGTTAGACTCACCTGCACCACTGAAGATAACGCCTGTGCTCAGGAGAGAGGACTCTGCCCAAAATGGCTGCGTACAGCTAGCACTCTATTTATTTTAAGAAATCACACGTTATCGGTGCCAGCACTGATCTCAGGTGTTTCTGGTTCCGTTACTAAAACCCAAACCCGGATCCTAACAGAAATGTAAAATTCGGGTTAGGCTAAACCCAAATTTTCATGGGTCCGCTTATCACTAGTCATGTTTTCTTGGCAACAATTTAAAAAAAAATATTCTAATAAATCTTTAAAGATAAAAATGAAACAATTTTGGCAGAAGTCCTTTTTGGTTACATAGTAGAATTTTTTTGCCTATGCAGACTATTGCGTCTCCATGGTAACAGACTACAAACTTAGGTGGTCTGCTAATGCAGTGACATATTGCATCCCCTACTGCTTACTAGTCTATTAAATGTAAGTAAAAGACCATTTGGAAACATATAGAGAATAACTGGTGACTAGACTCTTTCCTTTGTAGCCTATAGGCAATGTAGTACGGCAAAGGGTACTGTAACGTATTTATGTTCATATGTAAAACCTACAGAAAAATAGCAAAACTTGCCTATTATTGATGTGCACATTGCTTAGAATATAATTATGAATTTAATATGCTTTACTGTTCATTAGTGTAGATGAAACAGCATATGCCTGCAAAAGAGGTGTGGCCTAATAAAAGGGGTGTTTTCTTGAAGAAAAATGGCTATGCAAATGTGACAAAGTATAACTACAGTAGATTTTTCTGGCATAACCTAAGCCATTAATAGGAGATTAGATTACGTCCTAAGGGAAATCTACCACCTGATAAATACCTTGTAAATCAGCATCACTGACAGAATACACTTTGCACCCTGATGCAGGATCTGACCTTGTGATAGTTTTCCTTTCCTAAAAATCATGTTTTTAAAATATGCTAATGAGCTACAAGTGCTTTGGGGGCACCTGGGGATGTTATTGCATGTGTAGCTGAAGCCTGGATGGGCTCTGGTGACGCCCCCTTTGTTATGTTCAGCTCATTAGCATATTTTTAAACATCAGCTTGTAGAAAAGGAGACAACAAAAAATTATTTGTAAAGTGCTATGGAATTTGATGGCGCTATATAAATAAAGATTATTATTAATATTATTATTATTAGACCAGATCCTGCAGCAGAGTGCAAAGTTGATTTAGTCAGTGACGCTGCTATATAAGGTGGAAAAGGTGGTGGGGTTTACTTGAGCCCGATTTAACCCTATGGTTCATTTTGTTGTACAGATCTCCAACCCTTGATAAATGTGACACCCTACAACAAATTTCTATTGTATTGTTTAAGGATACTATTTGACTATGTTAATCGCCCATTTTGTTGTACAGATCTATAACCCTTGATAAATGTGACACCCTACAACAGATTTCTATTGTACTGTGCAAGGATACTATTTGACTATGTAAATCCTCCCATTTTGTTGTACAGATCTCCAACCCTTGATAAATGTGACACCCTACAACAAATTTCTATTGTATTATATAAGGATACTATTTGACTATGTAAAGCAGTATGATGAATGAATTATTATGAATAGTATATATGAATTATTTGAATACTATGTAAGTTCTCTATGAAACCAGTGAAATATACAGCAATTGTATTCTTAGCACCTTATTTAATAATCTGTAGTTTACTTTTCCCATGCCCATACAGTTCATATCTGACGCTGTGTTGTATAAAAAACTGAGATTTATTGAGTAAAGAAGTGGAATTATTAAGTCAATGCAGTGCAGTTGGTGAACCGGCCGGCAGCTTGGATCCCCGCAGGTCCTGGGGAACTACAACTCCCTGTGGACTTGCAGTATCCCAGCAACAGATTTCCATTATTACACATATGCCCGAGACATAGAAGGTCTTCTCTAAGCTCATCAGTGTATGTCACCTTTACTCCTGGCATGTTTCTACTGCAATGCAGAGGGTTACTGTTCAGAAAAGGCTCATTCATCTGCTCCCAACACAACTAGTCTGTATGTGGCTCAGGTTACCTCAGTGCGAAATCCTAGATTTTCCAGTCTGGAATGAAAGCCGGAACTTAAAATCGATGTCAGCTTTTGTGTAGCCTCAGGCTTGGGAGCAAAGATACCATAATGTGTTCTACTGCACCAAACAAAAATATTCTCATTCTACATTATATAATCACCGTCTGTTCTTAGAAATTATAATTTCTGTCACATTAAGGATACCTGGACGCTTCCAGCTGCACGGAGCTTAGGAATGTTTCCTTATACGGCTCTCACTGCATTGCAGCGGATTGTGTTGTGTGGATACACAAAATATTCGTGTATTCGTACTGATTTGTAGAACTGAGGGTTAGTAATTAGCTCTCTAGGAATTGGGATTTTCGTCTATGTTTGGAGTTGTTTTGGCGAAGTGGTGGTACAAATGCTGTTCCACTGCGCCAAATGAACATAGGACAGTGCAAAGTCACTTTGACAGAGACCCTGTTTGCGCCAAATTCATTATATGCATAGACTAGTTTTCACTATACATTTGAATCCATAATTTGTGATTTGGCGCAAATTTCTGTTTAGCCGCAAGTTTTGGTGCAAATTAACGCCACTCCCCAACCTGGTCTACGTGGCGGCTTTTGTTGGGTTTTTTTGCAACTGTCGCAAACAATCCACACAACAAGAAACACTGTCAGCAGATTTATCAAGGGCCATAGCCGCGCTAATGAATGTGACTGCAGCGAAAATCCAAAGACAGACAGCGGTTATTTATCATATGCCGGCGCATGTGAAAATGAAAAAAATCCTCCGGCTGCAGCAAGTGCACAGGCATGGGGACAGTAACACTCCACGCCGACTGCGCCCACCACTCGCCTGGCATGCCCCTCCTCCTTTACGCCCCACTGGCGTAAAGGTGGCGGATTGTGGAAGATAATCGCAAGTGATAGCAATAAGCTGGAATTATGACGTGGCGCAGAGATCCTGATAAATATCCCCCATAGAACTGTCATAAGAAGCCGCTCTAATGATAAATTATCCCCATCGTATCTACTTTTTGACAAAGAGCTACAAATACCCCTAAAAGACTACAGAGCAGATTTATTTTTTTTAGAAAAGATGTTTTAGTAAAAAAAGAAAAAAAACATAATATAGTATTTGCTATTTAGGTATTGTAGAACAAAAAATACTATATTTCCCCCCTCCCCCAAGAGGGCCTTTCAGCTTTCTCTTCATAATCTTGCATACTTGCACCACAGGGTAATTATGGATGCGACAACTTTACTAACAAAAGTCACATCGTAAGAGACACAATGCATGGTTATACATCTCTTTGAGGATGGGCTATTCCTAAGGCCATTTCTAAATAATACCCAGGTTTTTACCCTTTTACCCCTATCCATGGATCTACAATTAACAGCAGGAGACTACCTAGTGGCCTCCCTCTGGAGTAATTCCTATTTTCGTGTTAGATGACCAGTGTGGGACAGGGAACATAGCTTTGTGGTACAAAAGAGAAGGTCTGTTACCATATGATGTTCCTCCTAACCCCTCACCCACAGTGCCAGATTTATCCCAGGCTCCGACCTCCTGATAAATCCAGCAGGCGGTTGTGCCAAAAAGATTCCCCATCACCCCACTCCATGCCTACTTGGAGTGGTGGTGTCATAAGGAGAAAATAGGTGCAATTCCTGTCCGCCGTGCCCCAAGAATTGCGCCTACTAAAGGGCATGTACAAGCCCTGATAAATGTGCCCCACAGAGTAATATACAGGGTCCATTTGAAACAGATCAAACAGGTAATGAGACAAGTCACAGGGGTCCAAGAAGTGGCCAAATTTAGAACAGAAAAAATGTGGTTACAGAAATACAGGAACAGGTTTAAACCAAGAAAGATGACACGGGTACTGAGACAGGTAATCCTAAAATAGTCTAAAACAGACAAAGGCCACAAATCCCCAGTAACAGGTAACAAAGCACAAATCACAACACAATTGCAAAGTGAATTTTCCAGGCATGGGTCAGGGCAGACGAGTACAAAATCAGATATCAAGACACACAACAAAAGACACCTTGACACTGCCAGATTCTAGTGGGAAAAGCTGCTTTATGTGCCGGAAGCAAAAAAGCCAAACTTTAACCGGTTAAGGACCAGGCCTTTCCCTGTTTTTTTATTTCCATCAAAAATCTATAACTTTTTTATTTTTACACATAAAGAGCTGTGTTATGGCTTGTTTTCTGCGTACCAAATTGCACTTTATAGTGACAGTATTGAATATTTCATGCCATTTACTGGGAAGCAAGAAAAAAATGAGTGGCACCATCTTTTTGAAGCTGCCGGCAGCTTTGCCAATGGCTATCACCGGAATAACACCCGCGATGGGGGCTAACACTATGGCAATATGCATAGTGTTAGCTTACCGGCTATGGTAAGTCTCCACGCACCGGGACACGTCCCCGCCGTGTATTCAGACGGACGTGAACCGGTAAAAGGAAATCTAGCATCAATCCATCATGAAAAACCAGGGACACTTACTCATAGATCCAGGCACCGTGACTGTGGTAATATTCTTATATTTGTTATCCATGGTCTCCTTTCTTCTAAAATCAACTTTTGAAGTTATGCTAATGAGCTTTTCAGGCTACTGGGGCAGCTCCCGCAGCCACTTTTTGCAGAATATTTTTAGGATGTTACTGTGTGTAAGGAGCACCCACTGTGTGCAGGAACTTCCTGTGCTGTATTGAGATTGCATCAAGCAGAGAGATGTGGGAACCGCCTCATTAGCATAATTCTAAAAGTTGACTTTAGAAGGAAGGAGGCCATGGATAACAAATATAAGAAGATTATCACAGTCAAGGGGCCTGGATCTATGAGTAATGTCCCTGGTGTATCATGATGGATACAGATGGTAGATTTCCTTTAAGATTCATAAAGGGCCATATAGAGATAGAAGCACAGTACATGCAGCAAGGAGAACAGTGTAGCAGCAAGAATGAGGATGTATAGAGTATTCCTGTATAGATACTGGATATAAAAGCAGGAAATATTTTTTTAAAAGTTATCTATGATGACCTTGTAATGGCCGTGTGATCAGTGAGTGTATGTTGGGGGCTCCATAACCCTAAATAAAAAAAATTAATAATAAAAATTTAAAAACAACAACAATAACCACCCATTGTCAACCAAGGTGAAGCTTTTCCATTGATCCCATTTTTCTAATTACTTACTTTGATTAATTCAATCATATTACACCCTCGTTACCCGGTGGAGGGTGTTTTTTTTTTTTTTCCGGCCTGCAGTGTGTTTGTATTCAGCATACGTAGAGTGCTGCTGGATTGCATTGTACTATAATTACGCTGGTGCTAGCCTGTTAAACAGACTGATCTGATAATCAAGATGATTGCCATGCAACAGGAGCGCACTAATTAAGCAGGGATTTTGCGGCATCCCATTTAATGGCAGACTCGTATGCAAATATAATGAAAGGAACACAAGATCAAGAGTTTTCTTTTTTTTTTTTTTCATATTTTTTTGTGTAGTGTGGGATACATATGAAACCAGCAGCTAGAAATGTCTACATTACTGAGTATAAGCTGCAGGAGAAATACAGTAGGAGAAATATTAATAATGCATATATGTTCTAGAGATATGGTCCCATTGCACATGTTTCCTCCTGTTATGACGATTAATTTTTGGTGTCATATGTTTGATACCAGAAACTGGAAAAAAATTGAAAGAAATTTAGATTTTTAAGGAAATACAGGCAGTCCCCGGGTTACGTACAAGATAGGGTCCGGAGGTTTGTTCTTAAGTTGAATTTGTATGTAAGTCGAAACTGTATATTTTATAATTGTAGATCCAGACAAAAAATTGGAGTTGAAACAATTTTTGCTGTAATGGGACCAAGGATTATCAATAAAGCTTCATTACAGACACCTTACAGCTGATCATTACAGTCTGGGACTATAGTAACATCCAGAGAATTTCACCAGAGGTCAGAGGGGTCTGTCTGTAACTATGGGTTGTCTGTAAGTCAGGTGTCCTTAAGTAGGGGACTGCCTGTATATAAAAAAAACCAGAGACACTTAGGGCTCTTTCACATTGGCGGTTTTTTTTCACGTCCCTGGTTCAGTGATTTCCACGGATGCCTCACTCAGCCATTGATTTCTACGGGTGTTTTGTATATTCACTAATCCATTGTCCGTGGAAAAAAATAATGAAGCAAGTTCTATTTTTTTCACGGATGCGGATCACAAAAGGCAGTAGAAGTCTATGGGGGTCATTTATCTTATCTCTGTTTGTTTTGTCTTTTTTTTCCCCATCTGCTTGTTTAGTAGTTTATCAATTTCACTTTTTCCTTGTGTTTAATGTTTTCTTCAGATCTCTTTTTGAGACATTTGTTACAAATGTCTCAAAAATATCGAACAAATGTCTCAAGTCACTTCTTTCCATTTTCTAAGTTTTAATTAAGTATGTTTCCTCTAGGGGGGTTTTTTTTTCGCCAAAAAATATTGCAAATTTTAGACAATTTGAAATAATGAATGTCATTTGCGACATTTAGCACATCTGGAATAAAACCTAAAAAAAACAAAAAAACAAATGTCCGGCGGAAATTTGAAAATATCCCTAAAAAGGAGCAAAAATTGCAATGCGACAAAAATATCTCAAAAAAGAAAGAAAAACAGTAAGAAAAATAAAGATAAATGACCCTTATGTGTCCACAAAACACTCATAAAACATCTGTTTTTTTTTTTCACTGCTGAGACTAAAAAAAACTGGTTTGATGTTTTCAAAGCAATGTTACACTTTCAGTTTGTTACCCTAGCCCCCTAGTGTTCTGACTTCACAGGCTGATACACTGTCTCACCCTCCTCCTTGCTTCCTCAGCATTTGTGCAGTGATCGCTTGCTACTTGATAGGCTTGATAGCCTCACGCTATCTTGTCTGTGCTTAGGTCAATCTGTTACAGGTTTTTCTAGTACTTCCTGACTCCTTTTTATTCCTACTGCCTTAATCCCTTACAGTATATAAGAAGGGTGTAAGCAACCTCTGACTAATAATTACCGTATATACTCGAGTATAAGCCGACCCGAGTATAAGCCGAGGCCCCTAATTTTAACACAAAAAACTGGGAAAAACTATTGATTTGAGTATAAGATGAGGGTGGGAAATGCATTGGTCAGTATATAGCCAGTATATTGCCTGCCGGTTCATGTCCCCAGTATGTAGCCAGAAGCCCCTTGCCCCCAGTATATGTCCAGCAGCCCATGCCCCCCCCCCCAGGATATAGCCAGCAGCCCATGCCCCCCCAGTATATAGCCTGCTTCCCCTGCTGCCACAGTATATAGCTAGCAGCCCCTGCTCTCCCAGTACATTACCTGCTTCCCCTGCCCCCTCAGTATACAGACTGCAGCCCCTGCTCCCCGTATATAGCCTACTTTCCCTGTCCCCACAGTATATAGCCAGACAGCCCCCCCCAGTATATAGCCTGCAGCCCATGCCCCCAGTATATAGCCTGCAGCCCCTGCCCCCAGTATATAGCCTTTTTCTTCTTCCCATAGTATATAGACATCAGCTTCTGCTCCCCAGTATATAGCCGGCTTTCCCAACCCCCACAGTATATAGCCTGCAGCCCTTGCCCACACAGTATGTAACCAGAATCCCCTGCCCCCTTTTCAGTATATAGCCTGCTTCCCCTGTCCACACAGTATATAGCCTGCAGCCCCTGCCACACAGTATATAGCCTGTAGCCCCTGTCCACACAGTATATAGCCTGCAGCCCCTGCCCTAGTATATAGCCATCTGCCCCTGGCCCCAATATATAGCCTGCTTGCCTGTCCCCCCTTATCAGTGATAAGACCTCAACAGATCAGGAGAATGAGGGGTCTGATGTACTCCCGTCAGACTCCTCGTCGATTTGCGCCACTTTTCTGACTGTGCACTGAAAAGGACGTGCAAACTGCTTGCACATGTATTTATAAAGTGTCTGCTACAGTTTCATGTCATGGCTGTACTAAGCTCGATGCGCTACAGAATTCTACACCTTAAGTGTAGCCACATTTCATACAAGGACTGTGCTCCAAAAAATACTTGGTGCAGACATCCTGCACTCCACAGGCAAACTGCACCTACCTAGTACAGACTGCACTTGTTTCGATGTGGCTCCATACCTGCACTAAAAGTGAATCAGGATAAAATGGCCGAGTCATAAACTGGTATAAGACCTGTATCTTGTTTTGACTGTCGGACCATGATCCTACAGCAGATGTAGACGGCCCTAATGGTGTTGGTATATATGTGATTATGTCTTTTTTTTATTCCGTACTTCCTGACTAGTTCTATATTAGTAATATACATATCTGCACGTCTCATGAAGCATAATACATGCCAAGTAGGATAAATGACTACCACATGTGCCCTACATCATGTAAGGTCACCCGTCTGATCCCCAATCCCTCCATACACCACACTGCATATATTATCCCACCTCCACCCAACCTGTCACGTGAATCACATGTCACTTACACGCACCCTTCACATTACGTCTGGTTTCTATTTTATAACATCACTAACGGAGGTTTTTGTGCCAATTTTGGATCTTTTCTATGATACATTTTGCTTCTAATGAGACAATTTATTTTACGCTTCTGTCAAGACTGGTGTCACATTTGGCGGATGCGGTCAGGCATAGTTTTTGTTCTTATATCCCTTAGAGAGATATCATTATATGTATTTACTACTAAACTGCATTAGTGCAAATTTCTCACTTTTATCTAGAAATGCGGCTTGGAGTAATTATATCTGTTACAAATCATAAGCTCAGCTTCCCTGGTTATTTCCATGATAATGGGGAGGCAGATCAGTTGTCTGTCTCCATGGTGGTGTCTCCCTTTCATATGTACAGGTGATACAAAGATAATGCAGATTTTAATTGTTGCAAAAGCTGTAACAAAAATCTTGTATCAATGTCTGGATTATCTTGTTATTTTTGCTGCAATTGAAGTTGTAACTGAAATGGATCTAGAGAATTGTCAGTAGTGATGTATTGATGGGTCAGTGTTATCTATATAGAGGACATTGTACAGGGAGGGGGAGGAGATAAGCTGTGACATCATCTATTGTCAGTAGTGATGTAATGATGGGTCAGTGTTATCTATATAGAGGTCATTATACATGAAGGGGGAGGAGATAAGCTGTGACATCATCTATTGTCAGTCGTGATGTAATGACGGGTCAGTGTTATCTATATAGAGGTCATTGTACAGGGAGGAGGAGGAGATAAGCTGTGACATCATCTATTGTCAGTAGTGATGTAATGATGGGTCATTGTTATCTATATAGAGGTCATTGTACAGGGAGGGGGAGGAGATAAGCTGTGACATCATCTATTGTCCGTAGTGATGTAATGATGGATCAGTGTTATCTATATAGAGGTCATTGTACAGGGAGGGGGAGGAGATAAGCTGTGACATCATCTATTGTCAGTAGTGATGTAATGATGGGTCATTGTTATCTATATAGAGGTCATTGTACAGGGAGGGGGAGGAGATAAGCTGTGACATCATCTATTGTCCGTAGTGATGTAATGATGGATCAGTGTTATCTATGTAATTCTCTATCAAACATATGTATATACCTGAGATCTTCACTGTATAGTAACTTTACAATTATGTAACTTACCTATACATTAGGGACATGTTTTCTATACATATTTCTTATTTTATCCAAACTGGTTGCCCTTTAAATATTCAGTGTAATCCTGGGGCTTTAGAAGCTATTGTGCCACATTCTGCATTTATGAGAGGTGAGAAGTTCATAGCTGCATGTGCAGCAAGTTACCTTCATGGATTTACATTTCTGGCCAGATCTCAGCTATTAACTAGGGGTTTCTATACGTATAGTTGGTGTACAGGGACACATAAGGAAGTATTTGCCTGACTCCACCTACTTTTCATGTTGAGACCAAATGCCTTGTAATTTCTGTGAATTGATGTAATTTCTAGACATAGAAAGCTTTCATTTTTGTACATAAAAAGTCAAAAGTTTTTACCTTTCTAAAAAGAGAAATGTAGCACTAGAAACTTACACAATATACCCCTGCATGTATAATATAATGTATACGATAAAGTTATGTTACAACACTAAAGAAAAGCCTCCAGTGAGGTTATAGAAGGTGATCAAAGCAAATTTCCTGGTGATGTCTCGGTAGGATCAGAGGGGGTCTGTGGCAAAATCACAATGAGCATGATGGGAGGATGAGGATGAGTGGGTGGGGGGACTATCATGCCGGGACGTTTTTGTGACCAGCTGGGATATGCAACCATCCAGGGATCTGGACATTTGGTGGGGGGCAACTAAACCCTCTACCTTTTCTTAGTTATACAAGAATCTAATCAGAGCCCTGCACATGGCTGCTGCTATGATATATCCTGCAGGGTGCCCTCTCTGAGACAAAGCACAGTGATGACATCATCATGGTGCCTGAGTCATCAGCAGGAGCTGGTAGTCGGCAGCAGGAGAAGGAGGACACCATGGGAGCCCTGGAAAGGTAGGTGGATATATTATTTCAAAACTGGGGACACAGTATGTAAATATAACTACAGGGGGCACAGTATGGAAATATGACTACAATGGGCACAGTATGAAAATATGACTACAAGGGGCACAGTATGAAAATATGACTATAGGGGGCACAGTATGGAAATATGACTACAATGGGCACAGTATGAAAATATGACTATAGGGGGCACCGTATGGGAATATGACTACAGGTGGCACAGTATGAAAATATGACTACAATGGGCACAGTATGAAAATATGACTACAATGGGCACAGTATGGAAATATGACTACAGGGGCACAGTATGAAAATATGACTACAGGGGGCACAGTATGGAAAGATTACTATAGGGGGCACAGTGTGGAAATATGACAATAGGGGGCACAGTATGTAAATATGACTACAGGGGGCACAGTATGTAAATATAACTACAGGGGACACAGTATGGAAATATGACTACAGGGGGCACCGTATGGAAATATGACTACAATGGGCACAGTATGGAAATATGACTAAAGGGGGCACCGTATGGGAATATGACTACAGGGGGCACAGTATGAAAATATGACTACAATGGGCACAGTATGGAAATATGACTACAGGTGCACAGTATGAAAATATGACTACAGGGGGCACAGTATGAAAAGATTACTATAGGGGGCACAGTGTGGAAATATGACTAGAGGGGGCACAGTATGTAAATATGACTACAGGGGGCACCGTATGGGAATATGACTACAGGGGCACAGTATGTAAATATGACTACAGGGGCACTGTATGGAAATATGACTACAGGGGGCACAGTATGGAAATATGACTACAGGGGGCACAGTATGAAAATATGACTACAATGGGCACAGTATGTAAGTATGACTACAGGGGCCAGTATGAAAATATGACTACAGGGGGCACAGTATGGAAATATGACTACAGGGGCACAGTATGGAATAATGACTAGATGGGGTACAGTATGGAAGTATGACTAGAGGGGGCACAGTATGAAAATATGACTACAATGGGCACAGTATGAAAATATGACTACAATGGGCACAGTATGGAAATATGACTACAGGGGCACAGTATGAAAATATGACTACAAGGGCACAGTATGAAAATATGACTACAGGGGGCACAGTATGGAAAGATTACTATAGGGGGAACAGTGTGGAAATATGACTATAGGGGGCACAGTATGGAAATATGACTATAGGGGGCACAGTATGGAAATATGACTACAGGGGCACAGTATGGAAATATGACTACAGGGGGCACAGTATGGAAATATGACTACAGGGGCACAGTATGGAAATATGACTAGATGGGGCACAGTATGGAAATATGACTAGAGGGGGCACAGTATGAAAATATGACTACAATGGGCACAGTATGAAAATATGACTACAATGGGCACAGTATGGAAATATGACTACAGGGGCACAGTATGAAAATATGACTACAAGGGCACAGTATGAAAATATGACTACAGGGGGAACAGTGTGGAAATATGACTATAGGGGGCACAGTATGGAAATATGACTATAGGGGGCACAGTATGGAAATATGACTACAGGGGCACAGTATGGAAATATGACTACAGGGGCACAGTATGGAAATATGACTACAGGGGGCACAGTATGGAAATATGACTACAGGGGCACAGTATGGAAATATGACTAGATGGGGCACAGTATGGAAATATGACTAGAGGGGGCACAGTATGAAAATATGACTACAATGGGCACAGTATGAAAATATGACTACAATGGGCACAGTATGGAAATATGACTACAGGGGCACAGTATGAAAATATGACTACAGGGGGCACAGTATGGGAAGATTACTATAGGGGGCACAGTGTGGAAATATGACTATAGGGGGCACAGTATGTAAATATGACTACAGGGGGCACAGTATGGAAATATGACTACAGGGGGCACAGTATGGAAATATGACTAGAGGGGGCACAGTATGGAAATATGACTATAGGGGGCACAGTATGAAAATATGACTAAAGGGGGCACAGTATGAAAATATGACTACAATGGGCACAGTATGGAAATATGACTACAGGGGCACAGTATGGAAATATGACTACAGGGGCCACAGTATGGAAATATGACTACAGGGGCACAGTATGGAAATATGACTAGATGGGGCACAGTATGGAATTATGACTAGAGGGGGCACAGTATGTAAATATGACTACAATGGGCACAGTATGGAAATATGACTATAGGGGGCACAGTATGTAAATATGACTACAGGGGGCACAGTATGGAAATATGACTACAGGGGGCACAGTATGGAAATATGACTATAGGGGGCACAGTATGAAAATATGACTAAAGGGGGCACAGTATGAAAATATGACTACAATGGGCACAGTATGGAAATATGACTATAGGGGGCACAGTATGGAAATATGACTACAGGGGCCAGTATGAAAATATGACTACAGGGGCACAGTATGGAAATATGACTACAGGGGGCACAGTATGGAAATATGACTACAGGGGCACAGTATGGAAAGATTACTATAGGGGGCACAGTGTGGAAATATGACTAGATGGGGCACAGTATGGAATTATGACTAGAGGGGGCACAGTGTGGAAATATGACTACAATGGGCACAGTATTGAAATATGACTACAGGGGCACAGTATGAAAATATGACTACAGGGGCACAGTATGAAAATATGACTACAGGGGGCACAGTATGGAAAGATTATTATAGGGGGCACAGTGTGGAAATATGACTATAGGGGGCACAGTATGTAAATATGACTACAGGGGGCACAGTATGTAAATATGACTACAGGGGGCACCGTATGGTAATATGACTACAGGGGCACAGTATGTAAATATGACTACAGGGGGCACAGTATGGAAATATGACTATAGGGGGCACAGTATGAAAATATGACTAAAGGGGGCACAGTATGAAAATATGACTACAATGGGCACAGTATGGAAATATGACTACAGGGGCACAGTATGGAAATATGACTACAGGGGGCACAGTATGGAAATATGACTACAGGGGCACAGTATGAAAATATGACTACAATGGGCACAGTATGGAAATATGACTACAGGGGCACAGTATGGAAATATGACTACAGGGGGCACAGTATGGAAATATGACTACAGGGGCACAGTATGGAAATATGACTAGATGGGGCACAGTATGGAATTATGACTAGAGGGGGCACAGTATGGAAATATGACTACAATGGGCACAGTATGGAAATATGACTACAGGGGCACAGTATGAAAATATGACTACAGGGGCACAGTATGGAAAGATTACTATAGGGGGCACACTATGGAAATATGACTACAGGGGGCACAGTATGGAAATATGACTACAGGGGCACAGTAAGGAAATATGGCTACACGGCACACATTTTCTATATCCATACAGGTAGCACAGTATGGATATCTGGCTATAAGGGACACAATTTGAATGTATATAACTGGATGGTATGGATGTGTACAACTACAGTGAGAAAAGTATAGATGTATATAAATACAAGGGTACAGTATGAATATATATGTCTACTGGGGGCAAAGTATGTGTCAATTATATGGGGTACTGCATATATTAGTATATTATAGGGGCTATGTAAATATGTAAAATCACTTGGTATACTATATACATGCGTGTATGGACCCTGGATCTGGTTATGTATTTCTGTATAGGACTCTTTTCTAGAGCTGTCCATATGTACTGTGTGGCTGCTGAATTTCTGTACTATTCTTGGTTCTGGTGCTGTATTTCTCTACTATGCTTGGTTCTGGTGCTGTATTTCTCTATTATGCTTGGTTCTAGTGCTATATTTTGCAATATGCTATTATAATAGATTGTGGTAGGCAATTTATTCTAATTTTAGGGACACTGTACATAATTTAATTAACAAGGAATCACTTAATTAGGGTTATAGCACTGCATTCACTATAATACATTCGGAAGCACTGTATTTTATGTTTTTATTTGAGAACGGAAACTGTGTTATGATTATTAATATATGAGCAGCACGGTGGCTTAGTGTTTAGCATTACAGCCTTGCAGCGCTGGGGTCCTGGGTTCAAGTCCCAGGGTCAACATTTGCAAAGAATTTGTATGTTCTCCCCGTTTTTGCATGGGTTTCCTCCGGGTCCTCTGGTTTCCTCCCACACTCCAAAGCATACTGGTCGGAGCCCCTTTGGGGACAGGGACTGATTTGGAAAGCTCTGTGCAGCGCTGCGTAATCTGTGTGCACTATATAAATAAAGAATAATTATTATTATTACATTTGGGCGGCACTGTCCTTGTTTTAATGACTTCCTGGATGGGGGGATTCTTTTTAAGATTAGATCTGTTGAGTAAATTACCTAACTTTTCTACTATCAATAGCAGTCAGTGTAAGGTGTAGGTGTCAGAAACAGGAAAAATGGGGAAACAATAGGAAGCAGAATCAGTGATGTCACATTCAGATATCATAAATATATGGATGCCAGAATATAGGAATAATTAATTGTGCCACAGTTAACGGATAAAATGGACAGGCAAGAGAAAAACAATAAAAAGCCAGTGGTTAAAAAAATCGAAGCAAAAAAAAAAAAAATACACAAACTTAGATACAATAATGTTACTGAATACAGACAATACACACAGTCACATTATTGATGTAATCCCCCTGTGATGTCTAAGTACAGGGATAATACACACAGTGATGTCTAAGTACAGGGATAATACACACAGTGATGTCACAGTACAGGGATAATACACACAGTGATGTCACAGTACAGAGATAATACACACAGTGATGTCACAGTACAGGGATAATATACACAGTGATGTCACAGTACAGAGATAATACACACAGTGATGTCACAGTACAGGGATAATATACACAGTGATGTCACAGTACAGGGATAATACACACAGTGATGTCACAGTACAGAGATAATACACACAGTGATGTCACAGTACAGAGATAATGCACATAGTGATGTCACAGTACAGGGATAATACACACAGTGATGTCACAGTACAGGGGTAATGCACAAGGTGATGTCACAGTACAGGGATAATACACACAGTGATGTCACAGTACAGGGGTAATGCACAAGGTGATGTCACAGTACAGAGATAATACACACAGTGATGTCACAGTACAGGGGTAATGCACACAGTGATGTCACAGTACAGGAATAATACACACAGTGATGTCACAGTACAGAGATAATACACACAGTGATGTCACAGTACAGGGGTAATGCACAAGGTGATGTCACAGTTCAGAAATAATGCAAAAGTTGATATCATGGTAAAGGAATAATGCACAAGGTGATGTCACAGTAATACACACAGTGATGTCACACCTAATGGTGAATACATTGCATGAAATGACAACTCATAGATTGCAGTTCTGTCACAGTAAGAGCACTATGAAGTTCCTTTCTATCTATGAGCATTCATCCCAGTGTTCCAAAAAGTAATAGTAACAAGCAGTTACAGCTGCTGCCCTTCACTATGGATAACACAAGAATCAGGCAGGGAGTCAAGACAGAGGGGCAGATTTACTTACCCGGTCCATTCGCGATCCAGCGGCGCGTTCTCTGCGATGGATTCGGGTCTTCCGGCGATTCACTAAGGCAGTTCCTCTGACGTCCACCAGGTGTCGCTGCTGCGCTGAAGTCCGCCGAGGTCCGCCGGAGTTCATGATCCGTTGCTGGGTGAAGGTAAGCGCGTGTCAAGCGAAACTTTTTTTTTTTTTTAAATGCGGCGGTTTCTCCGAATCCATCGGGGTTTCGTTTGGCCACGCCCCCCCCCGATTTCCGTCGCATGCATGCCGACGTGCATGCGCCACAATCCGATCGCGTGCGCCAAAAACCCGGGGCAATTCAGGGAAAATTTTTCTGGATGATCAGTAGGATTGCGTTTATGTATATTTTTATTTTAATCCAGAAAATCTCTTTTAAATGATGTCTCTCTATGGACAGATCAGAAGTTTTGTAACAGGTTCATTTTATACCATGATAAACTGTTCCAAGTCAAGTACTTCACTGTAATCTCTATATTTCACAGACGTTTCCAATAAATTAACAATATGAGTAGTTCTTGACTTAAGTCCTCTACAAAATGTTCTAATTAAACTGATCTGCCTCTATAATACTTGACACAACTTAAACTTGTCTCGGTTTTCTAGATAATAAACCCCAGAAAAAGCCAATAACTTAATATGCATCAGCAAACCTTTACTTCACAGGTCTTATATACAGTATTTTTTGGACTATAAGGCGCACCGGAGTATAAGCCGCACCATCAATAAATGTCTGCTAAAATGTCTAGGTTCATATATAAGGGGCACCGGAGTATAAGGTGCACCTGATTATAAGGTGCACCATCAATAAATGCCTGCTAAAACGTCTAGGTTCATATATAAGGCGCACCTGATTATAAGGATGAATGACCAACAGGTGGCAGACCTGTGCACAGTTCAAGGCAGCTGTTGTCTGTAAGTACGGTTCATATATAAGGCGCACTGTACTATAAGGCGCACCTTTGATTTCTGAGAAAATCAAAGGATTTTTAGTGCTCCTTATAGTCCCAAAAATACGGTACTCAAGATCTACAATTGTAGGTGGCAATCCCAGGAATGGTCCCAGGAACCACTCCAGCCTGAAGGTGGCGTAGACTGAGAAAAAAGCACTGAGATCTTCTACAGAGCAATGTATGTTACAGCAGCAGAGCTCAGCCAGTGTTTACACTATATGCAGCCTCTGTTTACAGTTTATGAGCTTCTATTTACAAATAATTTGCAAAAGCAGCAGTTCAGTGCAGGGGGGCAGCAGAAGATCAGCACCGGAGGATTCCCTCCAGTAGAAGCCACTGCTGAGGTGTGGGAGAGAATCAGAGTGGAGATTGTAGGAGGCCCACAGGTAAGTGCCCGAATATAACATTGTGCTTAAAATAATCCAACTACTATTTTGGTACCATTGCTACCATTTTGGGGACTGAATGACCTTTCGATCACTTTTTAATACATTTTTTATATGTTGTAATATGCCTTAAAAGTGGGGTTTTGAACATTTGGGCGCAGTTTTCCATATAGCGGGTTCACAGCCGAGAATAACCGTATTTATACACTCACCAGCCACTTTATTAGGTACACCTGTCCAACTGCTCGTTTACACTTAATTTCTAATAAGCCAATCACATGGTGGCAACTCAGTGCATTTAGGCATGTAGACATGGTCAAGACAATCTCCTGCAGTTCAAACCGAGCATCAGTATGGGGAAGAAAGGTGATTTGAGGCCTTTGAACGTGGCATGGTTGTTGGTGCCAGAAGGGCTGGTCTGAGTATTTCAGAAACTGCTGATCTACTGGGATTTTCACGCACAACCATCTCTAGGGTTTACAGAGAATGGTCCGAAAAAGAAAAAACATCCAGTGAGCGGCAGTTCTGTGGGCGGAAATGCCTTGTTGATGCCAGAGGTCAGAGGAGAATGGGCAGACTGGTTCGAGCTGATAGAAAGGCAACAGTGACTCAAATCGGCACCCGTTACAACCAAGGTAGGAAGAAGAGCATCTCTGAACGCACAGTATGTCGAACTTTGAGGAAGATGGGCTACAGCAGCAGAAGACCACACCGGGTGCCACTCCTTTCAGCTAAGAACAGGAAACTGAGGCTACAATTTGCACAAGCTCATCGAAATTGGACAGTAGAAGATTGGAAAAACGTTGCTGCTTGCCCTTTTCTTTCCAAAGTTAAAGGGGTATTCTCGCCTGGGCATTCACATTCAGTTTCACTAATCTTCCATTTATAAACATTTCTTCAATTGGATGTTATTAAAAAAAATGTTCCTGTGTGAAGATAATTTCTCATAAATTTAGTCATTCTGTCCCTTAGAAACGAGATGGCTTCCTGGGTTACGACCACGTCACACTCTGGCAGCGGTGGCCAGACATGAGCTATTGAGTCCTGTCTGACCTCCTGGATTCAGTGATCATTACCACAGGACGGCTGTGGGTAATGTAGTAAATCCCGGACATTTCATATACAAAAACAATTTGTTTCTTTGTGCAATCCCTCCAGCAAACGTGGCCGTATCCGAGGAAGCCATCTCGTTTCTAAGGGACAAAATGACTACATTTATGAGAAATTATCTTCACACATTAACATTTTTTTTAATAACATCTAATTGAAGAAATGTTTATGTATGGCAGATTTATCAAACTGAATGTGAATGCCCAGGCGAGAATACCCCTTTAAGGCATTTTTTGTAATGAAAGTATTTGTATGAAAGTATTTGACAAAAATCTTTTTCACCAGGAGAAGTGGGCGAAGACTAATTTCTGACTGTCTATGCCCTCAGGCTGAGGCCAGTTAGCTTGCTCACACATGCCATGATGTCTTGTGTTCTTTCTCAAAGTAATTTAGCATTAAATCCATTTAGATTACCACAAGTAAATCCATTGAACACTGCACAGTGCACATACAGGATGTATATAGTGACCAGCCTGGCAGCTTCCATCACATGGAGGAGCAGGGAACATGTAATAAGTGGTAGAAATCATTAGTGCATGACGACTATAGGCTGTGCTGTGTGAGCAGTAAGAGGTTATAGCTTATCTGCATGTCAGGCCCCAGGGGTAGTGGACCCAATGGACCACCGCGGAAGATAACCTAAGCCGACACCTGGGACTACTATGATATCTCTGTGCGTATTATCCCTGTACTGTGACATCACTATGTGTATTATCCCTTTACTGTGACATCACGGTGTGTATTATCCCCGTACTGTGACATCACTGTGTGTATTATCCCCGTACTGTGACATCACTGTGTGTGTTATCCCTGTACTGTGACAACACTGTGTGTGTTATCTCTGTACTGTGACACCACTATGTGTATTATCCCTGTACTGTGACATAACTGTGTGTATTTTCTCTGTACTGTGACATCACTGTGTGTATTACCCCTGTACTGTGACATCACTGAGTGCATTATCTCTGTACTGTGACATCACTGTGTGTATTATCCCTGTACTGTGACATCACTGTGTATATTATCTCTGTACTGTGACATCACTGTGTGTGTTATCTCTGTACTGTGACATCACTGTGTGTGTTATCCTAGTTCTGTGACATCACTGTGTATTATCCCTGTACTGTGACATCACTGTGTGTATTATCCTGTACTGTGACATCACTGTGTGTATTATCCCTGTACTGTGACATCACTGTGTGTATTATACCTGTACTGTGACATCACTGTGTGTATTATCCCTGTACTGTGACATCACTGTGTGTGTTATCCCTGTACTGTGACATCACGGTGTGTATTATCCCTGTACTGTGACATCACTGTGTGTATTATCCCTGTACTGTGACATCACTGTGTGTGTTATCCCTGTACTGTGACATCACTGTGTGTATTATCCATGTACTGTGCCATCACTGTGTGTATTATCCCTGTACTGTGACATCACTGTGTGTATTATCTCTGTACTGTGACATCAATGTGTGTATTATCCCTGTACTGTGACATCACTGTGTGTATTATCTCTGTACTGTGACATCACTGTGTGTGTTATCCTAGTTCTGTGACATCACTGTGTGTATTATCTCTGTGCTTTAACATTAAATTCAAGCTTTAGAGGGAAGAGATCAATTTGATGGAAACACTATCATCTAATTTTATATCATATAGATACAAATATGTGTTAATACCTCTTTTTACTGTGTGGAATCGTTTTAAAATTAGAAAAAAATTTTTATATTTGTAGAGATCTCCGCAGCCAGGGTATTTTTTAGTGAGTCGGCTTTTTCAACTTTGTTGCATGGAGTGAGCACACAACAATCTCTCCTGGGAGCTGGTTCATGCAAAGCGTTATCCTGCTGAGCGAGTGGAAATATACCCATTAGGCATTCCTCCTGCAGACACCACCAGAACCTGAGCTGAATTTTTAAATATATCTTCTGATTTTTCTACTTCCTCATCCCCCATCATTTTACTTCCACAAGATTAAAAGCAGTGGCGTTTTTTACCTCTTTAGTGCCATTCAATTTCTTTCTACATATAAATGTAGTTTATTTGGAAGGATTTATTATTCATCAAAAATCTAACATGAATGTTTTCTATAAGGAGGCTACATGAGCAAATATCGGGAAAATTGCATTAGTCTGCGAGGTGTCATATGATCATCAACAATATTTATGTGGTTTTGTGTAGAGCAACAAAATTATTGATATGAAACTGATAACATATTGTAATACTATGAAAGATATATAACCATAGATCAGAGATGATAGATAGATAGATAGATAGATAGATATGAGATAGATAGATAGATAGATAGATAGATAGATAGATAGATAGATAGATAGATAGATAGATATGAGATTTGGCCCAGAACTTGCCAAATCAGTCCCTGTCCCCATGGGGCTCACAATCTAATCAACCTACCAGTATGTTTTGGTATGTGAGAGGAAACCAGAGGACCCGGAAGTAAACCAGCGCAAACACGGAGATAACATACAAACTCTTTGCAGATGTTGACCTGGATAAGTTTTGAACCCAGGAGCAAGGCTGTAGTGCTAACCACTGAGCCACCGTGCTGATAGATATGAGATATATTGATAGATAGAAATAGAAAGATAGATATAGAAAGATAGATATATATGAGATATATTGATTGATTGATACTTGTACTTTTACAGTACTTTTACAGATTTTCCGCTTTCACATACTTTTATCCAGTTCATTTTTCTAGGTAGGCAATGGCACCACAAGTTATGTGTATGACTACTTTTATTCCAACCTCTGGGACCCCCAGGGATCACGAGAATGGAGGTCCATGAGGCCACCGCTCCATCCAACTCAAAAACCTCCGGATGGTGATCACTGTGAGTCCCATAGAGGTGATAAGAGATCAATAAGCAGCAGCACTCTATTCACGTGGCACCGACACAGACCCCTGTTCTCATGATTACCGGGGGTCCCATTACCACATGGAGCAAAGCAACCCCATGGCCTTATAGATCCTCCACCATGCTTAACCCCTTTGTGCACCAAGTCATACTATAACGTTGTGGTTCTGCAGGGGATGTATGGTGAGAACTCTCCATACATGACGGATGTCAGCTGTATAACAGATCTCACACCCTCCTCTATAACTGCCACGGCCAGTGCTGGCACCGATCACAGCAGTTAAC
This sequence comes from Engystomops pustulosus, assembly GCF_040894005.1. Lineage (NCBI taxonomy): Eukaryota > Metazoa > Chordata > Amphibia > Anura > Leptodactylidae > Engystomops > Engystomops pustulosus. The sequence continues at coordinate 263,790,361 of NC_092411.1, read as the reverse complement.
ATGTTACCGTCAGCACTGGCGGTGGATGCTGCCATCTTGGGTGGCCGATCAGCGCATTCCATGGCATCATCGGAGGGTGGTGATCGCTTGCGATGACAGCCTAAAGTCTCATAGAGACGTGTAGGTCTGTCATGGATAGCAGGCTATTAGAAATAAGCAGTAAAATTACAATATACTGCAATACAGTGGTATTGCAGTATATTTTATGAGCAATCAGACCCCCAAGGGTTAAAGTACCCTAGGGGGCCTGAAATAATAGTAAAAAAAAAAATTAAATGTAAAAGTTTAAATCACCCTCCTTTACCTATAACTCATAAAAAAATAAACAGTGAAAATCTTCTATCAAAATATAAAAAGATTATTCCCAGTCGTGTCCGAATCGTCCCTTTTTTGTCATCCATAAATATTAGAATAAAAAATTATCAATCAATTAAAATTTATATAAATTAAAACGTCAACATGTCTTCTTCCTTCTAAAATCAACTTTTAAACTTATGTTATTGAGCCTCAAGGGCTCTTGGGGGTGTTACCAGAGCCCTTTTGTGATTTAGCTTCACAGGCTGCAGCACAAAGTTGATTTTAGAAGGAAGGAGGCCATGGATAACAAATATAAGAAGATTATCACAGTCTCTGTGCCTGGATCTATGAGTAAGTGTCTCTGGTTTATCAGGATGGATTTTGATGGTAGATTTCCTTTACTTTAGAGTATGCCAATACCAGTGTCACGGCATGTTTTAGGTTTTCCTATTTTTCCCTCACATTGGGCCACATTTATCACTTTTGTGCGCCTAAGTGTAGTAGTTGCGCCTAAATTCTGGCGCACTGTTTTGCCAGAATTATCACAAGCTACAACCATCTGTGATAAGTTAATTTCCTGACTCTTATTAATCACTTTACTTTAACACAGTTTAGGCGCAATTTTGGCACAGTTTAGGCGCAATGTTAGATTCAGGCAGTTACATGTGATCCTGCTACAAGCTCCTCTCTGCTTCTCCCACAGCCCAGCATGAAGATAATACTCACAGCAGCACCCAGGTGTGTGACACCCAGCACCCAGTGACCTCCTCAGCAGGGGCTTCTCCTGGAGGGGATCCCCCAGTGCTGATCTCCTGCTGCACCCCTGTAATTCTGCACAGTATTCCTCTCAGATACTGTGCAGAATTACATGGGGGACATGTCGTATCTGCAACATTCTGCAAACTTTTGATTTCTTTTGCTGTGAGCTCAGCGTTTTGCAGAATGTTTTGTAAATAGAAGGTGATGAACTGTAAATAGAGTCTGCAGCTCCTGTCTGCAGAGTATCTCATGTATCTATTATAGCAGTGATTTTCAACCTGTGTGCCGCGGCACACTAGTGTGCCGCGACACATGGTTGAGTGTGCCGCGGGGAAAGTTCCCCGAACTATGGTGCCCCGGTGTAGGAGCTACAGAAGGTGGGCGGATCGCCATTAGGAGTGAAGGTACGCGGAAGAAGACATCAAGTGTAAGTATATAAGGTTATTATTTGTATAGGGAAGGCAGCTAGGGTCTTTTTTTATTAGTAAAGGGAGGCTGGGGCTTTTTATTAGTTAAAGGGTTATTCTCATCTGGGCATTCACATTCAGTTTGATAAATCTGCCATATATAAACATTTCTTCAATTAGATGTTATTAAAAAAAATGTTCCTGTGTGAAGATAATTTCTCATAAATGTAGTCATGTTGTCCCTTAGAAACAAGACTGTGTCCTTGGTTACGGCCACGTCTGCTGGAGAGATTGCACAAATAAACAAAAAGTTTCTGAATATTAAATGTCTGGGAGTTACTGCATGTCCTACAGCCGCCCTGTAATAATGAACGCTGAATCCAGGTGGTCAGGTAGAGCTCATTAGCGCATGTCTGGCCCCTGCTGCCAGAGTGTGACGTGGTCGTATCCGGGGAAGCCATCTCGTTTCTAAGGGACTACATGACTACATTTATGAGAAATTATCTTCACACAGGAACATTTTTTTTAATAACATCCAATTGAAGAAATGTTTGCATATGGCAAATGAATTTAATTAAATGTGAATGCCCAGATGAGAATACCCCTTTAAGGGTGGCCTCTAGGGCCTTTTAATTAGTAAAGGGGGGCCGCTAGGGCCTTTTAATTAGTAAAGGGAGGCCGCTAGGGTCTTTTAATTAGTAAAGGGAGGCCGCTAGGGTCTTTTAATTAGTAAAGGGAGGCCGCTAGGGGCTCTTAATTAGTAAAGGGAGGCCGCTAGGGGCTCTTAATTAGTAAAGGGAGGCTGCTAGGGGCTCTTAATTAGTAAAGGGAGGCCGCTAGGGGCTCTTAATTAGTAAAGGGAGGCCACTACGGGCTCTTAATTAGTAAAGGGAGGCCACTTGGGGCTCTTAATTAGTAAAGGGAGGCCGCTAGGGGCTTTTAATTAGTAAAGGGAGGCCGCTAGGGTCTCTTAATTAGTAAAGGGAGGCCGCTAGGGTCTCTTAATTAGTAAAGGGAGGCCGCTAGGGTCTCTTAATTAGTAAAGGGAGGCCGCTAGGGGCTCTTAATTAGTAAAGGGAGGCCACTAGGGTCTTTTAATTAGTAAAGGGAGGCCAATAGGGTCTTTTAATTAGTAAAGGGAGGCCGCTAGGGTCTTTTAATTAGTAAAGGGAGGCCGCTAGGGTCTTTTAATTAGTAAAGGGAGGCCGCTAGGGGCTCTTAATTAGTAAAGGGAGGCCGCTAGGGGCTCTTAATTAGTAAAGGGAGGCCGCTAGGGGCTCTTAATTAGTAAAGGGAGGCCGCTAGGATCTCTTAATTAGTAAAGGGAGGTCGCTAGGGTCTTTTAATGAGTAAAGGGAGGCCGCTAGGGTCTTTTAATTAGTAAAGGGAGGCCGCTAGGGTCTTTTAATTAGTAAAGGGAGGCCGCTAGAGGTTTTTATTAGTAAAGGGAGGCCGCTAGGGGTTTTTTATTAGTAAAGGGAGGCCGCTAGGGTCTTTTAATTAGTAAAGGGAGGCCGCTAGGGTCTTTTAATTAGTAAAGGGAGGCCGCTAGAGGTTTTTATTAGTAAAGGGAGGCCGCTAGGGGTTTTTTATTAGTAAAGGGAGGCCTTTTATGACTGTTTTAGTGTCATTTTGTGCTATTTGATTGGTGGTGTGCCCCAGGATTTTCTAAGTATAAAAAGTGTGCCGCGGCTCAAAAAAGGTTGAAAATCACTGTATTATAGGTTCTAGTGTCTGGCTGAGCTTTGCTGCTAGAAATGAGCTGTTCTGCAAAGGGGCTAAGTGCTTTCTTCTCAGATAACGCCACCTTCGGGCTGGAGTGTTTTTGCGCCCGTTTTTGCGCCTAAATGAAAACGTTGCAAGTGATGAATATCATTAGGCGCAGCAAAACATCTGGATTGGTAAGATAGATGAGGGAAAGCTGGTTATTTTAGCTGCGCGGCTAATTTGACGTTTAATCGCAAAAATGGCGCAAAAACGGTGTGCCTTTTCATTGAAAAGGCGCAAAAACAACAGAAAAAACGAGTGATACATGTGGCCCCATTGTTTTTTGTTTGAAATTATTATCTAGCATTTGCTCTTTTTATTTAACATGAGTTTTCTATACAAAAACAATGGGGGAGATTAATTATAAGTGTCTGAGAGCAGAACTGAGAGCATGGCAACCAATCAGAGCTCAGCTTTCATTTTCCCACAGCTGTTTCTAAAATAAAAGCTGAGCCCTGATTGGTTTTCATGGGCAACAAGAACAGTTTTTGCTCAGACATTTCTGATAAATATCTCCCAATGTGTTTCACTTGATTCATTTTTCAGTAGATATTCCACATTATGCACTTAAACTTCATTGGTGCCAATAATAATGAGCAAGACTGTAATTCCTTTCATTTCCTAAAAGATCACCATGTTTTTCTGCGTTCTATGTATATTGCTTATATACAGATAATTTTGCTTATATGTGTTGTTTGTGCCCCCCCCCCCATTATCTGCCTATAGATGCATGTTAGGTATTGGGGCAGATTTACTTACCCGGTCCATTTGCGATCCAGCGGCACGTTCTCTGCGGTGGATTCGGATCAGCCGGGATTCACTAAGGTAGTTCTTCCGACGTCCACCAGGTGGCGCTCCTGTGCTGAAGTACCCCAAGGCCGGCCGAAATGCACTCAAGTTCACCGGCCTATTGCTAGTGAAGGTAAGTGCAAGTTCCGTGACACTTTTTTTTTTTTAAATGGGGTGGTTTTTCCGAATCTGTCGGGCTTTCAGTCGGCCACGCCCCCTGATTTCCGTCGCGTGCATGCCAGCGCTGATGCGCCACAATCCAATCGCGTGCGCCAAAATCCCGGGGCAATACAGAGAAAATCGGCACAAATCAGAAATATTCGGGTAACACGTCGGGAAAACACGAATCGGGCCCTTAGTAAATGACCCCCATTATGTTCCATTGGTGTATTCGCTATACACATATGGACACATCAGAGGAAAAGTTATTTCCTGTTTATAGAACGTTCAGCCTGAAGATTCCAATTTTAGGTCCAGAATGTATATTTGTATGCGAGGCAGAAGAAAATTAATTATGAATTCTCTTATAAAATATGAACCTCTATCTTGTCCAAAAAAATCCAATGTTCTCATGGGAAGATTAGAAAACAGGAATTAGCTTTACCAAGGGATCGGATACAAGTGAGAAAAATAAGATATACATAGTTTTTACTTCCATCAACCACTGTGAAGCGAACCGACACCAGGGTAAAATGTCACTAATGGTGGTATTCTCAGCACGACTAACAATTACCCCCCATGGTGGAGGAAAATAAAAAGGAACCTCATTTCTATTAACTATTACAGCGTTTTTTATTGCCTTTCACTAGTTACTAGTGATGATCATACTCTTCGTATATATGGAATAATCTATATTTTACAGGCTGCTTGGCTCAATTTATGATAAAGTGTAAGTGTTCTAATTACCGTATATGTTTTTGGGCATTCAGACAAGGATATAACTAAAAAGTTACAGGCCGTAGGGCAACATTTACATTGGAGGGCACACACACCTTTTCCTCATGCCTTTTAGAATATGGTAGTCTCTTTAAGTTGCTTCTGTGAAGCCGTAATTCAGTACTAGCAGCCAGGGTCTATAAAAATCATATATGTTTTCATGACAGGCAGTATCATAAATCTTATAGTGCAGAGTAGGTTGGAGTATTTATGATGCTTAACTTGCCAGAATTTAAAGGGGTTTTTCCACAAAGGTAAGTTAAGCCCTATCCACGGGATAGGGCCTAACTTGCTTATCAATGGGGGTCTCAGTGCTGAGACCCCCGCAGATTGCGAGAACGAGGACCCCTCGTCGCTCCTCAGACTAATGGAGCGGAGGGCCACGCATGACTGTTCTGCTCCATTAATCTCTATGGAGCTGACCCACACATGTATGAGTACTGCAGTATCAAACTTTGTGGGGGATTTTGGTGGACATGGCCCCCCCTGGGAGCCTTGGGCCCTAGGGGGCTGCTCAAATTTTATTAACTTTATTAAAATCTGCCACTGTGTATATCTACTGAACTGGTGGTCCTCGATTGCTAGTCTTAGGACATTGATCTTCTTTTCACAGAACTGCGATGGCTTCTTTAAGATTTTACGGAATGGGTTAAAGCCTATGCCCTAGATGACGCGCATTTTAAAGTAGAACCTCATTTTCAATATTTTGTCACAAGCAATGTGTACTTCTCAGTGGCTGTGATATGAGTTGCAGCTTGTTGGGGGGTATCCAGCTTGTTGTGGTAAAAATACAGCAGCCCCCCACTAAAAACACCAAAATACAGCATTGATGGTAAATGTTGAGGTTCTATGTGCACATATTGATGATTTTAGGTGGCACCCTACACTAAACAGACAAACTCTCCCAGCAAGTGGGCTTAGGCTGGGAATCAGTAATATCTGTATCTGTTTATAGTAGAGACACATCTTAAAGGGGTTGTCTCATTGTCTGAAGATAACCAAGCATAACAGCTTTAATGCTGGTACAGATCATACTGTTAAAGCGTAACTAAACCTTCAAAACCATCTTTTTATTTTACAAGTGAAAAGAACAGGTGATAATAGAAAACTTTGTCAAATATTTAATTGAGTAAAGCAGCTTCTCCGTGTCTTGCTTCTGCTCTTTCTCCTGTAGTGAGCAGTGCATCTTGAAAGCATTCTGATTAACCCTGATGATTCAGCTCTCTGAGGAGATTCGACTATCCAGTTACTGTCGGTAAAGAGTTAAGTCATTAGACACTTTATCAGGCCTCCAGCTGTTAGAGGATAGAGACAGAAAGCTGATTTCACTGCTTAAATAAGAAAGAAAGGCAGAGGGAAAAAAGGGCACAGGGACAGATTATTGAGCACAGCGATATTGTCACAAATTGTTCCCACTGCCTCTATAACAGGTGGTTTGAATATGGCAGTAGAAAGAAAAAAATACATTTTTCCTCTTTAAATGGTCCCATCTTCTGCTGAATCTTATAATAGTAATTTGCTCCCTGGAGGATCATCTGGACTTTACTGGTCTCTGAACTCTACTTGACAAAATGGGGTAGATTTACTTACCCGGTCCCGTCGTGATCCCCCGTTGCATCGTCCAATGAGGATTCGGATCCGGCCCCATTTACTAACATCGTGCATCCGAGTTCCTGCATGTGTCGCTGCTGCGCCGAGGTCCACCGGAGTTCACATGCTTATTCCTGGTGCATGTGAGTGCACTGCTTATTCCTGGTGCATTTGAGTGCTGATCTTGCGACACAAATCCTTTTTTAAATTCCGCAGTTTGTCCGAATCCGTCGGGTTGTCCAACGGCCACGCCCCAATTTCTGTCATATGCAAGCCGATGCTGATGTAGCAAAATCCGATCATGTGCACCGGGGCAATTCGGTGCAAAATAGAAATATTTGGGAAACCCGATGAAAGTGCGGCGTTCGGACCCTAAGTAAATGAGCCCCGATCCCTCGATGTCTACAAATGTCATGCCCAACTTTATCCATTAAGCCATTTCATCCAAATTGTCTATACATTAAAACATAAATCTACCATCAAAATCAAGCATGTTAGACCAGGGCCACTTCTCATAGATCTAGGTACCGTGTCATTCATGTCCTCCTTCCTTCTAAAAACAAAATTATACTAAGCCTCTGCCTGATGTAATCTCGAAGCAGCAGAGGAGGTTTCAGCAGAGAGTGGGAGGTGGGAAGCGTTCCTGCACAGTGTAACAGCCTGTTAACAACATGGAGGGGCTCTGTTAACGACACCCAGAGCCCTTCAGGCTCATTAGCATAATTTTATTTTGCTATTACAGATGATTTTAGAAGGAAGAAATATAAGAAGGTTACCACAGTCATGGTGCCTGGATCTATGAATAATGTCCCTGGTTTATCATGATGGATTTTGATGGTAGATTTCCTTTAAATGGTTTGGTGTCCTTTGGCAACACCAATAACCTACTCTAGTTAGAACGCGTAGGGTCATTATTAGGGACTATAGACTAGAATATTCTCCACCTATCTATTGTTATTACTAATACCAATCAGCCTACTATTGTGCGTACTGGATATTACATATACAGGCAGTCCCCAGGATACGTACAAGATAGGGTCCATCGGTTTGTTCTTAAGTTGAATTTGTATGTAAGTCGGAACTGTATATTATATAATTGTAGTTCTATAGATTTTTTTTTTTGCCCCAGTGACAATTGAGGTTTCAAAATTTATTGCTGTAATGGGGCCAAGGATTATCAATAAAGCTTCATTACAGACACCTTACAGCTGATCATTGTAGTCTGGGACTATAGTAACATCCAGAGAACTTCACCAGCGGTCACAGGGGGCAGAGAGGTCTGTCTGTAACTAGGGGGTCATCTGTAAGTTGGGTATCCTTAAGTAGGGGACCACCTGTACAGTTATAAAGGAGAGGCCAATATAAAGTTAGTGTATGGTTCTCATTTAATGGTCATTTGTTTTTTTTCGATCCTTTTACAAGGTTATTTTGGTATTTTAAAAAAAATATTAATATAGGTTATTTTTTGGCGGCTTTAATCCATTCAGTGAAAATAACCTACTCTGGTTATCGGGTTCTCACTACTATGTTACAGTCCCGGGTGCCAAGTTTTATTTCATATTAGGTGATTTTTCACATTATACAAGTGAAAAATAGACATGTCTATATACTTTGTTAGGATAAAGCACCAAAGGTTTTCTAGGTTCCATCCAGACGACACTAATATTGCTCCTGTCTCTACGTGGTAATGTGATGCTGAGGCATCATGGGGATTACATACAGTCAGAGGGGCTGAGGTGCCAGGATGGATAGTTGAGCTTTCTTTGGAAGCCCATTGTACTGGATCTAGATGGAGACTCCCTACACGTCCACATCTATTTGATCACATTTCAGAAGTAATACGTTCACAGCTTTTATTAGCTTTAATTAATTTCTTGCTCAATTAGATGGAGGATTTCCTTTTGTAGCAGATTCAATATTAAGCAGAAACATATGTTCTATTAATATTAACATAATCTACTGTAACTAAGGAAGCTCCAAACATAGTATTTCTTAATGCGCAAATTAATAGCCTGTTTAGGTTTGATTTCCTTCTTCAGAATGAACTGTCGGAAATCAATAAAGAGATTCTATTGAGTGCTAGGTTTGATTAGCACATTATGCAAATCTGTGTACATTTAGTCAACTTGTGCTAATGAGATTTATTCAATTTAATGAGACCTGATAGCACAGACGCATTTGTAACCTGGATATGTTTATGCAACAAATCTAAGTAAGACACTATTAATGGTGTTAATGCTCAATTGCATCGTGCCAACAATGTATCTGGTGCCACTACAGGAGTATCGGCTGGCAGACCCAGAGCTGTAGCAGAGGACAAGTGAGAACTGTGCTGAATAGTCAATGAAGCTAATTTTAATTACTCTATGTGGGCTAATTATTCCTTGTTTCTGCTTAAAAGGGTTGGCCACTCTTTTATATAAGTTGCCCATGTGCCTTTACTACTTTAATAATAATCCCTGAATATTCATCAAGGCATTTGGTATTCCTGTTACTTTTGTGCTGTCTACAGACTCTCCGTGATTCTTTGTTTACATGTGTGAGCACTGATGAATAGGAGGAGCTACAGCAGGAAATTGTGAATCATCATATTCCATCCCTTCTTCCTGTGTCTGTCAGTGAGATGAATTGTAAGAGAGAGAGAGACAGAAGAAGATGACATGAGGACGGGATGGAGCAGCGAGAGGAGAAGCTGCGTATATATGCAGAGGGCAGCATGGGGAGAACAGGGAAAGGCTGAAGCTCTCAAAGAAGGCAAAAATAGGTACATATACATGAAATACATATACATATGATTTATTGAAATGAGGCCAACACCTTTAAGGAAAAGGTACCACAATTAACAAGTACACTATAATAAAGAAAAAACTCTTGTTCATGTAATACTAAGGCTAAAGGTTACATGGGGATTTTTTGAGAATTTCTGACTGACCTGTAAAGAAGACAGCCAGTTGGAGCTCCAATCCATAGCCCTGCACCACCACCCTAATATATCCCAATCTTCACTTATTTTATAAAGACTGTGTTTTCTCTTTACAGTGCAGCCTCTCTTTTGCTTAAAGGGGTTTTCCAATAAAGGCAAGTTAGATTGCTCGGCGATCTCCGTCAGCTCTATATAGATTAATGGAGCAGAATGGTCATGTGCGGCCGTCTGCTCCATTAGACTAAGGAGCGGTGAGGGGTCGGTTGGACCTTTCGTTTTTGCAATCTGTGGGGATCTCAGCACTGAGACCCCTACTGATTAGAAAGTTAGATAGGGCCTAACTAGCCTTCGTGGGAAACCCCTTTAATTTACCCTGCTTTGCCTTCCTTTCTGTTTTGCTATCAATCCCATGATGCCTCAGTACAGCGTCACATGGGCCACCACAGTAAAAAACATTTCTGTAAGCTGTTATTATCTTCTCCCAAAACATTTTGCATACCATAAATCGGTGTTGGGGTAGTAGATTCTTCTATCCCCAAAAAAACACGATAAAGATGACTTTCAATCCATTACTTTGCAATTTTCCTCACAATTTTACCACTTTATTAGCTCGCAAATTTTAAATTCAGCCCAATGGGTGAGCACTAGCTTAGCAGTAACTTCCTGATTCTCTGTGCTATGCTAATACACATTCTCCTAATCACCTGTTGCTGTGTGCGGACAATGTGCTTATATTATAAGGGTACAGGGTTTAGCTACATTGGACTTGTATCTGACACATAGAAATAGAGAGATGAGACGAAGCAGTCATGAGATGGATGTGAGATCCACAACTCTGCTGCCTCACATAATCAATCAAACACACACACTCTGCACTGCTATGTCTTGTTTGTAGAGCTGCTCTCCTGTTCACACTTCTGGGCAGGAATTGCCTGTGGCTTTAGTGCTCTCTGCCTCCTCCTCCACCTGCTCCTGCAGTACAGTGTTTATGTAAGAGGAATCTGACTAGACAGTAAGACCTGCCTGACCATAGTCAGGACTGAGCTTATGGTTGCATCCAATGACAACCAAAACACAACACCAGGTCTGATAGAGACAGGTTGGAATATCTGCGAAACCTATTTTTGTTAATAACATTGAATTAGAATACATGTTATTTTGCCATCCTGAGTATATTTAAGATTTTTTTCTTCCTGGGAATAAACAAAATCTACCATCAAAATAAAGCACAGTAAACCAGGGACACTCAACTTAAGTGGATCCACTAATCCTTATATAGCACCTATTCTTCTATCATCTTCGATCATCTACAATGGCTCTACCACCGTGACTGTAGTAAACTTCTTATGTTTTTTTTTATCCCTGGCCTCCTTCCTTCTAAAACCACCTTTTATAATTGTTCTAATGAGTCAGAGGGGCTCGGGCGAGAGTCCTCAGAAACCCTCATTGTTGTAGCTTCATAGGCTGTTACAATGAGCAGAGCAGGTCTCCCCCTGAAATTCCTGTTGTTGCAGAGGTTTGGATGGTAAATGTTCTGCTCAATGTATCAGCCTGTCAATCTGCAATAATCAGGGGCATTAGAAATGCCCCAAGAGCCCTTGTGGCACATTAGCATAATCTTAAACGTTGATTATAGAAGGAAGGAGACCATGGATAAAACATACAAAGATCACCGTAGTCATGGTGCCTGGATCTATGAGTAATGTCCCTGGTTTATGATGATGGATTGTGATGGTAGATTTCCTTTAATAGGAAAAACAGGCAGTCCCCAGGTTACATACAAGATAGGGTCCATAGATTTGTTCTTAAGTTGAATTTGTATGTAATTGGAAACTGTATATTTTATAATTGTAGCTCCAGACAATACATTGTTTTGCCCCATTGTTTTTGCAGTCTGGGACTATAGTAAAATCCAGAGAGGTCACCAGAGGTTAGAGGGGGCAGAGGGTTCCATCTGTAACTATGGGTAGTCTGTAAGTCGGGTGTCCTTAAGTAGGGGACCACTTGTATAGTAAAAATCAGGATAAACAACAACAATTCAAAAACAACACAATAAATTACTAAAAAGTAATTTTTGGGGAATTTTTCATTCCGTTGTGGTCTTCTGCAGTGAATGATTTATCATACAGTAGCTCCTGGGGGTCAATATGTCCCAGTTAGCCATTTCCAACACCGAAGCCCCATAGAATCGGTATATAGTAGCCGGAGCTGATATGCTATTCCTGGAATATTTTTGAATAATCTTTTATTCCGATAGAAAGGCATTCATGGTTTTGCAGTGTTTTTATAATTGAATGCCTATGTACGGGCTCGGCAAGCGGAGACCAGAAGAAAGTCTACAGCTGAAACACAAAAGTGTGAGGGATGTATCAGATGCTGATCAGCGAGGTGCACCAAGTAGCGCTCGGCTGCATGAAGGAGGAATATGAATAGCAATGGACGGCCGCTCGTACTGTACTCAGCCGGGAAGATAAGCTCCATTCAATCATGTGCATGTGACTCTGACGGCTCTAAGCTCTGCGCTGCACATATCAAATTAACCTTATTTGTACTGTAGCAGAAAATGTCTTCCCCCAGATACATTTATCTTTGTTTTATGGCAAAAACACTCATGAAAGTTAAAGAACAATAAAGCGATCGCATTGTATTTTGCATGTGGGTATTTATAGAATCACAAAGTACTCGCCAATGGATCTGTATTTCTTAAAGGGAGAACATCAATGGAACAATCCCTTTCCTATTACAGAGGTCTGTATAGCAACGCTTCACAAAGTGCTAATGAATATGCAGAGTGATGCTTTATTCCCCTCAGTTTTTAATCATTTGCATCAGTATTGAGGCTTAAAGAAAATCTACCGTCACCTTCTACCATCTACTCCTAGATCCAGGTACCCTGACTCTGATATTCTTCTTATATTTGTTATCTATGGGCTCCTTCCTTCTAAAATCAACTGTTATAATTATGCTAATGAGCCAGAAGGGCTTTGGGGGCATTACCCCACCATGCTGCAGCTTCATAGGCTGTTTCAATGTCTCCGCCCTTCTGTTCCCTCAACACTTACTCTCTCCCTCTGTAATCTCAGTTTCAGCACACAGTGAGAGGGGGAAGTGCTCCTGCAGAGTGTAAGAGCCTCTGAAGCCACAGCACAGAACGCCTTTGGAAACGCCCCCCAGAGCCATTCTAGCTCATTAGTATAATTTTACAAGTTGATTTTAGAAGGAAGGAGGCCATGGATGACAAATATAAGAAGATTACCACAGTCACAGTGTGTGGATCTATGAGTAAGTGCCCCTGGTTTATAATGATGGATTTTGATAGTAGATTTCCTTAAAGTAGAAAATGATATGAAGAGTTGTCCCAAAACTCAGTGGGGCACATTTACTTACCCGGTCCCTGCATGATCCCCGATCTGGAATGTCCGACAAGGATGAACTCTGCCGCGATCATGCGCCCGATATCCTGCATGTGTCGCTTCCCCGTTTAGGTCCGCTGGAGTTCACCATCTTATTCCCGATGCATGTAAGTGCTTGGCTTGCGACACAATTTCAAAGTTAAATCCCGCCCTCAGTCCGAATCAGTTGAAAATTGCCTGGAGTTACTGCACGAACCACAGTGGAAATGAACGCTGAATCCAGGGCCAGGCTCACGAGTGCAAGGGTGGTCGTATCCAAGGACAGCTATCTCATTTCTAAGGGACAACATTACTACATTTATGGGAAATTACCTTAATGCATTTTTTAATAACATGCATTTGAAGAAATGTATGTGAATGGCAGATGAATTAAATGAAATGTGAATGCCAAAATGGGAATACCCCTTTTATTCCAAGATTTTTTGTTATAGGTAAACAGGTGAGATTTTACCTAAAAGAGGGAATTCTAGAAAGGACTTTTCACAATAAACTGAGAGGGTTTAATGGGGTAGAATCTGGTGGCAGATTCCCTTTAAAAATATATGAATGGAAATGTGTGCAATAGTGCATTTGTTATTCTTCTTTCTTATTTATGCGCTCCTTAGGAATTGAACATTTGCTGCCAGGTTCTAACGAGGGGGGGGGGGGGGGGAGTTAGGCTCCTCTTCAATGCAGAAGCAAATTTTTCCCATCTTTATAAATTTCCTTCCCAAAATGCTACTTGTCAATAGGAATAAAATTGGCTAATAGGAACCCATTTCCAATCGCCTGACACATAACCTTTGTTAATACCAAAGGTCCTACCATATTTTATTGCTCTGTATGATGCTATGGAAATAAAACAAGGGCTCCTGTGAATTATAAAATTATCCCCTCCCCCGCGCTGCTTTGTAATCCTGTAAAATGCTGGGTGTTACTGAGCAGAGCTGATTTACGACACCTCCTGCATGCCCCTGCATACACTTCCTGCATGCCTGTGTGCACACCTCCTGCACACCCCTGTACACACCTCCTGCACACCCCATGCACATTCCTCCTGCACATCCCCTGCACATACCTCCTGCACATCCCCTGCACACACCTCCTGCACATCCCCTGCACACAACTCATGCACACCCCCTGCACACAACTCATGCACACCCCCTGCACACCCCTGCACACACCTCCTGCACACCCCTGCACACACCTCCTGCATGCCTACTGCACACACCTTCTGCAAGCCCCCTGCACACACTCCTCCCGCACAACCGCTGCATACCCCCTGCACACACCTCCTGCACAGCCCTGCACACATCTTCTGCAAGCCCCCTGCACACACACCTCCTGCACACCCCCTGCACACACCTCCTGCACACCTCCTGCACACCCCTGCACACACCTCCTGCATGCCTCCTGCACACACCTTCTGCAAGCCCCCTGCACACACACCTCCCGCACAACCCCTGCATACCCCCTGCACACACCTCCTGCACAGCCCTGCACACATCTTCTGCACGCCCCCTGCACACACACCTCCCGCACATCCCCTGCACACCCCCTGCACACAGCTCCTGTATGCCCCTGCAGACACCTTCCGCGCGTCCCCTGCACATTAGCTGCAGTACAGAAAGGGGTGTGAATGATATGTGCTGGGGGTGGAAGGGGTATTGCAGCCTAATTTCAATATCATTATGCAGAACAACTCACTACAGAAAATGAGGTAGGACCTTTGGTTTGGGGTGCCAGATGTGCCTGACAGGTTCCTTTTAACTCTCAAACCTCTTAACATCATAACTCCATTGATGGTTTCAGTTCCATAATCTCACTGCTCTTACTGTAAAGAATCCTCCTCTATGTTCGTGTATAAACCTTATCTCTCTAAGCTCAGTAGGTGTCCCCTTGTTTCTGTAAGAGATCAATTAGATTATAATGTCCAAATAGGAAAAGATTAATATGCTCCAGCGTAGAGCGTGCCCACCATAGGTGACTAATCTATTCCTGATACTAAACAGATTATACATCGTGAACTCTGTCGCAGCAATATGAGAACAAAAGAATTTCCCGGGAAGTTTATGAGATAACACCGTGATATAAATTAATCTCTACAAAATATCATGTCCCAGTCTGTTAGGATCATGTGGGTCACGTCTGTATCTGTGTCTGCGATGATCACTTTCACTTCCTTGATCTGTACAGAAATCCCTCATGTTACAATATTAATTCTCTCAAAATTGACTACCGTCAACTTTATGGAAATCTAGTAATTCTACCTCAAAATAAGAAGTAGCGGAGAGTAATAGAAAACCTGAGGATAAGGAATACAGATAAAGCCAAGCATAGCATAAAAAATACAGAAGGGTAACTCTGTATGTGATGGACAAGCTCACCTGCTGTTGTAAAAGGGGGTTCCCAGCTTAGGTAATTATGCTAATGAGTCACAAGTGCTCTGGGGGCGTTAACAGAGCCCCTCCGTGCTGTAGCTTCACAGGCTGTTACACTGTGCAGGAGCATGTCTCACCCTCTCCTGCTCACTCTGAATTTCCTCTCACCTTTTGCCTTCTGTAATCTCTCACAGTGGGAGAGGGTGCTCCTGTACAGTGTAACAGCCTGTGAAGATACACCATGGAGTGATGTTGGTAATGTCCCCCAGAGCACTTCAGACTCATTAGCATTATTTTAAAAGTTGATTTTAGAAGGAAGGAGACCATGGATAACAAATATAAGAAGATTATCACAGTTTTGGTGCCTGAGTAAGTTTCCCTGGTTTCTCATGATGGATTTTATTGGTAGATTTCCTGTAGATGATAGAAGATGATAGAAGAATAGGTGCTATACAAGGATTAGTGGATCCACTTAAGTTTAAAAATTCTGTTCTAGTCCTGGCTCTAGTACCAAACCCGTTGGGAAGCACCATCCTCCCCAAAATGTGAATGTGGACACACACATGCCAGATTAATTTAAAAAGTCCCGTGATGGGTGCTGCCGTTACCATCGTGGGGTTTAAGCAGAGCACATGTGAGCACATGTGCAGAGCTGGATGTGTGAATGCAGATGTCTCCTGCACAGAACAGTGAGGTACAAGATCTCCCGTGTTCCCTATAAGTCCCTCCATCCCAGGCTGTGATTCTACAGAACTTTCTTTGTCTCTCTCCTCATGCTGCACTCCTCCCCACCTCTTGTCATCGGCACTATCAGTTCTGTGCAGATAAGCTATTAACCCTTAGTGCTCACACAGCGCAGGCTATGGACTTCATGTAAATGGGTTACTTATGATTTCCCCCATTTATTACATGTCCCCTGCTCCTCCATGTAATGAAAGCTGCCAGACTAGTCACCATATACATCCTGCATGTGCACTGGGCAGTGTTCCGTGGATTTACTTGTGGGAAACTAAATGAATTTAATGCTAAATTACTTTGAGAGAGAAGCACAAGGCATCATGGGATCTGTGGGCAAGCTAACTGGCCTCAGTTTGAGGGCACAGACTGACAGATATTAGTCTCCACCCACTTTACCTCTGGTGAGAAAGAGTTTTGTCAAACACTTTCAGAACAGAAAATGTCATAACTTTGAAAAGAAAAGGGTGAGCAGCACAAAGTATGCATCATTCTGTTTGCTTTCAAAGAGGAATTACATATAATAAATTACTAAAATCATTATAACTTTACAGTTACGCTTTAACATTGTATAGCTTTTATTTTAGTAAGATTTCCGCTACTTCCCTGGGATCTTTCCCGCAATGCCCCTTTAAAGACTGATTAACCTCTCCTGTAAAAAGGAAGGATAGAAAGTAGAAAACAGGGGTAGAAAACAGTAGGTTTGACCCTGCCCCTGATGCACCAGGAAGGTAATTTGCATACAATACAATGGTGTATGTTCTTGGGGTGATTTTGGAGGTTAGCTTCAAGCAGGGGTTACATAATTGAGTCTTATAAAAAGTATGTGATATAAGGGTTAAAAATTAAAGTAAAACAAGTAGAATTTTGGCTTCGGAGACTCATCCCTAGTTAAACTAGTTGCTCATCCATTGGGTAGTCTTTTCTTTTAACCATAATAGAGAATAACTTGAAAGACCCCATCCTTCTCAGGACCCAGACACCTCCATGTATTCTATGACCTGACTATTGATGTCAGGGGTCACCATGCCCTTCTATATTACACCTGTGCTGAAGGTGCAGGGTCACTCACACAATTTATTAAACCCCAGAGATCATGGCAAAGGGGCCCTAAGCGGATCAGATTCATTATGAGCGGGACAGACTGAGCTCTGCTACATCCGTATTCCTTCCCCGCTGTGTTTCACTCCCTCTTTTAATGAGGACACCACAGCTGAGCTCTCTGGATGATTTTAGTTGAATCCTCACAAGACACCGGTGGAAGATTCTTCCAATGGAACAGATTTGTGGAACATTTTTCGATTATTTTTTATTTTATGTGAGTTTTAAATCCCTGTTTTGTTTAATTCTGGGTGCAGATAGCGTCGCTGCGGAGCCGTCTATGTCTGTGACCTCCTACTGCCATCTTCAGGTGCAGAAGTGAAACACGAAGGATCTCGGAGAGAGCTGCTGCGAAGGTTGGGGTGATTTACTAGATGAAATATTTGGACAAAATGGGATCTTTACAACTTGTTTACATTTTGTTTAGCGTCAGGCTTGGGGAAGCAAAAATCATGGAAGAAAGCTACATTTTAACTATATAAGAATAATAAAAAAAATAATAAATATAATAAATAATAAAAAATAATAAATATAATAAATAATAAAAAATAAATAATAAAAAAATAATGCTTGTATGCCTGGGTCCTGAATGGCATAGTCTAATACTACTGTAGTGCCCCAAGCTCTGGAGGGCTACAGGAATGCCCCATCACCAAGGAAAGGTATACATGGCAGAAGGCAAAATTTCAGGGAAGCAACAATCTCAGTTGTAGGGGGTGCGACTGTGACCGGGTCAAATGTTTACTATAGAACTGAAGATAGGACCATCTGAAGTGACACCCCCCCCCCTCTACAGCCTCTAAACTTTTAGTAAAATATGACTCTAGTCAGCTCATTATCACATGACTTTGGGAAAGATAATAGGTAAATGGGTAAAAATTCACATAACAGAATTCTAGAAAGGATATTTCATCCCCTTTAGCGATGGATCCATATTGGCATTGACTATTTTGGTGAGCTGAAAAAATTTCCCCTTTTTTTCTCTTTTTGTATATCGACATTTCATCTCCTACCTGAGGGGATAGTTGTTTAACCCCCATACAAGGGGTGTATGAAGATGACTCACGGGCTGAGCCTACTTCATACAGACTAGGTGTTTGCTGCATTTTGCAGCAAACACCCACCACTTACATGTTAACCCTTTACATGGCATGGGCGTGGCCATCTTGGCTGTGATCACTGCTTCCTGTCGCCATGAAGATCATGTGCAAAAATTCCATATACTGCTATACTGTAGTATAGTAGTATATGGTAGATCAATCAGACAACCTAGGATTTAAGTACAAAATTAAACAAATAAAATAAAAAAAAGTTAAAAAACCCCTAAAAGTTCAAATCGTCCCTCTTTCCCTAGAACTGATTAAAAACTAAATAAACAATAAAAATCATGAACATGTTAGGTATCGATGCATCTTAAAGGTCCTGATCTATAAATGTATAAAAACGGTTAACCCAGTAATGGAAAATAACGCCCAAATGCCCAAAAGAGTTAATAAAACTAAATTTAAAAAATTCACCTTACACAGCTGCTTGAAGAAGTAATTGGCAGCAGAATATGGCAAAATGTCATTTTTTATATCTAGTAAAAATGAATAAAACCTATATATAAATTTGGTATCTCTGTGATTGTACTGACCCAAAGAATAAAAGAAAGATTTTTATGTGGAACGCTTAATGAAAGCTGTAATAACGGCTCCCAAAAGTAATTGGTTTAAATGTGTTTTTTCCCGCTTCCCAGTACACGGCCTGGAATATTAAATCCTGTCACTAGAAAGTACAATTTGTAACACAGAAAACCCTCAAACAGCACTGTACATAGAAAAATAAAAACGTTATGGATCTTTGAAAGTGGGGAGGGAAAAATGGAAACGCAAAAAGGAAAAAGGGCTGTGTCCTTAAGGGTTTAAATGGGGTAAAAGCTGGTGACCTTTAAGTATTATCGTTAAAAGTTATACATTTGTCCCACTGAACGAAGCTGGAAGAACAGCTCCATTCTCGGGGCAAATTCATTAATCACCTGTGCCAGATTTCTAGTGGGTTTGCACAAAAAACTGCTACTAGCCATGTCCATGACGGACCCATGGTCAATCATTGGCATGGCTAGTAGTAAGGGGGCATCAATTTGTTGGATTGGCTGTTCGACCGCCAATTAGGCGATACATCCGGGTCTCGTTACCGAACTAAAACTATGGATCCGCACATCTCTACTTGAGACACATTTATCAAGGCTTTCAGACCATTATTTGGTACTTTTCCAACTTGTCCGATAGGAAAGGGATGTAGTTTCCAGATAAGGTTTGTGTCCAGGCGGAAAATAGTTGGTCCGCCGAAAAAACTTTTTTTTTTGTGTCCGCCACATTGTGCCGCACAGTTTAGTAGAGTAGAACTTAAAGTAGAACTCAACATTCTTAAAGGACATCTACCACCATGATGAAGGATTGTAAACCAAGCACACTTTCATACTAGTGTGTGCCTCCCCTGGCAGGATCTGCTCGTCTTTTAGCTTCTTTTGCCCTAGGTTTTAACAAAAAAGGGCTTTTAAAATTAATTACATTATGCAAATGAATCGGAGGGGCTCCGGCCTCCATAGGAGGCAATTGCGTGATGTCCTTTAACCCCTTCACGCTCCGCGGCGGATATATCCGCCACGGAGCGCAGTGACTTAGCGCTCAGTGGCGGATATATCCGCCACGGCGCTTATGCCGGCTCGGCTCTGGATCAGAGCCGAACCGGCATCGGGAAACACGGGGTGCCGGCTGTAACTAATAGCCGGCACCCCAGTGTAACACCCGCGATCGGAGTTGTCTCCGATCGCGGGTGCTTAACCCTTTAGATGCCGCGGTCAGCGCGACCGCGGCATCTAACAAGCATCTGGGGTGTCTTTCCCCCACGATCGGCCCCCCCGAACCGTTTTCGGGGGGCGCCGATCGTTGCTATAGTAACTCTGGGGTCCGATCTGGACCCCAGAGTTACTAGCAAGAATTGCCAGTAAGATGGCGTCTGTGACGTCATCTTACTGGCACAGTGCCAGCCTATGCAAGTGTATAGGCTGACACTGATAATACTCTGCAATACATGAGTATTGCAGAATATTATCATGAAGAAGCAATAAGATGATTGCTTCTTCATGTCCCATGGTATAAAAGTAAAAAAGTAAAAAAAAAAGTTATTCAATAAAAAAATAAAGTCATAAATCACTAAAAATGCCCCAAACCCCCAAAACATATAAAGAGACATATAACTCAAAAAAAAAGTCTAAATCATAACACAAACCCCACATATATAGTATCACCGCGTTCGTAACAACCCGTAGAATAAAAGTAAATCATTATTGAACCCCCACGATAAACGCCGTAAAAAAAAACTGTTATAAACCCTCCAAAAATTATGATTTTTACCTTTTCAATCCCACAAAAAATGCTATAAAATGCGACCAAAAAACCATATGTACTTAGACATGATACTGGGGCAAAGTACAACATGTCCCGCAAAAAACAAGCCATCAACCAGCTCCGTAGCCAAAAACGTAACAAAGTTATGCCACTTGGAAGATGGCAATACAAAAATTATAGATTTTTCCCCACATTAGGGTTTTGTTTGACAAATTTAGTAAAACGTAAGAAAATATATTCATGTCTGGTATCCCCGTAATCGTATCAACCCATAGAATAAAGCTAACATGATTATTAGTCTATACGGTGAACACCAAAAAAAAAAAAGTCAAAAATCCAGTACAGAATTGATGCTTTTCTACTCCTGCCCTCAAAAAAAGTTCCTAAATTTTCAACAATAGGTGATACCAACCCCAAAATGGTAACAATGGAAAAAGCATCTCATCCCGCAAAAAAAATGCCGTCACATGGCCCCAATAACGAAAAAGCGAAAATTTTATAGCCTTCAAAAGGGGCCAAAGAGGAAACTAAAATCCTGGCAGCTGCAGGGCGCTCCTTCCCTTCTGCGTCTCGCTGTGTGTCCATAAAACAAGTAACGGCCACATGTGGGGGGTCTCTGCACTCAGGAGAAATTGCAGAACAAATTGTATGGTGGGTTTTCTCTTTTTATATTTTGGAAATGTGTAAATTTTAGTGCTAAATGAACGTATAAGGGAACAGTATGACCATTCTAAATTTCACCTCCATTTTGATTCAATTACTATGAAGATCTCAAGGGGTTAACAATCTTCGTAAAAGCTGTTTCTGATAGCTTGAGGGGTGCAGATTTGAAAATGGGTAGATTATATAGGGGGTTTTGATGCTAAATGTGTAAAATTTCATTCAAAACTGTATTTATCCCCAAAATAGTCAATTCTGAAAATCCGGAAAAGCGCTATTCTATTTGTAAGCCGCGTGACATCAAAATAAATTATCCAGACATTTCAGAAATTATGAAAATGTAAAGTAGACAAATGGGAAATGTTATTCAGCAACTTATTTAGGTGGTAAATCTATCTGCCTGAAAACGCAATGATTTAGAATTTCGAAAATGGCAAATTTTTCAAAAAATTTATCATATTTTCTTTTTTTTGTAAATAAACGCAAAACTTATCAGCCAAAATTTACCACTAAAATGAAGTACAACATGTGGGGAAAAAACAATCTCAGAATCGTTTTGATAAGTAACAGTGTTCAAAAGTTATAACCATATAAAGCGAAGCAAGTCAGAATCCAAAAAATCGGGCTGAGCCTTAAGCTGTAAAATGGCTGCGTCCTTAAGGGGTTAAAGTTCAACAGATTCCTCATTACAATGAATGATGGGACCTCCAAATTTTAAGAGTTGCCCCTCAGTGTGCCCCAAAGTAATGGAGCGCCAGCTACAGCTCCATTCATCACTATGGCGCTGATGGAGATAGCTGTTGTGGCACATTTTTAAGTGGAATAAAGTGTCTTTAATCGTTTTTTAACAACCTGCTAGTGCTGCCCATTTTTTGCGTTGATATCTTCAGATCTCCAGGAGCGAGTGAATTGGGATTGCACCCTGATTTCATTTTCTGAACACCTTGGGGCTTATTTACTAAGGTCCCGAGGCCGGGGATCGCGCTGGGAATTGTGTCGCATGCAATCGGATTTTGGCGCATCGGCACCGGGTTTCACTCAACACAAATCAGGGGGCGCGGGACAACGCGCGTGATTTAACATGTCAAATTGTGACGCAAGACATGCACTCACATTCACCGGGAAGAAGAAGGTGAACTCCGGAGGAACCTCACCTGGGAAGCGACACATGCAGGATATCGGGCGCACGATCTAGGTGAATCGTGCCGGACTTCATCCTCGTCGGACAGTCCGGATCGGGAATCGCGACAGGACAGGGTAAGTAAATCTGCCCCATTGACAGTGCTGGGGTATTTTTTTAGTTTGGTGCTCGCCTATCTCTGTGCCATAGAGATGAATATTGCAGTAGGGCTCATGTGCAACCCACGGCCCTGTTCATTGGGGTTGCAACGGACCCCATTTCTCATGGGTGTGCCACCACTGGGACCCCCATCAATCGGTCGATATGGGAAAACTTGATTTATCATGTCAGAGACTTGACGATCCCTCTAATATATATTTTACAAAGTTTTTAGCAATTTCACAATTTTTTTTCCAGAATTTGCCCACTCTTACCTATTGGCTATGGTTATTATCACCCCTTGAGTCGCAATACTACATGTATCCTGAAAACAAAAGTGAAACTATAACTCAGCTAAATGAATGAGTCATTATTAATAGTGTTTTTTATATTATTACAATTGAATCCACAAATAGAGGATTTTTATGTTTTTCCGTTCCCTTTATAATAGCTTTCTCCGAGTTTTATATCTTGTATAACTAAAAAGAAATTGCCTTTAAAAAAAACATTATTTTAAAATGTGAACTCTCTCCTACCAGTAGTTCATTATTTGTGTAGCACGAAGCAAAATAAATAGCTCTCAAGGGCGACTAAATGTAAAATGAAACGCAACCACTCAACGCTAATGCTTTAAAAAGCGCTATTAACCAGAATGGTTTTAGTCATTTCTGACACTCTCGCTGCTTCTCCGCTTCTGTGTTTTGTCTATGTTTATTTGTCATTGTTGCTTTATCTATAGCAAAGTGAATGGGTTTTATAACTCAATATGGGGTATTATTATCAGAGAATGTATACGGGATTGATGTGTAGGCACAATGTATAGGCTTTTTTGTATGTAAATTCTCTATTATGGAGCACATGGATATCCATGGGAACAAGTCTACGTGTAAAAACAATGTCAGACAAAACATTGTGAATCCTGTCATCTGTAGACTATAGCATAAGACTCATATCATCCTATGATGTATATTTTACGCAAGGCTGAATATATACAGAGGGTCTCACATACGGTAGCATGATTCTGATTACAAGTGACAACTGACAGGTAGTAATTCATCTACATTAATGTAAAATAGATTTGGGGAGATTTATCATCAAGTTTCTGAGGTAAAACTGTTCTAGTTGCCATTGAAACCAATCAGAGCTCAGCTTTAATTTTATGAACAGTTGTGGGAAAATGAAAGCTGAGCTCTGATTGGTTGTCATGGGGACGTTTTTCAGCACATTTTTCGTGCTGATAAACTCGGCTTATACACGAGTATATACGGTAGATCCATGAGACTATTGTAAAAATAGGCCCTGACCATGCAGATAGGTTGGAGGCAGTATCAATTTATTTTTCATTTTACAAGACTTCATTTTGTATTATTATTTTTTTTATGTGTCCCCATCCCCAAACAGTTCTCTGGCCATAAAATCACTAGTAGTAGTAATCCATATACAGGGGATTACTCAGAGTACAATACAATACAATACAGGGTACAATACAATACAATCCAGAGTAAAATACAATACAATCCTTTCCTCACAGCAGTAGTATTCTATAATATAGGCGGTTTGACCAGTAGCCCGGGGCCCAAGGCTTCTAGGGGAACCATGGCCATCCAATCCACCCACCAAATATTATAATGAGAAGGACCCTCACCCATGATATCCTCAAACATCTGTTCCTGCTCTCAATTCACAGCAGCCTTTAGGACCTTTTAAGCTCCTCCAAAGGTCCTGAAATTGCAGATTGGAAGCAGACAGAAGGGACACATCCTCCATTCCCCAAGAAGCTGATTCTAGTACCAGATGAAGGAAGTGACTCCAGACTTGTAGGGGCTATAATATTCATACAGCCCAAAGCCCAGGGAAGTCTTACTCCATCCCCTGCCTCTGAGCATGCTGGAAGCTTATGACATCATGAGTTTCCAAGGAAGCAGCCAAAATGCAAGGAGCTATTTTTTTGCATTTGGCTTCATTGCTGAACTTTCTCTTTGAGCAATGCTTTCTACAGGATTTGTGACAGGGTGCTAAACATGATCTGCCATTAAAGTAGTAAACTGACTTGGCTGCAGTACAGGCAGTCCCCGGGTTACGTACAAGATAGGGTCCGGAGGTTTGTTCTTAAGTTGAATTTGTATGTAAATCGAAACTGTATATTTTATAATTGTAGATCCAGACCAAAAAAATTTGGGCCCAAGTGACAATTGGAGTTTAAACAATTTTTGCTGTAAAGGGACCAAGGATTATCAATAAAGCTCCATTACAGACACCTTACAGCTGATTATTGCAATCTGGGACTATAGTAAAGCATTCAGAAAGCTTCACCAGAGGTCAGAGGGGTCTGTCTGTAACTATGGGTTGTCTGTAAGTCGGGTGTCCTTAAGTAGGGGACCGCCTGTACATGATATAATGACATAAACAGGCTGAATGGTGTTATGTTGGAAAATTATAAAAGCCCTGTCTCTACATCCCTAGGGTGG
Organism: Engystomops pustulosus; assembly: GCF_040894005.1. Classification (NCBI taxonomy): domain Eukaryota; kingdom Metazoa; phylum Chordata; class Amphibia; order Anura; family Leptodactylidae; genus Engystomops; species Engystomops pustulosus. Next base: position 263,765,485 of record NC_092411.1, on the reverse strand, counting down.
TCAGGAGTTGTGGGGACAGCCAAACATGACTGTTCTACACTGTGATTCCCAAAGGGGTAAATTGGTTTTATGGTAGGTCATTTCAACATTATAAAATTACTTACGACTCTCCACTCTCCTGGTGATGTTATAAGATTGTAAGATTATAAGCTTTGTCAATTACTAGTTTGACCACTTCCTGTCAATGACCTTTTTCTTTTTTGCATTTCCAATTTTTTCTCCCCTTCTTTAAAGTAGGGGAGTATTGGGGGCGGCACGGTGGCTGAGTGAGTAGCACTTCTGCCTTGCAGCACTGGAGTCCTGGGTTCAAATCCCACCCAGGTCAACATCTGCAAAGAGTTTGTATGTTCTCTCTGTGTTTGCGTGGGTTTCCTCCCACACTCCAAAAAAACATACTGTTAGATTGTGAGCCCCATGGGGACAGGGACTGATTTGTCATGCTTTGTGCAGCGCTACGTAATCTGTGTGCACTATATAAATAAAGAATTATTATTATTGTATTGAATTGTAGTAGCGATGGTATTTAATACTCCTTGCATATACTGGGAAGCAAGGAAAAAAATTCCAAATTGACAAAAAATTTGACAAAATTGACAAGTTGATGAAATTTGCTGGCCTTAAAAATGCCTTATTGTTGCTGGCTCTGCTTTTACGGCCTTTTACTGTTCGCTCTAAATGACACCTACCCTTTATTTTTCGTGTTGGTATGATCATAGGGATATCAAATTTCTATAGGTTTTATTATGGTTTCATAGATTTTTAAAAAAACAACCCTTTTTACAAAACAGTCTTTGTTTTGCCATATGCTGACGCTTCATACTACTGCGCATGGAGCTATGAAAGTTGTCATTTTTGCTCGACACGATCTAATTTTCATTGTTGCTAATTTGTGGACTGTACGATCTATTGATCACTTCTTTCTTATTTCATTTTTTTATATGTGTTTCGAAATGGCAAAAAAACGGTGATTCATAAATTTGGGCACTACTTTCTGTTATGAGGGTTTACTGTCGGAAATAAACATTTTTATACTTTGATAGATCAAGACTTTTGGGATCCCTAACATGTTTATTATTTTTTTGGTGTTTATTTTTTGATCAGTTCTTGGTGCTTTGAACTTTTTTTTTTTTTTTTTTCTCTTTTTTTCAGCCCCTCCCACCCGGGTACTTAAACCCTATTCTGACCATTCCTACTACCATATATACTCGAGTATAAGCCGACTCAAGTATAAGCCGAGGCCCCTAATTTTACCACAAAAACCTGGGATAACCTATTGACTTAAGTATAAGCCGAGGGTGGGAAGTTCATTGGTCACAGCCTACCCAGTATATAGCCTGCTTGACCCTGACCCATAGTATGTAGCCAGCACCTGCCCCCCCCCCTATATATAGCCTGCCCCCTTCCCCAGTATATAGCCAGCAGCGGGGCCGTGGGAAAGGTGAGTTTTAATAATTTTTTAACTCGAGTATAAGTCGAGTTTGGGTTTTCAGCACATTTTTTTGTGCTGAAAAACTAGGCTTATACTCGAGTATATATGGTAATTACTGAAATCCTACGGTATTGCAGTATGTGGCAGTTTTGCCGTGGATCTGTAACAATGTGCCAGTGAAACACAGATCTGCATAAATGACAAGTCCCTGAGTCTTATAAACACCTCAGGCTGTCATGTTTACAGATCGTCGCTCCCCAATGACATCACACACATACACAGGATAGGGGAATAACTAGTTGATTGGTGAAGGGTCTACTGCTGTAACCCTTACTGGCCATGAAAATGGGACCACCAGCTCTGAAGAGAGCACAGACCCTATTCTCACAGGTGGAGTGGTAGGGATAATAGCCAAACCAGTAAGAATTTCCCAAAAGGAAAATACCCCTAAATGTTAATGTTATCAGTATAGTATAGGGAACTGGTTGTGCTAGAGAATTAACATTGGTCAAGAAGACATTCATTCTACTTGTGGAGATCGTTCTGTATTTTCAGGTCAACCGTTGAAGTATACAGAATGTAAAAGTATATGCATTCTCCTCTGGGGATTCTGGGTAAGGCATATGTAAATAAGTTTTCAACAACGGGGGAGTAAAACCCTAACTCTAGTGATGCCTTAACTAAGGCATCTCCTTCTACATCAATATATGGCTTTTATGATGTCTAGTGACATAACATGGGATAATAGCCAAAGCAGTAAGTCTCTACAAGAAGAAAAAGAAACCCAACTGTAGACACCGCGGATTTGATGTTATTACATTGTATCATTATAATATAGGTAACAGGCCGCAGATGTAGATCAGGATACATTTTTCTCATGGAGAATGCCTATGCAGGGCACCTTATGTGGCCTGTGAAGTCTTAAAGACCTGGCATGCACCTCTGGGGATTCTGGGTAAGGAATATGCAAAGGCGGAGAGTGTGAATATCGGTAATGGAGCAATGGTGAAGCGAGGACTGGGAAATTAGATTTTATTTTTTTCCCATGCACCCTGTAAAAAAATTTTGATTTTAAATCTAATCCAATCAAAAGATTGATCCTAACTAGAGATGAGCGAGCACTAAAATGCTCGGGTACTCGTTATTCGAGATGAACTTTTCCCGATGCTCGAGTGCTCGTCTCGAATAACGAGCCCCATTGAAGTCAATGGGAGACTCGAGCATTTTTCAAGGGGACCAAGGCTCTGCACAGGGAAGCTTGGCCAAACACCTGGGAACCTCAGAAAAGGATGGAAACACCACGGAAATGGACAGGAAACAGCAGGGGCAGCATGCATGGATGCCTCTGAGGCTGCTTAAATGCACCATTATGCCAAAATTATGGGCAACAGCATGGCCATGACAGAGTGACAGAATGAAGCTAGATAGCATCTAAAACATCCAATAATTGACCCTGACACTATAGGGGACGGCATGCAGAGGCAGCGGCAGCAGCGGCAGGCTAGAGAGTGTCTTGGCAACATACCCCAAATGGACTCAGGCTTAAAACCAATGGGTGGCAGAGAGGAACCAAAGGAGGTGAGCAAGAAGCGCTCAAATAATATCGGTACATGATAAAAGTTTGCCAGTATATTTTGTGGATTACACAGCAGGGTGGCGACAAAGTTAACAAGTTTGATGTGGAAGCCATGAAAACAACCCAAAATTCTGCCTGACACAGCTCGTTTGATAAGGGGACCATGTATGGAGGCAGTGAACTAGTAGTAGATTAAAGGTGCTGCAGTTAAAACTATGTTAGTTGGATCTTGGGATGGAGCTGGCGCTCCGCTGCCAGGCGAGCTTTCGCCAATCCAAGCCCCTGTCTCTAGGCTACTCCCCAAACAGCACTTCTAAGAACCTTTTGTATAAGATCAAGTGTAGTAGCGTTCTTATAAGTTTAGGATATGGCGGGTGAGGGGAATGTAAACAGATGCGCAAGAAGCGCTGAAATAATATTGGTAAATGATAAAAGTTTGCCAGTATATTTTGTGGATTACACAGCAGGGTGGCGACAAAGTTAACAAGTTTGTTGTGGAAGCCATGAAAACAACCCAAAATTCTGCCTGACACAGCTCGTTTGATAAGGGGACAATGTATGCCTATAGTTCATGCCAGTCGCTGCACTGGCTGCCAGTCTCCTTTCGAATACAGTTTAAAATAATAACCCTCATCCATAAAGCTCTGTATAATGCTGCACCCCCCTACCTCTCCTCTCTTATCTCAGTCTATCGCCCAACCCGTGCTCTTAGATCCGCCAGTGATCTTAGATTAACCTCTACCCTAGTGCGGACCTCCCACTCGCGTCTCCAAGGCTTCTCTAGAGCTGCACCAATTCTATGGAATGCTCTGCCCCGGACTAATCAGACTAATACCTAACCTCCAAAGTTTCAAACGTGCTCTTAAAACCCATTTCTTTAGGCAAGCCTATAACACTCATTAACTGCATGAAGTTTTAACTCTTCTACTAACCCGTCCTGTGTCCTACTCCCATCTGTTATCCAGCAACCAACAGGCACCAGACTTCTCTGCAGTCCCATTCACCCTGGACCTGGTATATAAGATCACGGCTGAGTGGTTCAAGCGACAGCAATTCCATTTATTATATTTTGTTCTATTCCCTAAGAAGAATGGCTTGACCATTAAATATTCTTTTACCTCGTGTTACCCCATCATCTTCATAAACCGTAAGCTCTGGCGAGCAGGGACCTCACTCCTGTTGTTCCATACAAATGTTGTGCTCTGTTACATTACATTTGTATTTGTTTCCTATGATTTGTAAAGCGCTACGGAATATGATGGCGCTATATAAATAAAGATTATTATTATTATTATTATGGAGGCAGTGAACTAGTAGTAGATTAAAGGTGCTGCAGTTAAAACTATGTTAGTTGGATCTTGGGATGGAGCTGGCGCTCCGCTTCCAGGCGAGCTTTCGCCAATCCAAGCCCCTGTCTCTAGGCTACTCCCCAAACAGCACTTCTAAGAACCCTTTGTATAAGATCAAGTGTAGTAGCGTTCTTATAAGTTTGGGATATAGCGGGTGAGGGGAATGTAAACAGATGCGCAAGAAGCGCTGAAATAATATCGGTAAATGATAAAAGTTTGCCAGTATATTTTGTGGATTACACAGCAGGGTGGCGACAAAGTTAACAAGTTTGATGTGGAATGCCCTGTAATAGCTCTTGGGCGGTGTGCCTTTTATCGCCTAGGCTCAGCAGTTTGAGCACCGCCTGCTGTCGCTTAGCGACGGCACTGCTGCTGTGCCTAGAGCTACCGACTGATGGCGCCATGCCCACGGATGGTAATTCAGAGGAGGAGGAGGTGGAGGAGGGGTGGGAGGAGGAGGAGGTATATTAGGCCTTTGAGACCTGGACCGAGGTAGGCCCCGCAATCCTCGGCGTCGGCAGTATATGACCAGCCCCAGGGTCAGACTCGGTCCCAGCCTCCACCAAGTTAAGTGTAGTAGCGTTCTTATAAGTTTGGGATATGGCGGGTGAGGGGAATGTAAACAGATGCGCAAGAAGCGCTGAAATAATATCCGTAAATGGTAAAAGTTTGGCAGTATATTTTGTGGATTACACAGCAGTGTAATCAACAGATGCGCAAGAAGCGCTGAAATAATATCGGTTAATCATTAAAGTTTGCCAGTATATTTTGTGGATAACACAGCAGGGTGGCGACAAAGTTAACAACTTTGATGTGGAATCCATGAAAACAACCCAAATTTCTGCCTGACACACCTCGTTTGATAAGGGGAAGATGTATGGAGGCAGCTATATGGACGACTTTTGGAGGTAGCAATGGAGACAACGTGTGGAGGCTGCTATGGAGACAATTTAATTTGGATAGTGCCTGTATGTGGCAGTCCAAAAAAGTTTTCAAACCAGAGGAGCAGGTAGGTGGCCCTCCAGAAAAATGAAATAGATTGAGTGCCTGTATGTGGCAGTCCAAAAAAGTTTTCAAACCAGAGGAGCAGGTAGGTGGCCCTCCAGAAAAATGAAATAGATTGAGTGCCTGTATGTGGCAGTCCAAAAAAGTTTTCAAACCAGAGGAGCAGGTAGGTGGACCTCCAGAAAAATGAAATGGATTGAGTGCCTGTATGTGGCAGTCCAAAAAAGTTTTCAAACCAGAGGAGCAGGTAGGTGGACCTCCAGAAAAATGAAATAGATTGAGTGCCTGTATGTGGCAGTCCAAAAAAGTTTTCAAACCGGAGGAGCAGGTAGGTGGCCCTCCAGAAAGATGAAATAGATTGAGTGCCTATATGTGGCAGTCCAAAAAAGTTTTCAAACCAGAGGAGCAGGTAGGTGGACCTCCAGAAAAATGAAATGGATTGAGTGCCTGTATGTGGCAGTCCAAAAAAGTTTTCAAACCAGAGGAGCAGGTAGGTGGACCTCCAGAAAAATGAAATAGATTGAGTGCCTGTATGTGGCAGTCCAAAAAAGTTTTCAAACCAGAGGAGCAGGTAGGTGGACCTCCAGAAAAATGAAATAGATTGAGTGCCTGTATGTGGCAGTCCAAAAAAGTTTTCAAACCGGAGGAGCAGGTAGGTGGCCCTCCAGAAAAATGAAATAGATTGAGTGCCTGTATGTGGCAGTCCAAAAAAGTTTTCAAACCAGAGGAGCAGGTAGGTGGCCCTCCAGAAAAATTGAATAGATTGAGTGCCTGTATGTGGCACTCCCAAAAATTGTTTAAAACAGAGGACCGGGTAGGTGGCCCTCCAGAAAAATTAAATGCATAAAGTACTATAGCTAGAGCCAGTGGGCCCTGTCAAAAAATAGCCAGTTTCCTCTGCTTTAGTGTACAAAGAGGAGGAGAAGGAGGAAAATGAGGAGGAGGAGTGCATAAATTATTCAGGTTGAGCTTCCTTCACCTGGTGGAGATTGGAAATTATGAGAAATCCAGGCTTTATTCATCTTAATAAGCGTCAGCCTGTCAGCGCTGTCAGTCGTCAGGCGTGTACGCTTATCGGTGATGATGCCACCAGCTGCACTGAAAACCCGCTCGGACAAGACGCTAGCGGCAGGGCAGGCAAGAACCTCCAAGGCGTACAGCGCCAGTTCGTGCCACATGTCCAGCTTTGAAACCCAGTAGTTGTAGGGAGCTGTGTGATCATTTAGGACGATGGTATGGTCAGCTACGTACTCCCTCACCATCTTTCTGTACAGATCAGCCCTACTCTGCCGAGACTGGGGACAGGTGACAGTGTCTTGCTGGGGTGACATAAAGCTGGCAAAAGCCTTGCAAAGCGTACCCTTGCCAGTGCTGGACAAGCTACCTGCTCGCCTACTCTCCCTCGCTACTTGTCCCGCAGAACTACGCACTCTGCCGCTAGCGCTGTCAGAAGGGAAATACTCTCAGGAAATACTTTCAGCTTGTGCACCAGGGCCTGCTGGTATTCATGCATTCTCACACTCCTTTCCTCTCCAGGGATGAGAGTGGAAAGATTTTGCTTGTACCGTGGGTCCAGGAGAGTGAATACCCAGTAATCGGTGCTGGAATAAATTCTTTGAACGCGAGGGTCACGCGTTGAATTCCACCTCGTGGGCACGTCGCACAACAGTCGGTGAGCGGGCAGTTGGAGGCGGCGCTGCGCTGCCCTGAGAGTGGCAGCATCTGTGCTGGACTTCCTGAAATGCGCACAGATGCGGCGCACCTTCGTGAGCAAATCAGACAGATTGGGGTATGTCTTGAGGAAACCCTGAACTATCAGATTTAACACATGGGCCAGGCATGGCACATGTGTCAGTCTGCCGAGTTGCAGAGCCGCCACCAGGTTACGGCCGTTGTCACACACAACCATGCCTGGCTTCAGGTTCAGCGGTGCCAGCCACAGATCAGTCTGCGCCGTGATGCCCTGTAATAGTTCTTGGGCGGTGTGCCTTTTATCGCCTAGGCTCAGCAGTTTGAGCACCGCCTGCTGTCGCTTAGCGACGGCACTGCTGCTGTGCCTAGAGCTAGCGACTGATGGCGCCATGCCCACGGATGGTAGTTCGGAGGAGGAGGTGGAGGAGGGGTAGGAGGAGGAGGAGGCATAGTAGGCCTGAAAGACCTGGACCGAGGTAGGCCCCGCAATCCTCGGCGTCGGCAGTATATGACTAGCCGCAGGGTCAGACTCGGTCCCAGCCTCCACCAAGTTAACCGTCAGCGATATATAGTGGCCCTGCCCGGCAGCACTCGTCCACGTGTCCGTGGTCAGGTGGAACTTGTCAGAAACGGCGTTGGTCAGGGCACGGATGATGTTGTCTGACACGTGCTGGTGCAGGGCTGGGACGGCACATCGGGAAAAGTAGTGGCAACTGGGGACCGAATACCGAGGGGCGGCCGCCGCCATGAGGTTGCGAAAGGCCTCGGTCTCTACTAGCCTATAGGGCAGCATCTCCAGGCTAAGCAATCTGGAGATGTGGACATTAAGGGCTTGGGCGTGCGGGTGGGTTGCACTATATTTCCTTTTCCGCTCCAGCGTCTGGGGTATGGAGAGCTGAACGCTGGTGGATGCTGTGGAGGATCGTGGAGGCGACGATGGGGTTTTTGTGCCAGGGTCCTGGGCAGGGGGCTGACTATCAGCTGACACAGGGGAAGGAGCAGTGGTGTGCATGGCCGGAGGTGAACGGGCTTGGTGCCACTGAGTGTGGTGTTTAGCATTCATATGCCTGCGCATACTGGTGGTAGTTAAGCTAGTAGTGGTGGAACCTCTGCTGATCCTGGTTTGGCAAAGGTTGCACACCACAGTCCGTCGGTCATCCGGTGTTTCCTTAAAGAACCTCCAGACTTCTGAAAATCTAGCCCTCGCCGCGGGAGCCCTCACCACGGGAGCTTCACTACGTGACACATTTGGCGCTGATGCACCTGCTCTGGCCCTGCCTCTCCGTCTGGCCCCACCACTGCCTCTTCCAACCTGTTCTGGTCGAGGACTCTCCTCCGTCTCAGAAGCACTGTGTTCACCCGGCCTCTCAACCCAGCTTGGGTCTGTCACCTCATCATCCTCCGATCCCTCAGTCTGCTCCCCCCTCGGACTTCCTGCCCTGACAACAACTTCACCACTGTCTGACAACCGTGTCTCCTCATCGTCGGACACCTCTTTACACACTTCTTCCACTACGCCAAGAAGGTCATCATCACCCACAGACTGCGACTGGTGGAAAACCTGGGCATCGGAAAATTGCTCAGCAGCAACCGGACAAGTGGTTTGTGACTGTGGGAAGGGTCCAGAAAACAGTTCCTCAGAGTATGCCGGTTCAAATGCCAAATTTTCCTGGGAGGGGGCAGACTGGGGGGGAGGAGGCTGAGGTGCAGGAGCTGGAGGAGTGCCGATTTCGGTGACATGGGTGGACTGCGTGGAAGACTGACTGGTGGACAAATTGCTCGAAGCATTGTCGGCAATCCACGACATCACCTGTTCACACTGTTCTGGCCTCAACAGTGCTCTACCACGAGTCCCAGTAACTTCAGACATGAACCTAGGGAGTGTAGCTCTGCGGCGTTCCCCTGCTCCCTCATCAGCAGGTGGTGTCTCACCCCGCCCAGGACCACGGCCTCTGACCCCTGCAGTAGTTGGACGCCCACGTCCCCGCCCTCGTCCTCTACCCCTAGCCCTCGGGTTAAACATTTTGAAAATGAAAGTTATAACTTTAATTTTTTTTTAACTTTTTTTGTGTTTTTTTTGTGTTTTTTAGTTTTTAAAACCAAACGATGCTATCCTATTGCTATGGCTATTTTCTAGCCAAGTATGAAAGCACACTGCTATGCCAGATGAGATGACGCTGAGTTATGAAAAAATAAACGTAAAATAAAAGTAAATGGCAGACTGTGCCTAATTGAAATCCAACCCCTAATAAATTGTCCCACTTCGGTCTTTGCGATGGATATGTGCGTCACTAAGCGCTAAACACAACGGTCGCAATTCTCACTACAAATTCCTCACAATATGGTAGTAGATGCACTACAGCAAGGACAGCCACCAGCAGATCAACCAGAAATAAAATATATATAACGCTATTGTAGGCGTAAGTAAGCCGTTTGGATTCTCCTATGGCTATTTTCTAGCCAAGTATGAAAGCACACTGCTATGCCAGATGAGATGACGCTGAGTTATTAAAAAAATAAACGTAAAATAAAAAGAAACTGGCAGACTGTGCCTAATTGAAATCCAACCCCCAATAAATTGTCCCACTTCGGTCTTTGCGATGGATATGTGCGTCACTAAGCGCTAAACACAGCGGTCGCAAGTCTCACTACAAATTCCTCACAATATGGTAGTAGATGCACTACAGCAAGGACAGCCACCAGCAGATCAACCAGTAATAAAATATATAACGCTATTGTAGGCCTAAGTAAGCCGTTTGGATTCTCCTATGGCTATTTTCTAGCCAAGTATGAAAGCACACTACTATGCCAGATGAGATGACGCTGAGTTATGAAAAAATAAACGTAAAATAAAAAGTAAATGGCAGACTGTGCCTAATTGAAATCAAACCCCTAATAAATTGTCCCACTTTGGTGTTTGAGGTGGATATGTGTGTCACTAAGAGCTAAACACAACGGTAGCAAGTCCCCCTGCAAATTCCTCACAATATGGTACTAGCTGCAAATAAAAAAAAAAATGTATAACGTTATTGTAGCCCTAAGAAGGGCTGTTGGGTTCTTGTAGAATCACTCCTGCCTAACACTATTCTAATAGAACAGCCTAACGCTTTCCCTGACCAGCAGCAGCTCTCTCCCTAGCGGCATCCAGACAGAGAATGATCCGAGCAGCGCGGGCAGCGGCTAGTCTATTCCAGGGTCACCTGATCTGGCCAGCCAACCACTGCTATCGACGTGTAAGGGTACCACGTCATGCTGGGTGGAATGCAGAGTCTCCTGGCTTGTGATTGGCTCTGTTTCTGGCCGCCAAAAAGCAAAACGGCGGGAGATGCCATTTTCTCGAGCGGGCGAAGTATTCGTCCGAGCAACGAGTAGTTTCGAGTACGCTAATGCTCGAGCATCAAGCTCGGACGAGTATGTTCGCTCATCTCTAATCCTAACCCTTTAATGCAAAATTGGTATATGGCTCGGGAGATGTGATTTCTAGTGAGAATGTTGCGCAGTAATGTACAATTTATGTCATGTCGATGAACTCTTGAATAACACCTACAAATACTTTTCTCTTATAATTGAGCAGAAGTGTCATTCTAAACAAGTTAAAATATAAAAAAAAAAGAATAACCTGACTTGTTTCGAAGCAGTTCACCAGTTATACTATATTTCAACGTGTGATGTTTCCATGGTAACTGAAACGTGGTGTCCTCATTATTTCAACCTAATCCTGCTTTGAAATTAGACTTGCTCCTCCCCCTTTGCCTGGCCGGCCTGATAACATAATTACAGCACACGAGGATTGGATAAACACAGCAGGATGTCAATCCCGGGACGGCGGACTACACAGATTGCCGTAATGTGCAAATATGCCAACAATTAAACCTGCAGAAAGCTAATCACACAAACCAAATGTTACTATTTAGAAACAATGATACATTTAAACATTTACTCTGTATATACATTTATATATTTATTTTACACAAAAAATGTGCTGAAAAACATCCCCTCAGCTTATACATCTATTACAAAGTCTATTACAAAACCCACTTAAAAAAAAAAAAACTTATATACTCACCCTCCAGCGGCCCGATGCTCCACGCGGCTCCCCGATGTCCCCGATGTCCCCGATGTCGGCGCATCCCGTCTTCTTTCTTCCCCAAGGCTCTTCTTCTGTTTTCTGTCATGGACGCGGCCATGTTATCTTTTCGGATGGCAGCGCATACTATGAAGTCAGCAGCGGCCGCGTCACACTATGCGCCTGCTGGAAGAAAACATGGCCGTGTCCGTGACAGAAAAAAGAAGAAAGAAGAGGAGCCGCGGGGAAGAAAGAAGACGGGACGCGCCAACATCAGGGAGCCGCGCTGACATCGCAGGGTGAGCGTATAAGTTTATTTTTTTTAAGTGCTGGGGCTGGCTGGCTGTATACTACATGGGGCTGGCTATATACGGCAGGGGGCTGGCTGGCTGTATACTACATGGGGGCTGGCATGCTGTATACTGCTGGGGGCTGGCTGTATACCACTTGGGGCTGGCTGGCTGTATACTACTGGGGGCTGGCTGGATACTGCTGGGGGCTGGCAGGCTGTATACTGCTGGAGGCTGGCAGGCTGTATACTGCTGGGGGCTGGCAGGCTGTATACTGCTGGAGGATGGCAGGCTGTATACTGCTGGGGGCTGGCAGGCTGTATACTGCTGGGGGCTGGCAGGCTGTATACTGCTCGGGGCGCGCAGGCTGTATACTACTGGGGGATGGCTGGCTGTATACTACTGGGGGCTGGTTGGCTGTATACTATATGGGGGCAGGCTGGCTTTATATGACATGGGGGCAGGCTGGCTGTATACTACTGGGGGCAGGCTAGCTGTATACTACTGGGGGCAGGCTGGCTGTATTCTACTGGGGGTTGGCTGGCTGTATGCTACTAGGGGCTGGCTAGCTGTATACTACTGGGGGCTGGTGGCTGTTAACTACTGGGGGCTGGCACACTGTATACTGCTGGGGGCTGGCTGTATACCACTTTGGGCTGGCTGGCTGTATACTACTGGGGGCTGGCTGGCTGTATACTGCTGGAGGCTGGCAGGCTGTATACTGCTGGGGGCTGGCAGGCTGTATACTGCTGGGGCTGACAGGCTGTATACTACTAGGGGCTGGCAGGCTGTATACTGCTGGGGGCTGGCAGGCTGTATACTACTGGGGGCTGGCAGGCTGTATACTGCTGGGAGCTGGCAGGCTGTATACTACTGGGGGATGGCTGGCTGTATACTACTGGGGGCTGGTTGGCTGTATACTATATGGGGCAGGCTGTCTGTATACTACTGGGGGCAGGCTGGCTGTATATGACATAGGGGCAGGCTGGCTGTATACTACTGGGGGCAGGCAGGCTGTATACTACTGGGGGCAGGCTGGCTGTATTCTACTGGGGGTTGGCTGGCTGTATGCTACTAGGGGCTGGCTAGCTGTATACTACTGGGGGCTGGTGGCTGTATACTACTGGGGGCTGGCAGGCTGTATACTACATAGGGGCTGGCATGCTGTATACTGCTGGGGGCTGGCTGTATACCACTTGGGGCTGGCTGGCTGTATACTACTGAGGGCTGGCTGGCTGGATACTTCTGGGGGCTGGCAGGCTGTATACTGCTGGGGGTTGGCAGGCTGCATACTGCTGGGGCTGGCAGGCTGTATACTACTAGGGGCTGGCAGGCTGTATACTGCTGGGGGCTGGCAGGCTGTATACTACTGGGGGTGCGCAGGCTGTATACTACTGGGGGATGGCTGGCTGTATACTACTGGGGGCTGGTTGGCTGTATACTATATGGGGACAGGCTGGCTGTATATGACATGGGGGCAGACTGGCTGTATACTACTGGGGGCAGGCTGGCTGTATACTACTGGGGGCAAGCTGGCTGTATACTACTGGGGGCTGGCTAGCTGTATACTACAGGGGGCTGGTGGCTGTATACTACTGGGGGCTGGCAGGCTGTATACTACAGGGGGCTGGCTGACTATAAACTACTTGGGGCTTGCTGGCTATATACTAGGGGGGGGGGGGCTGTGACCAATGCATTTCCCACCCTGGGCTTATACTTGAGTCAATAGTTTTTCCCAGTTTTTGGTGGTAAAATTAGGGGTCTCGGGGTCTAGATAGATCTGGAATTAAAGTTGAGGATATTTTCCTTGAGTTTCCTTTGACTTGTTCATAAGATAACAAGAGAAAGAAAAGGTGAGCACTATTTCATTTTATTTTTATTTTTATTTTTTTATAACATTTACATTTTAGCGGCAAAAAGGTTGAAAAATGACTGGAATCTGTTCATACCAGGTTATTAGAATCTCACTTTTCTCTGTTCTCTGCAGATTGTGTGCGTCAAGCTCTGAAATAGATGCTGGTCTTGGCGTACGGCTAGAAATGTAGTCTATTTTTCCCCTTGTGCCACATCTACGACAAATGGGGTGTGGTAGGTGGTGAAGTGGGCCGACACCGAATGTTCCTATGAGTCCATAGTCTGTGCCAGTTCCTGGTCCATTCTACGGTGCAACTCTATGCCAGTTCGGACTTGGCGTAGAACTGGCCATGGCGCAATCCCGCAGGATTGATCTCCGAGCATCCTTATAGATCCGGAGAGTGTCGGGGGTGTGCAGGGATTGCATCAAACGCTTGCTAACCATGTACCAGCGTAAGATTTACCTCATTTGCTAAGGTGTTAAAATAGTCCAGTTTATCTCATAATCACCTAGTCCTTAAAAAAACAAGGAAAAAACAGTAGAATGACTGACCACAATCCATACACCTGGTCCAGGCAGGCTGTCCGTACATTATTTTTATGTTTTTATCTTAGGATAGACATTTACATTCACTTACTGTAGATTTTGTAGCCACATCCACTTTTTTTTTTAGTAAAATGTTATTTTTCGGGCATGGTTTAATTTCAGATTGTGCCGCCTTGTTCCCATCTTAAGATTTTATTTAACCCAACCATAACCCTTCAATGTATGTAAAAGTCTCAATTATTTTTCTTCTTTCAGTTCTTTGCGTCTTTCCTGATATCTTTTAAGCCCCTTTGCAATTTGTATTGCACATTTTTGGACTTGTTTTATTTTTCATGATATTTTCATAGGTGAAGTCTTCATAAGGAGACATTGGGGCAGATTTACTTACCCGGTCCATTCGCGATCCAGCGGCGCGTTCTCTGCGCTGGATTCGGGTCCGGCCGGGATTTATTAAGGTAGTTCCTCCGCCGTCCACCAGGTGGCGCTGCTGCGCTGAAAAGCATCGGAACGCACTGGCGTTCACCAAGCCGGGCTGAGTGAAGATAAGTACAAGCTCCGCGACAGATTATTTATTTTAAATGTGGCGGTTTTTCCGAATCCGTCGGGTTTTCGTTCACCCCTCCCCCCCCCATTTCCGTCGCGTGCATGCCAATCCGATCCTGTGCGCCAAAATCCTGGGGCAATTCAGGGGAAATCGGCGCAAATAGGAAATATTCGGGTAACACGTCGGGAAAACACGAATCGGGCCTTTAGTAAATGACCCACATTCTGTAAAAAACAAGGACATAACTTGGAATGTAAGAAAGATACCGGAATCTAATTACTAATACAAGCCACTTCTTACACACAAATTTTGGGAGACAGTTTTAAAGATGGGGTAGTCTTGATTAGTGATCAGTTAAAATTTAAAAAATCTGTTCAGGTCCAATTACTGAACCTGAATTCCCACCAGAAACAGCTGCGATCGGTTCTGACACAAATTGAGGGTGATAACTCTTTAAATGGCCAAGTCAAAGGGGCACATTTACTTACCCGGTCCAGTCGCGATCCCGCGGTGCATTGTACGACGAGGTTTCGGGTTTGCCGGGATTCACTAAGGCCGTGCGCCCGATATCCAGCAGGCGTAGCTGCTGCGCCGAGGTCCGCCGGAGTTCACTTTGTTCTTCCCGGTGCATGTAAGTGCTGATCTTGCGACACAATTCTTTTTTAAATTCCGCGGTTTGTCCGAATCTGTCGGGTTGTCCGACAGACACGCCCCCCCCCCCCCCCATTTCTGTCACAGCGCTGATGCGCCACAATCAGATCGTGTGTGCCAAAACCCAGGGCAATTCTGCGCAAAACGCCGCAAACCGGAAATATTCCGGAAAACCCGACGGAATTGCGGCCGCAGGACCCTTAGTAAATGTGCCCAAAGTCATCAGCAGTATTCAAATAAATGGAGTACCGGCAGGGCTACCAGAACCAATCAAAGGTGTTTCTGGTGGGAATTCTGGTTTGGTAACCGGACCCGCACAGATTTTTTAAATTTTGACGGGTCTGCTCATCACTAATCAAGACGTCTCCATTTTGAAAAAAAGGCTCCCTACATTTGTGTGTAAGAACTATTTTCTGTTTGTATTTAGATTCTGGCGTCTTTCTTATATTCCAAGTGATTATCGAGTGAAACCAATTCCAATTTCGTTGCATAGCCCTAGGAACTCATTCACACAACTGTAACGCAGCAGAATAAAAATCTCACCAAAAGATATCATTGTTTTCTAAAGAGTAATTCACTTGGCAGAATAAATGAAAATTGTTTTACATTGATTCAAGTAGATTTGCATAATTTCATAGCTGCAGCACAATAATGGAGGTCGGGGCATGAAAGCCGGTGAAATGGAAATATAGTTTACAAGAGTAAAATTAACTTATTCATAGTGCAAAATGATAATCATCATGTTACCATTATTCCTATTTATCTAGTGCTGACTTAGAAATTTCACAAAGCAACCTATGTCACCAGATATGGAATCCAACATGGAAACCTTACAATAGCAAGAACACTGCTACCTGTAAAACTAAAGACCAGGATACTTAAGATCCCCCCTCCCCCCTGACCACAACAAATAACATATCCATAGTCATGGACGTGAATTGTGACCTTTGCATATTGATGGTAACAAACAGGTAATACATTTCAGGCAATGGAGTGAGAGCGAAGAAAGTAAGGCAGGATGGGTAGGTCTGGGTAGCGTTGACATATAGATGTAAGGATATAAGGATAGAGTAAAGAAGTAGGAGTAAAGAGATTATGGGGGTCATTTACTAAGGGGCTGATTTGCGTTTTCCTGACATGTTACCCGAATCTTTCCGTTTTGCGCCGATTTTCCCTGTATTGCCCCGGGTTTTTGGCGCACGCGATCAGATTGTGGCGCATCGGCGCTGGTATGCACGCGACGGAAATCGGGGTGCATGGCCGAGCGATAACCCGACAGATTCGGAAAAACCGCGCTTACCTTCATCCAGGATGGCTCGGTGAACTCCAGTGCGTTCCGATGCTCTTCAGCGCAGCAGCGACACCTGGTGGACGTCTAAGGAACTGCCTTAGTAAATCCCGGCCGGAGCCGAATCCACCGCAGAGAACGCGCCGCTGGATCGCGAATGGACCGGGTAAGTAAATCTGCCGCTTTATCTTCTGCACTACCATTGTGGAAACAGTCTGATACATTAGATAGCTGGGTTCTGAAACAGAAAAGCTCCTGCAGGTACTGACCCAGTGTAAGACAAACCTCAGACAATTTCAGTTCTTACGCACTCAAAGGGCAGTACTTAGTTCTGGGGGACTTTTCATCTAGCTCTTCACCAGATGTCATAACATACCTGTCTATACCACCTCAATTCCTATCTAGAAACCCTTCATAATCTTAGACCCATTGGGTGTACTCCCAAAACCTCTTACCCTTTGACTCCCTTAAAGGAGAAGGGGAACCTTTTTAGATACCTAACTGAAAGTTCAAATCAGACGAGCAGACGAGATCCTGACGAGATCCTGAAAGGAATATTAGTATCCTCCTATGTGGTGTGAACTACTTTTCTGAATCATTTTCAAGTACAGCCAAAGGCCAGCACCATTTAAGCAGCTCAAGGGGAGGCCAGATAAGAATAGGTGGCATGCTGGGCTTCCATCTGGGGTGAGGGGCATCATGGTAAGATCCCACATACATGGTTTTACAAATGGACACCTGAAACACCTCTGACAAGATACTGGGAGATGATGAGTATTCCTGGCTTCATACATAGTTATCCAATAAAATGTATTCTAATAAAATGTGTCGCTTTATTGAATCTGATTTCACATTATAATTTTTCCAACTTATGTGGAGGTCCAATCCAAAATGATATCTGGAAGTATAGTGGTGGTATCCTAGACTAGTGTTACAGTTTTTATGGTCAGGAAGGCCGGGAGAAGGGCCTAACTTACAGTGTCCAATAAAAAGTTTGCCTTCCAGGTGACTACAAGTATTCTTTTTCTATGTAGATGCCTAGGACTGTATCACTTTTATATGAAAGTGTTTTCCAATGGGCTTTTCCATTTGTTGTAGTTATTAAGACCTGATTCCATCGGTAACACCACATAGGGTAGGCTTTGTTCTAGAGTTTCGTTATCAGCGAGATCTCTTATTTTGTTTACAATTTGCTCCAATAGATAAATTACATATAGGGCCACTATGTCTCTACACCACACTTTAAACCAATTACCTCATCTTAATTGGAAAAGAAGCATTTAGAAATATTAAGATGATGGCGCACAGGATAAGGCCTAACTTGCTGATCAGTGGGACCCTATCCTAACTTGTTTGGTTTGGAAAACCCCTTTAAGCAATCTTCTTAAAACATATACAATGTTTATCAAGCTCTCTTATTTTCTTTTGCCCTTATCAACAAATGTGTCTTGTGGTCCAGGTTTCTATGTTGTGGTCCAGGTTTCTATGTTGTGGTCCAGGTTTCTACGTTGTGGTCCAGGTTTCTACGTTGTGGTCCAGGTTTCTACGCTGTGGTCCAGGTTTCTACGTTGTGGTCCAGGTTTCTACGCTGTGGTCCAGGTTTCTACGTTGTGGTCCAGGTTTCTACGCTGTGGTCCAGGTTTCTACGTTGTGGTCCAGGTTTCTACGCTGTGGTCCAGGTTTCTACGTTGTGGTCCAGGTTTCTACGCTGTGGTCCAGGTTTCTACATTGTGGTCCAGGTTTCTACGTTGTGGTCCAGGTTTCTGTGTTGTGGTCCAGGTTTCTACGTTGTGGTCCAGGTTTCTGAGGTTTCCCTGGACATATAGCTGGATAGAGCTGGGATGACAAAGAATCTTTTGGTGGAAGAGCTGTTCCCTTTTGTGGCACACGAAGGGCACAAGATGTGCCTAATTTATAAATCAGAATGGGCCTACAGTACAGACTACAGTAAGAAATGTCAGTCTTGATAAATCTCCTCCTATATGTGTGGTCCAGGAGTTCAAAAGCTTGCCTTTGGTTTTTCCAACTAACTCTATTATTTAGTGACCCATTAAGTCTTTACCAAATCTGGTTAAGGGCAAAACATGTTTCATGTTCACAATATTTTGCCTATTTGCTATAGATTTTAAAGTCAGGTCTTCCCAGGTTTGTAAGCTTCTCTCTTTTTGCTTCTAATGTTAAAATGACCAAATAATGCAATTATAGATGATTCCCTCTACCACCAGGAAGAAGGATTGTAAGCCAAGCACACTGACATACTGGTGTGCTCCCTCTGCCAGGGTCTGCTCTTCTTTAAGCTTCCTATGCAAATTATGCAAATGAGCCTGAGGGACTACATTAACACATGTGGAGCCTGAAGCACCTAAGGCCATTTGCATAATTTTAAAAGCCTTTTAAAAAAAAAAAAAAAACAGGACATAAGAAGCAAAAGGAAGAACAGATGTTTCAAGAGGTGGCACACATCAGTATGTAATTGTTTTTGTGGGCAGTACCCAGTTTATAGTAAAGAATACACCATTCTAATCGTCAAATTTATCACAATAAATCCAGCTACGAAAAAATCTACAAAATTAACACTATATTATGTTTCTGTGCTCTACTAAAACACGAAAAAAACTCCCTGGTCACACATTGAGTGTTTTTGGTGCATTTTGGAGCCAAAAACAGGAAATGATTGAAAAAAGAAGAGACAAATCTACTATCTTTTCTAGATTATCTCCCAATGTTTTTGATTCCTAAAATGACATCACAAAACTGAAAAAAGTGTGTCCTGACCCTCTGGAAAAGGCACTCGGCACTAACATCTTTATACCCCATGGTGGAGTCCAACAGTGCATGGTTATTGGGCCTCTTCTCCTGTCTATGGCTTCCCATTGACCATATATGAGTATTAAATCCCCCTTCTATCACTGGTGCAGCCCCCGTATTGTAGATACAATCCATACAATCCTGGATACAATCTTCTCTAGCCTGGAAGTTAGGCTCATGAGATAATCCAAGGCTTCCCGTGATAAGTCTTTGGTTGCACGACTCCCATATGACCATGTTTTATCGCAGCATGAAACAAAACTTTGCAGAAGTTACTGTGCACACAAAATCCTCACTTCTATTTCCCCGCAAATGAAGCGTCTTCGTATAGTTCCTTAATAATGTTTATTGGTGTTATGTACTCTTACTGCTGGAAACGTATTTATTCCCCTCATTTCTGCAGTATGGTTGATCATCGTACTGATAACTACCATCCTCATCCATGCTGTGCGAAAATCATTAAGGACGTCTCGAGGAATAACAAGGAAAATCATTAAAATCTTCGGTGTAGTCCTGTGTGATGTTAACTCCAAGCAGTGCAACGGGGGAAAACGAGGTGGGATTGAAGAAGCCAGAGCAGCCCTTTCTCAACTCATTAAATAAATGAGTACAAGACGCAGCGAGCTGTGCCCTTCCCCCCTCCCCCCAAGTCTTCCCAGCACCAGCCCAACCCAGCGTCAGCCTGGACTGATTATCATTACAAAGAGGCAAATTATGGTCTCCCTGTCCCTGCTAAGCCTCACGTTCCAATGTGTAACACTTGCATCCGAGTAAGACATGTGTTGTCGTGTTTCTTGTGACACATATTCGATAAAAAACACATTTGCAAACAGTCCCAAAAATATTTGCTAACAATCCCAACTTGTAAACTTTCATTCTGTCCATATCTGCAGTTCTGTAGCTCACAGAACCACAACCCTGGTGCAATCTGAAAGATGAGATTCTTATCTTTACAGAAAATCTACCTCTTGATTTCATGCATTATGAACATAGCTTGAGAATGCTGTACACAGAAACATATCTTGTTTAAAGCAAAACATACAAAAAGTTGAATATTCCTTAGCTCAAGAAAATCAGCGCCGTGCGCCATGAAAAAGTACCCAGACAGGTGTAATTTTTTTTCTCTTCTCAGTGATCACTTTTTAATGGTTTTCCCTCAATAAAAGTTTTGTATTTTTTTACTTTTCTGCCTGTCGCCGATGGTATCTTTTTTTCTTTTTGCTATATCTTGTTTAATCCCTGTGCTGAGTGGTTTTGCAGAAAAAAACAATTATAAAACTCAGGATCTTGGGAAAGATGGATCCACATTAGACACATTACACACAGAACTTTCTGAACAGCACTAAGACAGGACTAATCAACCTGAGCTGGATCACTCGTACACAGCAGCAGGGGGATGGTGCAGCAATTGATTATTCTGCCTTCCAGGGAGAACAGTGATTACATCATCCTCTGGTGCAGTGCACAACTAATGTGAAAGGAAAAGCACAGAGCCCAGGCAAAGAAAACCTCATTATCATGATTGTATCATTGTTTTTTCAGCAAAACCACTCAGCACAGGAATTAAACAAGATATGATCCTGCATCAGTGTAGCTACAGCATTCTCAAGGTATGTTGCTTCATAATGCATCAAATCAAATGGTAGGTTTCCTGTGGTAATCTTCTTTCTAAATTCAACTTTTAAATTATGATAATGAGCAAGAAGAACTTACCAGAGCCCCTCCGTGTTGCAGCTTCACAGGCTGTTGCACTGTGCAGGGAGCACTTCCCCCTCGCTCTGTGTGAGACTACAGCAGACAGATAGTGGAGAAAGTGCTGAGGGAGCAGAGGGGAGGAGGAGACAAGGAGGAGCAGCTCTAGTAATGACACCCCTTGTTATTCCTCAAGACTAATTAGCATAATTTAAAGTTCATTGCTATGGTAGATTTCCTTTAACATGAGCCAATGGGGGTCATTTACTAAGGGCCCGATTCGCGTTTTTGTGACGGGTTAACTAAATTTTTCCGTCTTGCGCCGATTTTCCCTGTATTGCCGCGGAAATTCGGCGCACGCGATCGGATTGTGGCGCAGCGGCGCCGGCATGCATGCGACGGAGATCGGGGGCGTGGCCGTAAAAAAAAACAACGGATTCGGAAAAACCGCAGCATTTTTTTAAAAAACAGTGTCGCTCGACACGTGCTTACCTTCACCCATGATGGCTCGGTGAATTTCAGTGCGTTTTCGATGCTCTTCAGCGCAGCAGCGACACCTGGTGGACGTCGGAGGAACTGCCTTAGTGAATCCCGGCCGGACCCGAATCCACCGCAGAGAATGCGCCGCTGGATCGCGAATGGACCGGGTAAGTAAATCTGCCTCAAAGTGTTTTTGGAGATAGCTGAAGATAGAGGCTTCTGAAGTGACCCTCCCCTTCAGCCTCTAAACATGACTCATCTAAGGCAAAACATGACTATTTTCAGCTCATTGGCATATGACTTGGGAGCTGATTTCTTCCAAAGATAAATGTATGAGATTTCACTTAAAAATTGGAATTTTTAAAAAGGACATTTTATACCCCACCTGAGGGGGATGGTAGTTTAAAGGTGTAAAATCTGGTGACAGGATCCCTTTAAGGAATATATATTTACACATTTACAATGAAATAAATATTAGACACCTCACAGTTTGAAGTCTCTTGAAGGGGACAGTATGTCTAGACACTCAAATTATCTGCTCTGTATTTTTAGGCTGAAAACAAAAACAAAAGAAGAGGAAGAATTTTGTTCCTTTTTTTCATGTCACTATCTATATTTGATAAAAAGCACTACACCAGAAAATTTCACTCTGGTCAGCAGAATGCCAATTATTTAGCAGTTTTCTTTGCAACAGAACAGATAGTTAGGATTACAATAGAAGATGACATCATATGTATCATTACATCCAATGCTGACAATAGATGATGTCACAGCTTATCTCCTCCCCCTCCCTGTACAATGTCCTCTATATAGATAACACTGACCCATCATTACATCACTACTGACAAGAGATGATGTCACAGCTTATCTCCTCCCCCTCCCTGTACAATGACCTCTATATAGATAACACTGACCCATCATTACATCACTACTGACAATAGATGATGTCACAGCTTATCTCCTCCCCCTCCCTGTACAATGACATATATATAGATAACACTGACCCATCATTACATCACTACTGACAATAGATGATGTCACAGCTTATCTCCTCCTCCCAGTACAATGACCTCTATATAGATAACACTGACCCATCATTACATCACTACAGACAATAGATGATGTCACAGCTTATCTTCTCCCCCTCCCTGTACAATGACCTCTATATAGATAACACTGACCCATCATTACATCACTACTGACAATAGATGATGTCACAGCTTATCTCCTCCTCCCAGTACAATGACCTCTATATAGATAACACTGACCCATCATTACATCACTACAGACAATAGATGATGTCACAGCTTATCTCCTACTCCTCCCTGTACAATGACCTCTATATAGATAACACTGACCCATCATTACATCACTACTGACAATAGATGATGTCACAGCTTATCTCCTCCTCCTCCCTGTACAATGGCCTCTATATAGATAACACTGACCCATCATTACATCACTACTGACAATAGATGATGTCACAGCTTATCTCCTCCCCCTCCCTGTACAATGACTTCTATATAGATAACACTGACCCATCATTACATCACTACTGACAATAGATGATGTCACAGCTTATCTCCTCCCCCTTCCTGTACAATGGCCTCTATATAGATAACACTGACCCATCATTACATCACTACTGACAATAGATGATGTCACAGCTTATCTCCTCCTCCCAGTACAATGACCTCTATATAGATAACACTGACCCATCATTACATCACTACAGACAATAGATGTTGTCACAGCTTATCTCCTCCCCCTCCCTGTACAATGACCTCTATATAGATAACACCGACCCATCATTACATTACTACTGACAATAGATGATGTCACAGCTTATCTCCTCCCCTTCCCTGTACAATGACCTCTATATAGATAACACCGACCCATCATTACATCACTACTGACACTAGATGATGTCACAGAGTCATGTACGGCAGGAGGTCAGGACAGGCGGCACAGGATCGGAGTCAGGGACGTAGCGGAAGGTCAGGACAGGCTTCACTGAATCGAAATCAGGAACAAAGCAGAAGGTCACAAAAGGGCTTCACTATATCGCAGGAATAAACAACCAAGAAGCTTCCCCTGAGGAAGCCTGCCTGCACAGGTGATACGCGTGGGGCATCTTTCCTCCAGCACCCTCCCTGACTGCACTATGCACTTTAGGTAAATATTCTTACTATTCTCTTCATGGCCAAGCTACTTATATTCATATGTCTGCACATTTATTTAGGTTATTTTTGACTGTTGTTAGTCTTGTGCCAAACCAGGTTTCATGGCCTGATATGTACATCATATTCACTTCTCATTTTGCATTGAGATCAGGGTTGGTTGCTGGACCACAGCACACTTAGTGCCTTTTAAGTGTTTTTATGTGTATATATTTTTTGATTTAATAAAGGATTTGTTACAATTCATATACATCCTGTCTTGTTTCTGTAATTTACTGCCTTAATTTGGGATGTTTTTGCTGGGGTCTTCTTTGCCCAGCTTTACTTTTTTAGACCCTTTTTTTTGTCAAATGTAACCTGAGACATGGGTCACAGGAGCAAGCGTGACATCTGTATGGGGCATATATGGTTTGGAGCTTTTTCAAGTGGCTTACCGAAACTTTTAACAAACTTTAGAAATCAGTAGTCCAGTGTGTGTCCAAGGGAAGGGTCCTTGTTTCTGGTCTTGACCTGTAATCTTTGTTTTTAGCATTTCTTCTCTCTGCAATCTACATCTATATATTTGTAGTCCTCTCTCCTCTGCTGGGTAACACGTAGCTGCTGTGAGTCACAGCCCCTCCACTCAGCTTTACAATACAGAACGGGTTTCCATGGATTTTGATTTGATATCCAAAGGATCTCTCTTAGGCCAACATCCTCATTAAGCAAGCAACATTTTTATTGAATAGGTCAGGTCGTTTTTTGATATCAAACAAAGTCACATTACGTATAAAATTTGACATAATTTTCTATTTAATTGAGTCAAAATACATCCAAGTAAACAAACCTTCAGACTGTTTTCCACTTTAACTGGGACATCTAGAAGACTGGTTGTTATTGAAAACCTTTGGGGGTCTCACTACCTTGACCTCCACTGGCCAAAACACATAGCATGTTAAAGAGTTGCAGGATAATTACCCCATAGAGAGGTTCTCCAAAGTCTCTACTGTATTCTTTTTTCTTCAAATCTGTATTTGGAGATTTGGAGATCTGCAACACCCCTGCCAATGCAAAGGGTTAAAAGTGTTGCAAAATTTATCTTTCTCTGTGTCAGGAGTTGTCTGGTGAGCCTGCACAACTCACTAGGAGGTCTCTAGTATAGAAATTTGGTAATTGTAGCTGTAAGATTCTGGCTGGGAGGTCATGATTTAAATGTATTATCCATTATTAACTCTATTTTCTCCAGTTCCCTCAGGTTGGATGGTGAACATTTGTGAAGCCATTTTCAAGTCTCTCCAGAGATGCTCAATTGGTTTTAGGTCATGGCTCCGGCTGAGACAGTCAGGAATGGTCACAGAGTTGTTCTGAGGTTACCACTTTGTTATTTTAGCAGTGTGCTTCGTCGTGTTGGAGGGTGAACCTTTGGCCCAGTCTGAGGTCCAGAGCATCTGGAAGAGGTTTTCATCCAGGATATTTCTGTACTTGGCCGCATTCATCTTTCCTGCCCCCACAGCATGATGCTACCTCCACCATGTTTCAGTGTTGGGATTGTATTTGGCAGGTGATGAGCAGTGCCTGGTTTTCTCCACACATACCCCCTTAAACTTAACACCAAAAAGTTCATCAGACCAGAGGATCTTATTATTCACAGTCTGGAAGTCCTTCATGTGTTTATTAAAAACTGTATGTGGCTTTCATGTCTTGCATGGCTGTAATGATAGATAACTTTGTGGACCTTTCTGCCATCTACTTACTGCACCTCTGGAGCTCAGTCGCAGTGACTTTAGGGTTCTTTGTTACCTCTCTCACCAAGGCTCTGCTCCCAGGATTGTTTAGTTTGGCTGGATGGTAAGGTTGAGGAACAGTTGTGGTTGTCCCAAACTTATTCCATTTCAGGATTGTTGAGGCCACTGTGCTCTTAGGAACCTTGAGTGCTGCAGATATTATTTTCTAACCTTGGCCAGATCTGTGCTTTGCCACAATTATGTCTCTCAGCTCCTTAGGCAGTTCCTTAGACCTCATGATTCTCAAGCACTTTGAGCTGTGAGGTGTAAGACAGGTGTGTGCCTTTCCTAATCAATCCTGAACAGTTTAATTAAACCCAGCTGGACTCCAATAAAGGATTAGAACCATTTTAAGGAGCATCAGAAGGAACTGGACAGCATGTGAGTTAAATATGAGTGTCACAGAAAAGGGTCTGAATACTTATGACCATTTGACATTTCAGTTTTTCTTGTTTACTAAATTAGCAAAAATATCTAGATTTTTGGATTTTGAGGTGCAGAGCAATGAACAAAAAAATAGAACTTTATCAATCTTACCAATTTTCTGCAGTGAAACAAAGAGCCAACAATTTAAAGGGGTCTGATTACTCTCTGTACCCACTGTATACATATAGATAGAGATATATATATATATATATATATTTGGAGAGCGCAAATAAAGTTTTTGGTACTAACACCATGAATGTTGTAAATTGGAACCCACAGGGCAATTGGGAACAAAAGGAAGTTTGATACTGGGAAAAGTGCAAAGGTGATAGTAAAATAGTAAAAACCTTTAAATCAGTCAGTAGAGTAAATGTTTCTGTTAACCCTTTGATCTGACGATACGCTGCCGTGCGTGACCATCTTCATGATTCCATATTCACCCGACTAATTGTGATTATTTGGTAGTATGGTTGTCGATTTAAATGGGATTTGTCATCCAATATTTACCGCACCTTTCACGAATCAGGTGCGCTCAATTTTTCTTCATCTTCCACTAATTTTCTTTTTGTCTTTCTTTGGAATCCTGTTATTTCTAATGTGCAATTTTGGAAATTGTCTGGTCAACGGGCCAGTGATTGTCTATCTGAGCTGGATGGTAAGGTCGAGGAACAGTTGTGGTTGTCCCAAACATATGGGTACTTATCCAATGCTATTCAACTTAATCTTCCTGCCTCACAAACACATTATTTGGTGAGCAGATCACTAAGTAAGAGCAGAAATTTACATGCGGTTATCCATCTGAGGACAGCAATGAAAGTGACATTTTTTAAGCTGCTAACAAGGATGTCAAAATGTGAGGAAATTTTCCTAAGCAAAATAAGTCAGAGCTGGTGCGCAGCTATTGTCCTTGATGGCAGCGGCATTCGGCTGACACCGGTAATGAGAATTTTTCTTTCTGTCGGCTGGATGGATAATGAGAAATGAAGCCCCGGCTTCCCAGGGACTGTCACCCTCACCACTTGGATTAAGTTTAACTATTAGGACCAATTTACCTGAAGTGAGAAGACATCGATGCAACTTATTTTTCCACCAATTTTAATAATGGATTCCGAAGATGATTTGCAAATTGTTATTAACATATTTCTGCACAGAGACTAAATGCACATCAAGTTGACTGTAACCTCCTTCAAGCGGGAAACTGGCGCACAGCTGCCGCGCTGAAGTTGGCAACTGCTCAAATCTCCCGGGACGCCCAAATTTTTTTCCCAGCTGATGAATATTTTAACCAAAAAGTCATTTTAAGATTAAGCAAAAACTACTCCTAAGGGTCCATAGAGATTTTGTGTATGATTAGAGATGAGTGGATCATTCAAGATCTGATTCGCTGAAGCTTTGTATTTTATTTTTTGTAAGATTTGGGCCTAAATCTATTCCGTCAGAACTGATGTTGCTTTAATTTACCTGGAAATTGGTATGTAACCCTTTCTTTGAAAAGACAGTGGGGGAGATTTATCAGAAGACAATTTAATGGATCCATTAGACGCCCGTTACTATTGTACAAGTGTAGTCTGAAGCAAATTTGAAAATATTCTAATTTGCTTTTCCAGTGTGTGAAAATCTGCAGATTTATAGATTTGCTCATTTCTACCAATGATCATAAATTTATATGAAGGAATTTCTACAATTTCATATCTTATACAGGCGGTCCCCTACTTAAGGACACCCGACTTACAGACAACCCCTAGTTAAAGACAGACCCCTCTGCCCACTGTGACCTCTGGTGAAGCTCTCTGGATGTTACTATAGTCCCAGACTGCAATGATCAGCTGTAAGGTGTCTGTAATGAAGCTTTATTGATAATCCTTGGTCCAATTACAGCAAAAAATTTGAAACTCCAATTGTCACTGGGGCAAAAGAAAGAAATGTGTCTAGAACTTCAATTATAAAATATACAGTTTCAACTTGCATACAAATTCAACTTAAGAACAAACCTCCGGACCCTATCTTGTATGTAACCCGGGGACTGCCTGTATCAGGATGTGCTATCTGTGGGATGACATAGAACTATACAGACAGTCCCCGGGGTTATGAACAAGTTAGGCTCCATAGGTTTGTTCTTAAGTTGAATTTGTACTCGAAACTGTATATTTTATAATTGTAGTTCTAGACAAAAAAAATCTGAGTTTTTTGCAGTAATGGGACCAAGGATTATCAATAGAGATGAGCGAACATGCTCGTCCGAGCTTGATGCTCGTTCGAGCATTAAGGTACTCGAGACGGCTCGTTGCTCGGACGAGTATTTCCCCTGCTCGAGATCGAGCATTTAATTAAAAAAACACAGTGAAGAACAATGAAGAATAGAATAAAAACAGTGAACACAGGATCATTTAAGTGAAAAACACAGTAAAGAACACAGTGAAGAATAGATTACAGATGTTCGGCACATCTGCTTACTTGTCGGAAGATACGCGCGGAACCGTGCGAACAAAATAGTATGTGAAGAACAATATATATGTGTGAAGAACACATTGCACAACAGCACAGAGACACCGGGGAGCAGCACAGAGACACCGGGGAGCAGCACGAAGACATGGGGCAGCGGCAGCACGGAGACATCAGGCAGCGGCACGGAGCAGCACGGAGACATCGGGGCACGGAGACATCGGGGCACGGAGACAGCGGGGCACGGAGACAGCGGGGCACGGAGACAGCGGGGCACGGAGACAGCGGGGCACGGAGACAGCGGGGCACGGAGAGAGCGGGGCACGGAGAGAGCGGGGCACGGAGAGAGCGGGGCACGGAGAGAGCGGGGCACGGAGAGAGCGGGGCACGGAGAGAGCGGGGCACGGAGAGAGCGGGGCACGGAGAGAGCGGGGCACGGAGAGAGCGGGGCACGGAGAGAGCGGGGCACGGAGAGAGCGGGGCACGGAGAGAGCGGGGCACGGAGAGAGCGGGGCACGGAGAGAGCGGGGCACGGAGAGAGCTGGGCACGGAGAGAGCTGGGCACGGAGAGAGCTGGGCACGGAGAGAGCTGGGCACGGAGACAGCGGGGCACGGAGACAGCGGGGCACGGAGACAGCGGGGCACAGAGACAGCGGGGCACGGAGAGAGCGGGGCACGGAGAGAGCGGGGCACGGAGAGAGCGGGGCACGGAGAGAGCGGGGCACGGAGAGAGCGGGGCACGGAGAGAGCGGGGCACGGAAACAGCTGGGCACGGAAACAGCTGGGCACGGAAACAGCTGGGCACGGAGACAGCGGGGCACGGAGACAGCGGGGCACGGAGACAGCGGGGCACGGAGACAGCGGGGCACGGAGACAGCGTATCTCCCGACAAGTAAGCAGATGTGCCGAACATCTGCAATCTATTCTTCACTGTTTTTCACTTAAATGATCCGGTGTTCACTGTTTTTATTCTATTCTTCACTGTTCTTCACATCTGCTAACTTGTCGGGAGATAATATACGCGCGGAACAGTGAAGAATAGATTGCAGATGTTTGCATACATCTGCTAACTTA
Organism: Engystomops pustulosus; assembly: GCF_040894005.1. Lineage (NCBI taxonomy): Eukaryota > Metazoa > Chordata > Amphibia > Anura > Leptodactylidae > Engystomops > Engystomops pustulosus. Next base: position 263,736,329 of record NC_092411.1, on the reverse strand, counting down.
TCAGAAGACATTCTTTTTAAATTAATTAACACATTTTATTCCCGAACCATGGTCCCTTTGAAAAATGCTCGAGTCTCCCATTGACTTCAATGGGGCTCGTTACTCGAAACGAGCACTCGAACATCTGGAAATGTTCGGCTCGAGTAACGAGCACCTGAGCATTTTAGTGCTCGCTCATCTCTAATTATCAATAAAACTTCATTACAGACACATTACAGCTGACCATTGCAGTCTGGGACTATAGTAACATCCAGAGAGCTTCACCAGAGATCACAGTGGGCAGAGGGGTCCGTCTTTAACTAGGGGTAGTCTGTAAGTCGGGTGTCCTTAAGTAGGGGACCGCCTGTATATAGAAATTTATTCTCCTTTAGCTGTGCCTCAAGCAACACATGTTGGTAGCTAGTAATCCGGATGTCATAGTCGGACCATTTAAATGAAGAAGCAATTGTAATCCAACCATTTATTCAGCCCAGGGAAACAGAATATTATACTATATATTATATACTATATATATGTATACTCTCTTTTAAATAACTATAGACAGTGAGATCAGTTGAGGCCTGACATTACCTGCTTTAGTGGTCAAGATGGGTAACTGCAGCTCAGATCCCACTCGAGTGTACATTGTTATAAAACCCATCTTAACTAGATAGAGCAGTGGTGGCGAACCTATGGCACGGGTGCCAGAGGCGGCACTCTGAGCCCTTTCTGTGGGCACCCAGGCCTTCACCCCAGAATGAAGTTCACCAGACAGAACTCAAGAATCTGCCTGCAGAATCTTCCTACACTGATAGATGAATTTGCCCTCCTCCTTTTAACGGTGTTGGTGTCCTTGGGAGGCTGAAGGATTGAAAGTTGTCAATGAACAAAGAGAAATACATTACTGCTTACATTGCTGCGCTGGCACTTTGCAATAAATAAGTGGCTTTTGTTTGAAGTTTGGGCACTGAGGCTCTAAAAGGTTCACCATCACTGAGATAAAGTATGATTTACAAAGTTATCTAAGCTCATCCAAGATTTTATTATATGGGTCTCCTTATGTTTTCATAAAGAAAATATGTTGCTTCACAGAGTGCCTATAGATCTGTAATACAGACATAATAGGGATAATATTTACCGCCATATAGGGTCTGTAACCCTGGTTATCCCGCTGAGATAGCGGTCAGTGGTTCACTGATTTGTATCAATTACTTCCTTTTCCGCTTCTCTTGACCCCGGAATCCTTGGTATAATAATAATAATAATAATAATCTTTATTTATATAGCACCATCATATTCTGTAGTGCCTTGCTAATCATAGCTGACATACAAACAGTAATATGGTAAATATGAGTGAGGGCCCTGTTCACAAGAGCTTACAGTCTATGAGAATGAGAGGGTGACACAAGAGCTTACAGTCTATGAGGATGAGGGGGTGACACAAGAGCTTACAGTCTATGAGGATGAATGGGATGACACAAGAGCTTACAGTCTATGAGGATGAGGGGGTGACACAAGAGATTCTAGTCTATGAGGATGAGGGGGTGACACAAGAGCTTACAGTCTATGAGGATGAGGGGGTGACACAAGAGCTTACAGTCTATGAGGATGAGGGGGGACACAAGAGATTCCAGTCTATGAGGATGAGGAGTTGACACAAGAGCTTACAGTCTATGAGGATGAGGGGGTGACACAAGAGCTTACAGTCTATGAGGATGAGGGGGTGACACAAGAGCTTACAGTCTATGAGGATGAGGGGGTGACACAAGAGCTTACAGTCTATGAGGATGAGGGGGTGACACAAGAGCTTACAGTCTATGAGGATGAGGGGATGACACAAGAGCTTACAGTCTATGAGGATGAGGGGGTGACACAAGAGCTTACAGTCTATGAGGATGAGGGGGTGACACAAGAGCTTACAGTCTATGAGGATGAGGGGGGGACACAAGAGCTTACAGTCTATGAGGATGAGGGGGGGACACAAGAGCTTACAGTCTATGAGGATGAGGGGGTGACACAAGAGCTTACAGTCTATGAGGATGAGGGGGTGATACAAGAGCTTACAGTCTATGAGGATGAGGGGTGACACAAGAGCTTACAGTCTATGAGGATGAGGAGGTGACACAAGAGCTTACAGTCTATGAGGATGAGGGGGTGACACAAGAGCTTACAGTCTATGAGGATGAGGGGGTGACACAAGAGCTTACAGTCTGTGAGGATGAGGGGGTGACACAAGAGCTTACAGTCTATGAGGATGAGGGGGTGACACAAGAGCTTACAGTCTATGAGGATGAGGGGGTGACACAAGAGCTTACAGTCTGTGAGGATGAGGGGGTGACACAAGAGCTTACAGTCTATGAGGATGGGGGGGGTGACACAAGAGCTTACAGCCTATGAGGAGGTGACACAAGAGCTTACAGTCTATGAGGATGAAGGGTGACACAAGAGCTTACAGTCTATGAGGATGAGGGGGGGACACAAGAGCTTACAGTCTATGAGGATGAGGGGGTGACACAAGAGCTTACAGTCTATGAGGATGAGGAGGTGACACAAGAGCTTACAGTCTATGAGGATGAGGGGGTGACACAAGAACTTACAGTTTATGAGGATAAGCGGGGACACAAGAGCTTACAGTCTATGGGGATGAGGGGGTGACACAAGAGCTTACAGTCTATGAGGATGAGAGGGTGACACAAGAGCTTACAGTCTATGAGGATGAGGAGTGACACAAGAGCTTACAGTCTATGAGGATGAGGGGGGACACAAGAGCTTACAGTCTATGAGGATGAGGGGGTGACACAAGAGCTTACAGTCTGTGAGGATGAGGGGGTGACACAAGAGCTTACAGTCTATGAGGATGAGGGGGTGACACAAGAGCTTACAGTCTATGAGGATGAGGGGGTGACACAAGAGCTTACAGTCTATGAGGATGGGGGGGGGGGTGACACAAGAGCTTACAGCCTATGAGGAGGTGACACAAGAGCTTACAGTCTATGAGGATGAAGGGTGACACAAGAGCTTACAGTCTATGAGGATGGGGGGGGGTGACACAACAGCTTACAGTCTATGGGGATGAGGGGGTGACACAAGAGCTTACAGTCTATGGGGATGAGGGGATGACACAAGAGCTTACAGTCTGTGAGGATGAGGGGGTGAAACAAGAGGTATAAGAGCTTGTATAATAGTCCAGCCATTCTTTATAAGGGAACAACATGGCAAGTTGTATTCAATATTCCTTTATTTATCTATTCCTTATATTATTTATTTTTTAAAAAGTCAAGTTTATAAAATTTCTGTTGATGTTCTGTTATCACAGGGTGATGGTGATCAAATTGTGTGAAATTATTATTTTCATGGGAAAAAAAAAGTACTTACTCCTAAGGAGCAGCACAGTGCTGTCCCCTGACATCAGACGGGCAATATTGTCACCTGCCACGGCAGCAGTCTATGTATATGCCACCATCATACCTTGTCCAGGAATTACATATACCTTACAGCTCATATACAAAGGGGTACAAAGACGGAAAGGAAAACACCAATTAGCTTTTCAGTTCTGTGTGATTCCAAAACCAATATCCGAAAAAATCCAATACATAGGCAAATGGTCTGTATACTATGACCATACATGCCCCCAACTCTTAAATGTTACTACTACCTGTGTCTATATACTACAGCTCAACTTCTATGGACAATTAGCTCGTGTGCCCCAACTCATACATACTTAAACTCTTTGTGCCCCCACTTCTATAAACTATTACCAATCCTGTGCCCACTCCTACATACAATGACTCCCTCCACCTATGCCCCCACTCCTATACATTATGACAACCTCGTGGCCCTAACCCTAATAACTACTCAACCTTGCATCATCACTCTATTAATAGAATATAAACCTCATACCTCTATATATTCCTGTTCTCACCACTTCTAAAGTTCATGGCAGGCTAGTGAATCTGGCTAGGGAGGAAAAACAAAAATCATACTAAAAATGAGGGGAAAAAACCCTGCTTCTGAGGGTGCCCCCTTATTAGAACTAGATTCCTTAGGTACCAGACCTTCAGTGCCTGGTGCTATATATATCCTCTGAATGGCAGAACGCTCGGGTGCCATCAGTGATCTCATTTGTATGGATAAGGCGTCTATCAGACATGGGATCTGCTGAATAAATTAAGCTCATTGAGACAGACCCTATATTACGGCAGAGTCCGGTCCACATATGGCCCCTCCCCACCCTACAGGTTGTATTCTCCGCTTCCCTCGTCTCTATTTTCCCTTACGCGATGACTTACAGGGGAATGACAGAAATCTGTTTGGATCTGATCAAAATAATATTTATGATCAATTCTCTATCTTTACAGACATTTTTCATGTTAAAGTTACCTTTGCGATGAAGTGGAAAGTCTTCTTTAATATATTTAGTTGATATTGATTTTACAAATGGCAGGATTTGCCCTTTATATTGTTAGCATTAAAATGAAAAGTAAGAAATAGATTTTTTAAAGAGAACACAAAGCAGAAGAGACAAAGGAAATTCACGTCATGGAACACCAGTGCCACCTAGTGGTGAGCACAGGACACTGCAGGAAAGTTATAGTTCTGTCAGAAAACTGGGACCTGCAGGACCTCCTTTATACTGTATATCACCCATTGCTTTTAACACGTGAACATATTCCCACCCTCTAGCACCCCCTAAAGAAAACTTTATGATTGACCTATTTGTGAACCAGAATCAGCCTCTAAGGTGGTTGTCCAAATCTTTAAAGGGAACCTGTCACCAGGAGAGCCATTTTTAGCACTCCCCCAGTCCCCACAGAACATAGTACATACACTGCCAAAGTGTTTTTGTATAAAAAATAGGTTTTACAGAAAAAAAGATATGTTATATTGTACCTTTCATTAGCATCTGCTGTGTGACTAGGCAGTTGCCTTTTGGGAGGGGCTGGAAAGGAGCAGTTCCCTCCCACCCACCCTTGGGGAACAGCTACTCCATGTGACCTTTTCAAATATATGAAAACACCCATCACTGGGCTTAGCGACGCCCCCTGCTCCTCTACAGCCAATCCCGAGTGTTTGGAGTTATTCATATATTTGAAAAGGTCACATGTTTCCCAAGGGTGGGGGGCAACTGCTCCTTTCCAGCCCCTCCCAAAAGGCAACTGCCTAGTCACACAGCAGATGCTAATGAAAGGTACAATATAACATATCTTTTTTTCTGTAAAACCTATTTTTTTATACAAAAACACTTTGGCAGTGTATGTACTATGCTCTGTGGGGACTGGGGGAGTGCTAAAAATGGCTCTCCTGGTGACAGGTTCCCTTTAAGGTCACATGTGGTCTGATATGTTTGATCATAAGGATGATTTTTAAATGATGTGATTTTCTTGCAATCTCTTTTTATTTCAGTTACTGCTCTTCATATGATTGTATTCCTGTTGCCATCCCTATAGGTATTCCTACAAAATTGAGATATCAATAAAATATAAGAATACTGTTGAGCCAACCCGAAAAGGCTCCACCAGCCAAAGTGGAAAGTTGGGACTTTTTAAAAAGTTTCAAAAAAGTTACAGATTTTGGCGCAAGTCTGCCACTGACCATAAATAGAACTTAGCTTGGACTAACTCCGAATTTTGCCGATTTTTTGCGACTTTTGTTTTAAAAAGTCACAAATTCACTTCACCAAACACCAAATGTATCAATAAGGAAAAACCGCTACGATACATCTAACCAGCAGAAAAGCCAAGAAATGTCCCAAAAAACAGACAGACAAAGCCGGACTTATGATACATGTCCCCCATTGTGTTTTATATCCATCTCATGGATCCATTACCAGATTAAGGTTGTGGGGGGCCCCCATTGACTATATTCCAGACAGGGAACAGCAATCGCTATATACAGCTCCCCCAGCAATCACTATACACAACCCTCCCAGCAATCACTGTACACAGCCCCCCAGTAAATATATACAGTTCCCCCAGTAATCACTATATACAGCTTCCAGCAATCACTATATACAGCCCCTATAACTATATACAGTCCCCCAATAATAACTATATACACCCCTCCATAATAACTATATGCAGTCCTAGGTAAAATAATAAAATTATACGCACCCTCCATCATTCCCCCGATTTGCGCCGAACATCTTTCATTCCCTCGCGATGTCAGGATACTGGTTGATATCGTAGGTATACAAAGATGGCGGCACTCTGCTGCAGGTGACGCTGTGACGTCACACTCTGCGCCGTCAGCGGCAGTGAACCGCCATCTTTGTTTACCTCCGATCATCTATGGCCGAGCAGGGAACTTATTGTGCCCTCACTCTGCCATAGACTGAATTACATTGATTACATGCAGCCCGGGAAGCCCAGACCCAAATACACTGTGGGCAATTTGGCGATCATGCGACCGCCCAAATCGCCCACATTTGGTGAGGGCCCTTCCTATAATCAGTCCCTGCATGGATCTCATCATCTCTCTTTCTCTATGGGGCAGATTTACCTACCCGGTCCATTCGCGATCCAGCGGCGCGTTCTCTGCGGTGGATTTGGGTCTGGCCAGGATTCACTAAGGCAGTTCCTCCGGCGTTTTTCTTTTTTAAATGCGGCGGTTTTTCCGAATCCATCGGGTTTTCGTTCGGCCACACCCCCCGATTTCCGTCACATGCATGCCGCCGCCGATGCGCCACAATCCGAACGCGTGCGCCAAAATCCCGGGGCAATTCAGTAAAAATCTTTGCAAATCGGAAATATTCAGGTAACACATCGGGGAAACAGCAAATCGGGTCCTTAGTAAATGACCCCCAATGTGTCAGACATTAGTGAATGTTAAGAAACTAAATAAAAGTGTATACAAACCTTGTACCCTGATAATCTAAGCACATTGTCCTCACACTCTATCTCACAGCACAGAGAGATCATGAAGCAGCTGCTTATTAGAGTCCCCGGCCACACTCTGGAATCTTACACTGACCATCACTGAGAGATAGGAGCTAAAACGGCAATAAAAATTAGTAAAATTGGAAAGTAAAGAATTATCTTTATTGAAATTTGAGAACTTTCTTTCACAGGCAAACCCCTTTAAATGACGCTAGTGACTTTGCAAGTGGCATTTAAACAGTTAACACCTGCGATAGTTGCCAATGATTGCAGGGGTTACTGGTTGGCGTCCAGGTTTGGTACGTGACCTTCGGACTGAAAAAGGTTTTTAAAATTCAATTTCAGCCAAACTTTAATTTTTACCAGGTCTGTTCATCACTAGTAAGGCATAATAGTAGAATACAAAGAACATAGGATAACAAAATCCATCAGGAATTCATTGGGGGGAAGGGAATATGGATCATACCCTTAAAACACAAAGGACATACTTACTGTATAGCTGTCATTTCCGCTAGGAGCCTCTGCTGCAATTTACCTGCATGCAAGGAGCATGCCAGCGCAGGGCAGGCTAGTCGATCACTAGCAATTAACTGCGGCTGTTCTGATGCATAACACTCAGCCATCCTTCAGCACCTCCTCTCTGACAGTGGAGAGGATAACAATGATCAGATAACCGTGGGGGGGCTAGGAGGAGAAGCCCCAACCAAATGCTATGTTTATCACCACATGTGTAGGGTGCTCTTTAATGATGTGATCTTTGGAACAGATGCATTGGGGCACGTATGTTGGATATTGAAAATTCAATGTGTGTGGTGGTATTGGGACGCAGATATTTCATGACCCAGCAACACCCCTCTTATAGGTATTGTGTGTGATGTACAGGTCACACCGATCTGATGGGTGAAGAAATAGTTGCCGTGACTCATTCTCCCCCTCCTCTCTTCATAGACCTTTATGTCATCTCATTGAGCTTCTGTCTTGCCGAATAAAATTCCGAAATTTCTGCAAACAGTGGAAATCATTTTGTCAGGAAGGGGTGGCGCATGGGAGGAGACGAGGAAAGAAGTTTTTATATGTAGCTCAATTTCCTAAGCTTGCCCAGACCCAACGTTATATTAACGTACATCGGTATGTCCTGGAGCAGCAGCAGGTGTATGAAGGGGGCTGAGTCCGGTTTATACGCAATAGTCCAAATATATTATTGTGTCTGCGTCAATTTTTTGACCACGTTTGCATAAAAAAAGGGTTTTTTGGAGCTTGCACACGTTTACTATATTCATGCACCACAATTGTATCACGGTCGCTATTTGCCCAACACTTTTTAAAACTCTGCACTTAAAGAGGACCTGTCACCACCCCAGACTTCCCAAACTGAACATACCGGCATGTAGGCGCTAGTATCATGATTCTGGGGCACTTGGAATTTTCGTTCTAGCCCCTTCCGTTCCCGAGATATGCCCCCCGTGATCTGACGATTCCGAGGTCTGTATCGTCAGAAAGGAGGAGCTGCAGCACGGGTGGGGAGGGGTGTGAGTATGCTAAAATATTCTGACACCATCCAATCAGCGTCGGATGGTGTCAGCTAAGAGACTCAGCTAAGGGTGAGGGCGCGCTGAGCAGCAGATGCGCGCTCCCGGCATCATATGTCTGCAGTGCCGAGTGCGCGCAGCCGCTTGTCCCTGGCAGCACACGGAATACAGCGTGATCTTGCGAGATCTCGCGAGTGTGGTGATGTGTCTAGTTTTTGCCCCATTTAATATTAAGTTGCACCACAATTCTGTCGCAACAGCATTAAACCAATGGGTCACATTTATCAAAAGCAGTGCTGTTTGCCTGTGGAGTGTGCAGGGGACGCCAGATCAAAACTGGCGCGTGGTCTTCATGAATCTGGTGCTCCCTGCACTACTTGGGAAGTCTGCACCTTTTTTTTTTTTTTTTTTTTTGCTCCTTTAACATAGAGCATTCAATACAACTCTGTTGAATTGCAGTAATAAATTTGGCGCACAGTCCGACTCTGAACAGGAACACCCCATTAGGTGCAGAATTTTGTGACGTGTCGGGTGTAGTGCATCCGCAACTGGCGCAAACACTTTATCAATACATGTGTAGGCAGTTCTCACGTTATTTTCAATGCAAAGTCAGACAGAAAACTGGCACAAACACTTTAATAAATGTGCACCAATTTGTTGTCTACTGCAGCAATAATTTTGGTGTGTAGCAGGCGACCGGCAGTGGATGGGACAGGAGCACCGGTCAAATTTACTTACCCGGTTCTGTCGCGATCCCCGATCCGGGCGGTCCAACGCGATTCACGTAGCTCGTGCGCCCGATTTCCTGCATCTGTCACTTTTAAAGCACATTTAAAGGGAACCCGTCACCGGGGACCTCATTTTCACCAAGGGCAGGTTGAAGAAGTCCATTACAGCTGCAGTGCAAATCTGCCTTTCTGCCTTCTCTAAGCATTTGCATTGCAAATTAATTGTGTGTTATAACTTACCTGACAAAATCCTCTGTGTAGTCCCAGGGGTTGGGCTTTGGTTTGGATGTATTTCAAAAAACATGTGACTTGTCTGTGCTGCAGACTGCTCAGCTCTCAGCCCCCACCTTTGTGCTCCTGTCCTCCCTCTTTTTCTCCCCCTCCGATGTAAGCTCACCAGGCTGTGAGCTCTGTTTCTTTGAAAGAGCAGGAGGGAGGAGCTGTACAGGAGCACAAAGGTGAGCAGCACAGACAAGTCACATGTTTTTTGAAATGCATCCAAACCAAAGCCCAACCCCTGGGACTACACAGAGGATTCTGTCAGGGTTCAAGGCAAGTTAAAAAAAGGAATTAGTCCTCACCGGTAATTCGATTTCCATCATGACGGCTCCCTGGAGGTTGCTTCCCCTTCCTCTGTAGGGACAGGAAATTGAGAGTATTAAAAGGCCCTCCCCCAACCTCCCACCAGTGTATACCAAATCACTACACCGGTATAGGCTTCAACTCAATTTTATTTTGCATGTTATATTCACATACAGAATTTACAAGAAGAAACCAACAAAAACAACAAGGGAGGGAAATAATAGGGCCGTCATGGTGGACTTATGGAAATCGAATTACCGGTGAGGACTAATTCCTTTTTTCCATTTCGTCCCCCATGACGGTCCCCTGGAGACATACCAAATTATCCCCAGTTAGGGAGGGACCACAGCTTGTAGGACTTTCCGGCCGAAGGCCAGATCTTTTGCCATGGCTATATTCAGTCGATAATGATTAACAAAGGTGGAATTTGAACTCCAAGTGGCTGCTCTGCAAATTTCATCAATGGAGGCTCCCCCTCTCTCCGCCCACGATGTGGAGACTGCTCGGGTAGAGTGAGCTCTTAACTTCAAAGGAACAGGAACACCTTTAAGACTGTAGCATTCCCTGATCGTATTTGTGATCCACCGGCCAATAGTTGACTTAGAGGCCTTTCTTCCCTTATTTTTCCCTGCAAATTGAACAAAAAGGTTTGAGTCCTTCCTCCAAGGACTTGAGACCTCTAAGTATCTAAGTACTGAGCGTCTTACGTCTAGGAGATGCCATTTCTCCTCCGTAGCATTCTTAGGCTGACGACAGAAAGATGGCAATACGATCTCCTGACTCCTGTGAAAGTTAGAAACAACTTTAGGGAGAAAATATAGAATTAGACTCACCGGTAATTCACTTTCCATCTAGTCCTCCATGACGGCCCACTTGGAGGATGCCCCTTGACCTCTGTAGGGACAGGAAGCAGAGAGGTTAAAAGCCTCCCACCCGCATCCTCCCGCCAGTGTCTACCAAATAACTACACCGGTGGAAGGTACAACAAAATTTTATTTTGTATGTTAAACATTCACATACATACAGAATAAGTCAGGGAGGGAATATATATAGGCCGTCATGGAGGACTAGATGGAAAGTGAATTACCGGTGAGTCTAATTCTATATTTCCAATACGTCCCCCATGACGGCCCACTTGGAGATCTACCAGATAAGTAGAAGTTTTTAGGGTGGGATGACAGCTTGTAGAACTTTCCTACCAAAGGAAAGATCTTGAGAACAAGGTAAATCCAGTCTGTAGTGTTTTATGAAGGTGGATGATGAGGCCCAGGTAGCGGCCTTGCAAATCTGCTCTAAAGATGCACCTCTTTTTTCAGCCCAGGAAGTGGACATAGCCCTGGTGGAATGGGCTTTTAGGTCCGTTGGGATCTCCTTCCCTTGCTGCGTATAACAAGTGGAGATAGCTAACTTTAGCCATCTTGCTATTGATGTTTTTGAGGCTTTTCTCCCTTTGTTTTTTCCCTGGAATTGAATAAACAAGTTATTGTCTAAACGCCAGGACTCTGTAGCTTTTATATAAGCTAGTACAATTCTTCTTACGTCTAGGAGGTGCCACGAAGCTTCCCTACTAGTAGAGGGGTTTTCGCAAAAGGATGGTAGTGTGATTTCTTGAGTTCTGTGAAATCTGGATGTCACCTTGGGAATGAAGCCTGGATCTAAAGTAAGAATTATACGATCAGGCAAAACTCGCATATAAGGCTCTTTGATTGAAATAGCCTGAATTTCACCCAGTCTTCTAGCTGTAGTGACAGCAACAAGAAGGGTAGTTTTTAACGTTAAGTTCTTTATGTTGGCGCTATCCAAAGGTTCAAATGGTGGTCTGGAAAGCGCGTCTAGGACCAGTTTTAGGTCCCATGTAGGAACTCTCCTGAGAATCTGGGGTCTGATTCTGGAGGAGGCTAGGATAAACCTTTTGACCCACCTGTGCTCCGCCAGTGGACGATCGCAGAAGGCGCTAAGGGCCGAGACCTGGACCTTTAAGGTGCTGGTAGAAAGGCCCTGTTCCAGGCCTTTCTGTAGAAAGTCCAAAATCTGTAAGATATTGGGGTTAGATTGAGATGGAGGATTATCTCCACAGAATGTTACAAATTTTTTCCAGATTTTATGATAAATTGCGAACGTAACCTTTTTTCTACTTGCCTTCAGAGTTGTTACTACAGCCATTGAAAGACCCCGCGATGTCAGGAATTCGGACTCAGGATCCAGGCTGTTAGCTGAAGTCGTCCAGGGTTGGGATGTAGAATCGGTCCCTGGTGTAACAGGTCTCTCCGTGAGGGTAGTATCACTGGTTGCTGCTGGGTTAGAGATGTCAACAGGGGATACCAGTTCTTCTTTGGCCAATTTGGACAGATCAGTATCACCCTTGCCTGGTCCGTAAGGATTTTTCTGAGGACCCTTGCCACTAAGGGAATAGGGGGAAAGGCATAGGAAAGAGGTTCGACCCATCGATGGCTGAAAGCATCCAGTCGATCCTTCGGTGCTCCTGCCTCCAGAGTGTAGTATCGATGGCATACCGTATTCTTCTTTGTGGCGAAGAGATCGATTTGAGGAATTCCCCACAGATTTGTCAAATGGATGAATACTTCTGGATTGATGCTCCATTCGTTGGGAGAAATTTGTTCCCTGCTGAGGTAATCTGCCTCCTTGTTTAGAACTCCTCTCAGGTGCGTTGCGGAGAGGGAGAGCACATTCTCCTCTGCCCAGGAGAAGATCGTATGTGTTAAGGTGGAAAGAGTTGTCGATCTTGTCCCCCCCTGTCTTCTTAAGTAAGACACTGCTGTGGTGTTGTCTGATAAAATGTGTACATGGTGGTTCTTCAGGAGAGGTGTATTTAACCTTAGGGCTTCCCAGATGGCCCGTAGCTCTCGATAGTTTGATGGCTTCCGGGATTGGGAAGGCGTCCATAGACCTTGGGCGTAATGGGAAGGGAAGACCGCTCCCCAGCCCATACTGCTTGCGTCGGTCGCAATTGTGAGACGCGGAAGGCAGTGCCAGTGGACCCCGTTTTCCAGGTTCTTCCTCTGTAACCACCACTGTAAACTTCTTTTTACTGAGGATGGGATGATGACCTTCTTGTCCAAACCTGAGGGCCTTCGATCCCAACTGCTCAGAATCCAATTCTGTAGGATGCGGGAATGATTTTGACTCCAGGCCACTGATGGGAGACAGGCTGTAAGGAGTCCTAGGATCTTCATGGCTCCCCGGATTGATATAGACATCTTCATTCTGAAGGAGCGAACGTGTTGTCTCAGATCCTCCGCTTTCCCCTGAGGAAGAAAGGACATCAGATGAGTGGAATCTAACATTACACCAAGGAATTTCTTGAGGGTGGAGGGAGAAAAATCTGACTTTGGGGTGTTTATTAACCATCCCAATTCTGACAGCTTGTGTATCGTAAGATCTCTTGCTATAATGAGATCTGAACTGTCTTTTCCCACAATCAGCAGGTCGTCTAAATAAGGGATGATAGATACTCCCTGTAGTCTCAGAAAAGCAACCACCTCCACCATGATCTTTGTAAACACTCTTGGAGCTGATGAAATCCCAAAGGGAAGAGCCCGAAACTGAAAGTGTAGGACAGAACCTTCTGGAGAGAGGACAGAAAATCTTAAGAATTTTTGAGATGAGGGGTGAATTGGGACGTGATAGTAGGCGTCTTGCAGATCTATTGTGCACATGCAGTAATCCGTGTAAATGATTTGGGTCGCAGATCTTACCGATTCCATGTGGAAACGTCTGTAAGTGATGAACTTGTTCAAGGCCTTTAAGTTTATTATCATCCGGTTTGACCCGTTTGGTTTTTTGACCAGGAAGAGGGGAGAATAGAAGCCCGTCTTTTCTTGATCTTGCGGGACCCGGGAGATCACTCCTGAGAGAATGAGAGATGAGACTTCCTGCCAGATGAGAGAATGGGTAGAGGAAGAGGTAGATGATAAGGGAGGCATAAATCTTGATGGTGGGGGGGAACTGAATTCTATCCTGTAACCCGAGTTGATAATATTCAGGACCCAAGGGTTTGAGGTAATACGAGACCATTGGTTGACAAACCCTAGAAGACGCCCCCCCACTCTGGCGTCACTGTCTCTTCCCTCCGGAGTTGTCAGGGGAATTTGAGAATAGAAACCCCCGACCTCGGCCGCCTTTAGGGTGACTCCAGCGACCCTGTTTACCTTTTCCCCGAAAGGTCTCCTTGGTGCTCCTGAAGGGACGAAATGAAGGTTTCTTGGAAGGTGCTTTGTTCTCCGGAAACCCCTTCTTCTTATCAGAGGCTCTTTCTAATATGGCGTCCAGCTCTGGACCGAAGACGAAATCTCCAGCGAACGGGATACTACATAGCTTCGTTTTAGAACGAATGTCACCGCCCCATTGTTTTAACCACAAGGCTCTCCTTGTAGCATTTGTTAGAGCCCCTTCTTTGGCCGCAAACCGGACGCCTTCAGCTGAAGCATCGGCTAGAAAGGCAGTGGCAGATTTAAGGAGAGGAATACTTCCTAACAGAGAAGCTCTAGAGGTGCCTTCTCTAATGTGGGATTCTAATTGGTTTAACCAGAAGAAGAGGGTTCTGGCAACTGAGGTAGCCGATAAATTTGACTTTAGGCTTGTCATAGATGTTTCCCAGGCCCTTTTAAGGAGGGCGTCTGCCTTTCGGTCCATAGGGTCTTTGAGTTGAGCCGAGTCTTCAAACGGTAAGTCTGTCTTTTTGACAACCTTTGTCACCTGCACATCCATCTTAGGAACAGAGTCCCAAACTTTGGAGACTTTCGGATCAAAGACTAGACGTCGTCTAAACCCCTTGGAGGTTGTGATCTTCTTCTCTGGGTCCTTCCATTCTTCTGTAATTAACCCCAACAGGGTATCGTTAACTGGGAAGACGCGTTGTTTTTTGGCTCTCAGTCCTCCAAACAATTCGTCCTCTCTAGATGTGCAGGGGACTTCTTCTTCAATGTCTAGAGTTTCGCGAATGGCTTTTAGTAGATTATCTAACTCATCCAACTGGAAGAGGTGACGTGGATCCGTCTTTTGACCTACGTCCTGGGAATCGATTTCTTCTGTGTCCATCATAGAACAAGAAGGGACTTCAGAATCGTAATTTTCCTCCTCAGAGGAGGAGATATCCGCTAGTCTTGGCTTTTTTGGAGGGGGTTCCTTCTGTGTTGCTGAGGCCACTGAAGCCACCACTTTCTCCTCAATAAAGGATTTTAGTTCATCCATAAATGAAGTTTTTTCCTCTCGCATAAACTCTTCTATACAGGTTTTACAAATGGGCTTCTGGTAAGCCTCGGGCATAGTGCGAAAACACATATTGCATTTTTTAGCAGTGTTTCTGCTCTTAGTAGGTTTGCTAGCTTTTTCAGTTTTTTCAGGTCTGTCCTCTTTACCTTTCCCCTTAGTCCCTTGATCCTTGTCCTAAGGGAGAAAGGTAAGGAATAACTAACTTGGAGTTCTAATATGATATACTACTAGAACATGCCATACAGCACCACTTACATAACCAGGGGGGTGGAGTAGGCCCAAGTCTGCCTCATCAGCCATGTCAAAGATGTCTGGGACGGCCAGGCCACCGAACGGTATGTGCTCCTAAACAGCAGACACCGTTCCTCTGATAGAGCTAAAATTTATACCTTAACGGGGAGCCCATCCCCCTAGCTGGTGGCTCTGCTGCGCTTGTTCTGGCGCTCCGAGGCGCGTCTGACGTCACTTCCGGTCGCGGCCGGAAGTCGTCATCGGCCGCAAAGGACTCCTGGGAACGGAGTTCTCCGCGCGGCCTCGCGTAGGCCCCATTCGGCTGCCGGAGAGGACCGCTGTCCGGATCAACGAGGGACCAGGGAGGGGAAGGACCCGGCCGCGGACCCGATCCGGAGGGGAACTACGACCTGCAATAGGCCGGCGTAACCCCGGTAAGTTTCTTTTAAAGTAACATGCGTCCCCCTCCCCCCTTAGGAGGAGAGGAGCCTCTCTGACCTATCCCCTGTAGGGACAGGAAGACACTGGCGGGAGGATGCGGGTGGGAGGCTTTTAACCTCTCTGCTTCCTGTCCCTACAGAGGTCAAGGGGCATCCTCCAAGTGGGCCGTCATGGGGGACGTATTGGAAATTTCTATCAAGTCTGAGAGTAATTCTATCCTCAGAAACTGACAGGTAAGGTTCACAAATCGACAAGGCCTGGAGCTCCCCTATCCTTCTAGCGGATGTGATGGCAACTAAAAACGCTGTTTTAAGCGTTAAAAAAACGTAAATTATTTGACTCATTGGGTTCAAAGGGATCTGAGGTTAATGCATCTAAGATCAAGGAAAGGTCCCACTGAGGGGAAGATTCCTTTACAGTAGGTCTTAAGCGGGTACAGGCCTGAAAGAATCTCTTTACCCACCTGTGTTCCGCAAGTGCTGTATCAAAATATGCGCTTAAAGCTGACATCTGGACTTTCAGGGTACTAGGCCGTAAACCTTTGTCGAAACCCTCCTGCAGGAAATCAAGAACCTGGAGAATATTGGGAGAATCTTGGTTAGGATGATCTTTACACCAGGCACAAAATTTTTTCCATATCTTAAGATAAATAGCATGGGTCACAGGCTTCCTACTATTCCTCAAAGTCTTTATTACCTTAAAGGAGAGTCCTTTTGTGTTCAGGAAGGCGCTTTCAGGATCCAGGCTGATAGATTCAGGAACCCTGGGTTCTGGTGTAAGACTGGTCCCTGGTGCAAGAGGTCTGGAATCTTGGGAAGGATGAAAGGAAAGTCTAGAGCCAGCTTTTGTAGAAGCGGAAAGCAGCTTTTCTTTGGCCAAAACAGAACAACTAGAATCAGCTTGGCCGGACTGGATACTAATTTCTGGAGAACTCTGTTGATCAGAGGAACTGGAGGGAATGCGTAGAGGAGATCCTGATCCCAAGGCTGGGAGAAGGCATCCAGACCCCAAGGAACTTCCTTTGGATTTAGGGAATAGAATTTCTTGACTTTTGAATTTGTCCTGGATGCAAAGAGATCGATGGCAGGGTTTCCCCATCTGAGGACAATCTCCTGGAAGATTTCGGTTTTCAGGCTCCATTCGTGAGGGAGAATAGGTGTCCTGCTGAGGTAGTCCGCTACCTCGTTCTCTGAGCCTTTCAGATGGACTGCTGAAAGTGAAAGAGCATTCTCTTCTGCCCAAGAAAATAGTTCCTGGGAAATGGTCTGAAGTTTTTTTGACCTTGTTCCGCCCTGTCTCTTTAAATATGCAACCGTAGTTGTATTGTCGGAGAAGATTTTTAGGTGCTTCCCTTTTAGATCCTTGGTACAAGCTTTCAGGGTTTTTAGGACGGCTTTCAGCGCCCTTTCGTTTGAGGATGCACGAGTCATTGAATGGGACCAGAGGCCCTGAACGTACTTCCCTGGAAGAAGAGCTCCCCAACCTGAGGTGCTGGCATCTGTCTGGATCTGGATTATTGGCCAGAGAACCCAGTTCACACCTTTTTGAAGGTGATCGAGATCCTTCCACCAGTTTAAGGATTTTTTTACTGCTGGAGGAATTTCCAGTCGTAAATTCAGGTGATGGTAGTCTTTGTCCCATTTCGACAGGATCCAGGACTGGAGAGGTCTTGTATGGAACTGGCACCAGGCTACACATTGAATGCAGGAGGTCATGGACCCCAGAAGACTCATCGCTGCTCGTATCGAGATGTGTTTCCTCTTCTGGAAGTCCTTGATTTTCAGAAGTAATCTGTCTACTTTCTCCTGTGGAAGATAAGAAGTCTGGGTTAATGAATTTAAGGATACTCCCAAAAATTCTTTTATAGGACTGGGAGTCAGATCGGATTTTTCCAAATTTATAATCGAGCCCAATTCCCGAAGAACTTCTATTGTCACCTTCTTCTGTTTTTCTAGATGGCTTACCGAGTCTCCCACAAGTAAGAAATCGTCCAGGTATGGGACCACTAGGACTTCTTCGGTCCTTAGGTATTTGACCACTTCCGCCATAACTTTGGTAAAGACTCGGGGAGCTGAAGAAAGACCAAATGGTAAAGCTGTAAATTGAAAATGGGATTCTTCTCCTGAGGGAGAAAGCACTGCAAAACGCAAAAACTTTTGGGAATCCGCATGAATGGGAATATGATAGTATGCGTCTCTGAGATCCAGAGTACACAAAAATGCATTGTGGTTTGTTAAGGGAGTAGTAGATTTTATAGACTCCATCTTGAACTTGATATATGTCACCCATTTGTTCAGAAATTTTAAATCTATAATTAACCTGTAAGACCCATTTGGCTTCTTTATTAGGAAAAGGGGGGAGTAATGACCCGTACCTTTTTCTTCTGGGGGGACTGGACGAACCACTTCGTTTCTGCAGGGTAGACACTTGTTCCCAGAGATGGAGTGTCAGACTTCCTGAGGATTGCCTGGACAGAAAAAAAACGATGAGGAGAAGACATAAATTCTATACGGTAACCATCTTGGATAATGGAAGTCACCCACCTGTTGTTCGTTATGTTCTTCCACTGGGGGAGAAAGTCCTTCAACCTTCCCCCCACCCTGGCGTCATTGCTTCTTTTCTGGTTTGTTTGAGGAACTGAACAGGAAGGGCTTGTTTTTTCCTCCCCTGGAACTATTCCAGAAGCTTTGTCTCCAGGAAGATCTCCCCTTATTCTTTGGTTGGTCTTTGTTTGCTCTAAAGCCACGAAAAAACTGCTTTTTTGGTGTAGGTCTAGGTTCAGGAAAACCTTTCTTCTTATCCGCAGCTTTGTCAAGAATTTCATCTAGCTCAGATCCAAACAAGAATTCACCTGAAAAGGGAAGGCTGCAAAGTTTTGCTTTAGAACGAATGTCCCCCGACCATTGTTTCAACCAGAGGGCCCTTCTGGTGGCATTTGAGAGGGCGGCATCCCTTGAGGCAAAACGAATAGATTCAGCTGAGGCATCAGCTAAAAAGGCAGTAGCAGATTTAAGTAAAGGTAATGAATCTAAAATTTCTTCTCTAGGGGTGCCTTCCCTGAGATGGTCTTCTAAACCCCCTAACCAAAATAGGAGGGTACGGGATACTGAGGTTGCCGCAATATTTGTTTTGATTGTAGTCATAGAAGACTCCCAAAGTTTTTTTTAAGTAGACAATCCGATTTCCTATCCATAGCATCTTTAAGTTGTGTGGAATCCTCAAACGGTAAATCCGTCTTTTTTACAACTTTGGTAATAGGAATGTCTACTTTGGGTACATTCTCCCACAATTTTGTCTCTTCTGGGTCAAACAGTAAGCGATTTTTAAAGTCTTTAGGGACAATTAACCGTCTCTCTGGTTCTCTCCACTCATCTATCACAAGACCCCTTAAATTTTCGATAACTGGAAATACCGAATAGTTCATCTACCATGGATTTTTCTTCTACTTTATCCTCAATTCTTAGGGTATCCCTTAAGGCTTTTATCAGTAAAGACCCCTATAAGAGACCCCAAAATAATGGCAATAGACAGGGAAATAATTCCCACATATTCCAAAGCGTTTACTCACGGAACCCAGGGTTAGGGATCGCGTCTCAGCCACATCCGCCATGTTGTCCAGCTCCATGGAGACCTCAGCAGAAGTGAAACTACACTGCACGCCTCTAAATATTCACCTTCCGGCGTCTGACGTCATCAGTGGCCGCCTGTCTCCCAGGCTGCCTCACTTCCTGCGCCGAGGTCTCCGCGACGTCCCTTCCGGTCACCGGAAGTGGGGCATCGCGCGAATAGGCGGATCACAAATGGCAGCCCAGCACTGGAGACCCCAAGTGGAGCCCAGAGCTCGGACGAGGGAGTGCTGGGGAGGACAAGCACCCCGAGAGGTACGACATCCATACCCCCCCCCCCACCCCCTGGAGGAGAGAGAGAGGATTTACTCTCAACCCTATCCCCTGTAGGGACAGGAAAACACTGGTGGGAGGTTGGGGGAGGGCCTTTTAATACTCTCAATTTCCTGTCCCTACAGAGGAAGGGGAAGCAACCACCGGGGGGCCGTCATGGGGGACGAAATGGAAATACACAATTATATTGGAATGCAAATGCTTAGAGAAAGTAGAAAGGCAGATTTGCACTCCAGGTATAATGGCCTTCTGCAACCTGTCTTTAGTGAAAATGAGGTCCCTGGTGACAGGTTCCCTGTAAGACAACAATAACCGTCACTTTTTAAAATAACTTTGGATCTGAACAAGCACAGGAATTGAAGCTCTTTGAGCGGATTAGAAATAACATTCCTTCCCGGTTCTCATTTTATTAATAAAAACTGAAAGTTTTTATATTCACATCAACCATTAAAGCTCACAGTGGTGCAATATAAAGGAGTCATGTGATAGATCAGCAACCTTTATATAGCAATTTATTGGAAGTCTATAAACAGCGGTTTTCTCTTACCAAAACTTTACCAAATGTCAGGAAACAAAAGCTATAATTGCACTTATGGGATATATTCTGTATTACAGACAAAATTCAGGAATATTAGCGTATAGGTTTAAAGGAATAGGTGACATATTAATACAACATAGAAGATCTGTACTTAGACTAATGTATTATAAGACACTATATAAAGGAAAGATGTCCCTCCAGAGAGAAGTCAGAGCTGGGAAAATCCTCTCATTGCATCTAGAGTATCCGGTAGTGTGGGTGACAGCCAAGTATACAGGACTGCTGACGGGTTCCATGTATAGTGATGGGAAACTATGATGAAGTCATTCAAAGAAAAGGCCTGTGCACTTCTACAGATAAGTGACGGGTGTAACCTTCACAACATGCTATTATAATCTTTCTCTGTGCTACAGTCATTGCTCCACATTCAGCCTTTTCTTACAAATGGATGAAGGATAAGGATTGTAACTGCACTTAAAGGAACAGAGGAAGGAACAAGACTGAACCGTATTACTATGGGCAGTTTTCAGATCTCCTTGACCAGACGGTCCGCTCCTAGAGCTGAGCTGGGACCAGCTGAGTTTTCCCCTTTTCGGTGACCACCTGGATGAGGCTTCCAGACTTGGGTCTGTTATTCCCAGATATCCAGTTAAAAAATGTCCTACAACAATAAAAACAAAATAAAATCATTAGCAGGAGGGAATCGGATTCAACTAGACATATCGGGGCAGATGTATTGGCCCATTTTGTACCCACATTGTACAGATATTACACAGAGAAAAAACATACTGAGATATCACCTACTTCAAAAAAATAGAGGAGGCTCTGCCCAAAATCGGCTGCTGCAGACCCTGCCACCAGGCCCCTCCGGCTGCTGCAGACCCTGCCACCAGGCCCCTCCGGCTGCTGCAGACCCTGCCACCAGGCCCCTCCGGCTGCTGCAGACCCTGCCACCAGGCCCCTCCGGCTGCTGCAGACCCTGCCACCAGGCCCCTCCGGCTGCTGCAGACCCTGCCACCAGGCCCCTCCGGCTGCTGCAGACCCTGCCACCAGGCCCCTCCGGCTGCTGCAGACCCTGCCACCAGGCCCCTCCGGCTGCTGCAGACCCTGCCACCAGGCCCCTCCGGCTGCTGCAGACCCTGCCACCAGGCCCCTCCGGCTGCTGCAGACCCTGCCACCAGGCCCCTCCGGCTGCTGCAGACCCTGCCACCAGGCCCCTCCGGCTGCTGCAGACCCTGCCACCAGGCCCCTCCGGCTGCTGCAGACCCTGCCACCAGGCCCCTCCGGCTGCTGCAGACCCTGCCACCAGGCCCCTCCGGCTGCTGCAGACCCTGCCACCAGGCCCCTCCGGCTGCTGCAGACCCTGCCACCAGGCCCCTCCGGCTGCTGCAGACCCTGCCACCAGGCCCCTCCAGCTGCTGCAGACCCTGCCACCAGGCCCCTCCGGCTGCTGCAGACCCTGCCACCAGGCCCCTCCGGCTGCTGCAGACCCTGCCACCAGGCCACCCCCCCCCCCTCGGCTGCTGCAGACCCTGCCACCAGGCCACCACCCCCCCCCCCCCCTCGGCTGCTGCAGACCCTGCCACCAGGCCACCCCCCCCCTCGGCTGCTGCAGACCCTGCCACCAGGCCACCCCCCCCCCCCTCGGCTGCTGCAGACCCTGCCACCAGGCCACCCCCCCCTCGGCTGCTGCAGACCCTGCCACCAGGCCACGCCCCCTCGGCTGCTGCAGACCCTGCCACCAGGCCACGCCCCCTCGGCTGCTGCGGCACTCGCCAACAGGCCCCCCCCCCTCAGCTGCTGCGGCACCCGCCAACATGCCCTCCGCCGCTGCAGCACCCGCCAAGAGCCCCCCCCCTCCGCCGCTGCGGCTCCCCCCAACAGCCCCCCCCCCACCAGACCCCTCTGCTGCTGTGGCACCCCCCTACAGGCCCCTGTCATTTGTGACCATAGTCAAAAGCTTATCCGGAAGGTGGCCGACCCCTTAAATTTAAGTGCATAGGTTAAGTGCATAGGTTTTTTTAGTGAGACAAATGGAATACACACAGACACCTGCACCTCCTACTCCTGCAGAATCCTCTTTCCTCTGCTCCAGTTGCAGGGTGCCGTTCTCCTTTTGCAAAGGTCCCTTTATCTGAGGCCCTGCCCTCTTCATTCACACTGGATAGGAATCCATCAATATAGATGACCACAAAATACCATTGATACTGCTAATTGTTGGGCAGTAATGGGACAGGTAGGATGGTGGAGGCCCCGCCTCCTTCTTACTGGTGGGGGCCCCGGGTCTCGCACCACAGGTGCCCTCCCTATAATCCAGCCCTGCAAGTACTGTATGTTAAATTAACACTTTTGGAATATCCCATTATAGAGAATAGCAGAACTATTGGTGAAGATAAGGGCAATGCTCCTGTTCCACAGTAAGGTATCACAATAGTATCAAACCCAGTATAAACTATGTTAAGAATTCGAGAAATAATTCAGCTTTTGTTGATACAAAGTGAACTAGAAAAAGAGAAAAAGTCGCTATTGTAAAATATCAAACCACAATGGTTATTTTATTTTAATTCTTTAAAATATGAAAAATGTGTTTTGATCAGCGAGGGCTCCCCAAGCCTCTCTAACCACTAAGATGCCATGTTTAGTATTGATCAGGGCATCTAAAGAGTTTATCTACCAAAAGATCCCAGGACCCAGTGGTAAGGCCCGTATACTCCAGCTGTATACATGTGGTGGCGGTCATGATGGTTTTGTTTTCAAATACAATTTTCCATACGAAAATATTTTCAGAAATGTTTTTTTCAGATGTAGAATATTTTTGGATGATATTTATTTATTTTGCAACAATCACCAATGACACCTCTGATAATTTCGTAACGAGACGAAAGCCCTAATAGACACAACAGAAGCCGAGGAAAGTATATTGATATCCGTGTACTCACTCAGCGATAAATTCTAGCGGTGTCCAGGATGTGAAGTCTGCATCGGGCATGGAGGCTCGGTTCGCTGGCGTATCCAAGGTTACGCTGTCAGGGAAGAGATAAGGATTATTAAAAACACACAATCAGATGGAGACTTGGTAATATTAACCCTTCAGTCCAACTCAGAATGGTTTGTCCTATTGAGATCACTGCACTGAAATGCCTATTGCCAACAACAGGGCGGCGCCACCTCTGATCCTAGCAACGGATTACATCATTAAAGGGGTTTTCCCACGAACAAATGTTATGGGATACAGGCTCTCACAAAGCAAAAATCCTAGCATCTTTATGTGCAAAACCGGTAGAGACATCCGCCCCCCAACAGACTGTAGGACCACCTTTGGTGGTAATGTTAGCTGCAAAGTATTGAGGAGCCGAATACAAGTAATTTCAGTGTCTATTTGTAAAAATTTACAACAGCTCTTTACACTTCAAATACTTTGTGTCGATGCATCATATAAAATAGCAATAAAAACACAATGGGGAGATTTATCAGAAGTGTCTGAGGTAATACTGTTCTAGTATCTCATGGCAACCAATTAGAGCTCAGCTTTTGTTTTATAAACAGCTGTGGGAAAATGAAAGCTGAGCTCTGATTGGTTGTCATTAGCTACTAGAACAGTCCTGCTCTCAGACACTTCTGATAAATCACCCCCATTGACTTTTGTGACTGGAACATTTAATAAAAAGATGTCCGCCGCGATGGAGAGGAGGGGTGACCCCACCCCTGTGCACTGAACTCTCTTATCGCTCCGTGCGGCCATTGCTGTCTATGGGGGACGAAGGTTTGGCCGCAAGCTAGCGGCCGTACATACGCCCCCCCCCCCCCCCCCCCCCCCATACAGTGTGAATGCAGCCTAAGTGATGTAAGTGAAGTCCCATGATAGTAAAAAAAAAAATTTCAAAATCCAATTGCCACAGGGACAAAAAAAATTTTCTCTTGTTTGGAGCTACAATTATGAAATATACCTGTTCTGACTTACATACAAATTCAGCTTAATAATAAACAAATAAAAAAACACACCTATCTTGTACATAATCCAGGGACTGCCGTATTAGTATTAAATGTAATCTACCATTAAGATCAAGCCCCTCAGCTCCCTTACCCCTGCAGGAGAGGGGGGGGGGGACATGTTCTGCTCATTGTAACAGCCTGTGAATCTGCAACACTGATGAGCTCTGGTAATGCTTCCAGGGCCCTTCAGAATCTTTAGCATAATTTGAAGGAGGCCATGGACGACAAATATAAGAAGATTACCACAGTCACAGTGCCTGGATCTATGAGTAAGTGGTTTATCATGATGGTAGATTTCGTTTCTACAAGTAGCCTATGTACTACATATACATTGCTGTACACTATGCAGGCGAGAAGAGAAAAGGAACACGGGACAAGTTCTTATGCAAGACTAAAAAATATTGCAAATATAGATAATAGTATTCACGTTTGAGCTTTATGTATGCATCTATTTGGACCATTCCTACTTAGAACTGCTCTGTGCGCTTCCTCTAAGAGGTTTGGGAATAAACCGACAACTGGGCGTTCCCAAAATTACACAATACTGTCCAATCACTACAGACAATACCACACCATGTACAGAGGAGGAAATAAATAGTATTTGTCAATGAAGTGGAGGAAAAACATTGAATACATACAACACAGTGTTATAAGAAAATAAAGAATACAAGTATTTATCATCAGACGTGTCAGGAGAGGAGACTCCAAGCATCCAGGCATCGTGCCGTGTAGGGTTATTACATGCATTACGAGGATATGATCTGTCTATGAACATAATGATAACTTTAGATGTACAGTCAGGTTCACCATCTTCACGTCTCTGAGCGCCTGTAAGGTCCTACAATCAATACACCAGAGTCTACAGACAGCGAGCAGAGACTACAAGTAAACAGCAACATATTCAATCTGACATTCACAGAAAATCAATACCAGAGAGTAAGCGACTTACGGCAGGATGGCGACAGCGGCAGAATCGGCAGGCAGGCCACTCTTCTCCCCGCCCAGGCTCTGGCACAGCTGATGTATGGTGGCTTTCGCCATACCATAGGCGATCATCCCTACACAAGATACAATGGAGGTCACTTTTTTTTGTTGCAGTGTCGGGTTTTTTTTGCGCACAAGTTTTGTGGTTTATTAGGCCGGGATTTTAGCTTGCGCCAGTGGATAAATTGGCACACAACCTAGAAGTGTATGAAACGACTCCACATTCATTATAGCGATATTGAATTTGGTAGACTTGCTTTTGGCTGGTCTAATTATGCGCCAAAAAAAGTGTCGAAAAACTAGAAGTGTTGGGATTCAAAAGGTGCGACTAAATTGAGCACCAAAATATGAAAAAAAAAAGTTTGAATGCCCTAAAAGAAGCTAAATTGTGGCGCAGACACTTGACAAATATGGAACACAAGGCGCAGCAACATGGGGGGAAAAAAATGAATGAATGAATGATATTGGTATCAATTATCTTTAGATTATGTTTATGGTGAGAGATGGTCAGATCTGCTATGTGTAGCTTTGATCAGCAACCGGAGCACCGATGTTCCTGCCTGGACCTCCACCCTCCATCAGATAACCATGGTAATGGTCTTGTGAGAACCCTGGGGTGACAATGGGAGGAGAAAGAAATGATTTAGGCTGGAATAGCAGCGCTGAGGGTGCAGAGGACACATCTTGGGTGCACCAGGTGCCTCATTAGCATACAGATTAAACTGGGAATATCTCAGAAATGGCATCATGTATAGAAATAATAAAAGTTTGCTGGAAATTCCAGTGCATTTCTCTACAACATGCCGGCAGTGACACTTGGAGGAGATGGCAGCCTCCGTTAAAAGGATAATCTCGGTACAACTTTCCATCTCAAACACACAAACTATTTCTGGGTGCAAATACAACTAGGAGGTTGTCAGATGTGTATGTAAGTGGGGGTGTACTGGTTGTTCTAGATATCTAAATCAAGTATATTTAAATTTTTTAAACCTCAGCTGAGAAGGGGTGGAGGGTGGAACGGCGGGGAGGCAAATGGAGGAAATATAAATTATAGAACAGACAGTCCACGGGTTACAAGATAGGTTCTACAGGTTTTTTCTTAAGTCGAATTTGTATGTAAGTCGGAACTGTTTATTTTAGTAACATCCAGAGAGGTCACCAGAGGTCACAGTGGGCAGAGGGGTCTTTCTTTAACTAGGGGTCGTCTGTAAGTCGAGTGTCCTTAAGTAGGGGACCGCCTGTATATGTAACAGCATTTTGCTGTGGCATTGATATTTGTAAAATATGTGTAATATTTTCTATGACTATTTGTATTTTGTGAAAAATTCAATACAGTATTAAAAAAAAAAAAAAATCAGGTATAGAATTTTAGAAGCAATGCACTGTGGGATAGAGTTATGCAAATCAGCTTTCTTTCAGAAAACATGCATGTGCAAACTAGAAGTAAAATTCAAGACCATTTTCTTTCATCTAGAGAAGAGTCATTTTTTAGAGGTTGTCCATTAAACACTACCTGGATGCTTATCCAATCATTTGTCGGATTGGTGACCGACCTCAGATTGTGATTGGTTGAGTGGAGACAGCCAGGAAGTGCAGTGCAGTGCAGTGCAGTGGGGACCAGTAGTGGAGACACAGGAACAGTGGAGGAGAAGAACATAACATTTTATTATGTTACTGGCCAACAGCAGATCGCTTTTAAATAGCAATTTTATATACTGGACAACCCCTTTAACAATAGACTTCTCTGGCTACCGTTGCCTTCACAGTGCCCAAAACTAGGTCAGCAGGATAGGATGATGTGACTAGCGGACTAGACTACATACAGGGTTTCTACAGATGTATCAACCTGATACACATAGGTCCGCAGAGGAGCTGTGTACATAAAGAACCAGCTTCATAGCTTCCATGTAAAAGTAGCTCAGGGGTGCAGGACTACTAGACTTCTTATATGAAATACTGAATTGTCCAGAAGACATTAGTTCTTCTGTCTTCCTGCAATTTGTTATAATGAGAACTCCCAATCCTGCGGAGGAGATTGCCCAATCCATCTGTAATACACATTGTCTGCTCCAAAATGAAATACACATGTCCCATGGACACATCACAGACATTCCTGAGGGACCCAGCCCCGCATGTGGTCACCAGGGAACTTATTACTTACATTACAAACAGGCGCAGTTATGGTTGGGACAATGTAATGTCTCCTCCCCTCCCCCCAGTATAGTCTTACTAATTGTTCCCCATAACTATGTCAGATCTGGGATCAGAAACAGAGAGACTATTACACAAGTCAAGGGCAAAGGGCGACACGTGTCAGGAGACAAAGGTCTCTTTACTCAGGACCAGGACACGTCCACAAGGTTTCTTACTCAATCTATAGACATAAGAGAAGTTATAGCAGAGACCTATAGAGTCCATAGACAAAGTAGTAGCTAGTTGCAGGTAACATCTGATAAAAGTAAATATGATATATAAATACTTATAAAATATATGGATTTTCCAGCTCTAATTCCATGAACCCTCTTGTCCTTACCTGGAGTAGCGGACAGTGCGGCATTCGCCCCGGATAAGGTGAGCAGGCCGCCCTCCTTCAGGTGCTTGGTAGCGAGGTGACTGGAGATGGTGGATGTCCACACGCTCTGTTTCCACATCAGGTCACAATTCTTATAGAAGGCTGAAAAGAAATCAAGAAAATAGGGTTAACAGCAGAAAAAAAAGCAAAAAAATTTAAAAAAACCCACATGAAAAGACCCACATTTCATACAGTGTCCATGGAACAGGAATACAATCTGATATCCACATCCTGCTGCAGGTTGTAGCTGTATACGGTATGATAAATAGCACCGCGCATGCACGCCAATCACAATGCCTTATACTGCGCCCGTAACAGGGGCCACATATACAGACACCAAAGTTGGAGTCATTTGGAGGCTAAGAGGCAACATTTATTTCTTTCTGCTTGCAGTTGAAAGTCTGTGCTGACATCACGGCCCAGACCCTTGTTTCTAGCATTTCTATAGGGTCCCAGGGAACATTCACTGTGGGGGGGTCCTTCCTAAGCTCTAGGTGGTTCCTAAACTCCCTCTAACATTGGGTCTTCATTTTCCAATGGCACGGAAGGAGGGGGACTACAGTATTTTTCAGACTATAAGGCGCACCGGAGTATAAGGCGCACCATCAATAAATGGCTGCTGAAATTAGGTTCATATATAAGGCGCTCCGGATTATAAGGCGCACCTGAGAAGGATGAATGAGCTTCTATAAACTAGCTTCAGTTGCTTAAGTTAGAGATTGGGAGACCCCTGTATTCTACAGTCATAAAAAAAAATTGAATTCTCATTTCACTTTGGTAGAACGGATCAATAGAGCAAATGCAGATAAACACCAGGATCGGTTATCTCCTCCTGTTAACAAATTATTAACCAGTAAGAACACAGATCTATAAAACACACAGAGCAGATCTAGAAGGACAGGAGAATCCTCATGTATCAATAATATACAGTCTGATCTGATGCACTGCGGCCACACTACACAAATAATACAATTATAGTAAGTGATATATCATCAGTTTTCATCATCATCCCTGGAAGGCTGATATAATACGAGATACACTATAAGTCATGCTCTGATCCCAAAAGTTTTTATTTTTTTTAACCACCAAAAAACTTGTGGTTTCAAGTACGTAATAAGCTACGACACAAACAGTTTACATATGGATCTTATGAAAAGCATTATAGTAATTGATGCCAGGCGCACATGTGGTGAAAACGGCTGACTCACTATGAACGGGAGAATATTATCAAACGTTCTCATTGTAAGAAAACAGTTTTGGTCCCTTTAACGTTACACAGGACCCCAGGAACCTGCTAGAAAATCCTAAACAGTGAAGAAAATTATGTAACATTATCCTGTGTAAGGATTAGACTGATGGACTACTGAGAGGGATAATGCCAGAATAACATGCGAACCAGTCACTACTAGATCCTGATGCATGACCAAAATTCATGAAGAATCCAAGAATTAAGCACATTGGCCCATATTTATCAAACTAGTGCAGCCTGTACTATGTGCAGTTTGCCTGTGGAGTGTGTAGAGGGCGCCAGATTGATCAGATTCATGAATCTGACGCCCCCTGCGCTGATCGGGAAGTATCACCCTCTTTTTTTGGTGCACTGTTCATTCTGCAGAATTGTGGCACTCATCAGTAATAAATGTGGCACACGGCCCGACTAAGCATTAACGCGTCCCATTTTTTCTGTCTTGTCGAACACATTGCAGCGAGGACACAAAATCTGGCACGGACACTTTATAAATACATGTGCAAGCTGTTTGCACGTTCTTTTAAGTGCAACAAATATTAACAAATATTGGCCAATGTGTCAATGGACAGGGGAATTGATAATAATAATAATTCTTTAATTATATAGCACACACGGATTACGCAGCGCTGCACAGAGTTTGCCAAATCAGTCCCTGCCCCCTTGGGCTCACAATCTAATCAACCTACTAGTATGTTTTGGAGTGTGGGAGGAAACTGGAGGACCCAGAGGAAACCCACGCAAACACAGAGAGAACATACAAACTCTTTGCAGATGGATATACGAGATAAGGTTTTTGTAATCAAGCACAAAACAGAATCAGCACAGAATTTGGAGCTTTATATAGAACATAAAACCAGAAATTACAGATGTTGTACGAGAACCCATACACCAAATCTCCCTTCACTTACATTTTGCTTTCGCAGATCCTCCCGCCCAGCCTCCAGCTACACATAAGATTGCGTCCACCTTCTGCCCACTGAGGAGCTGGTCCACTGCTGAGGTGACCTGGATCAGGAGACAGCAAGAAGAAACAGTGAGCGCAGAGATTGTGAACATGTTACATCACCGCTCATAATTATCTACAGTTAAAACAAAATAAAAATGCAAAAATTTTTCAAAAAAGGAAGGAAGTATTCAATAGCTTGAGATGGATTCATATAAATCTTTCTACCAAAGATATGGAATAATACAAAAGAAAACGATGAGAGAGTTTATTACATAAATATTAGCTTTTAGAATCACCTAAGTGAAGCTGGCCCCCCCACCTTGTTCAAATCAAACAAAATTGGTGTCAAACGTTTGTGCAGCAGAAATTTTCATTTGTGCCGCTATAATTTTTAAGATTTTAATGAAAGTTTCCAGAGGTCATCAGAGGTCAACCAGCCCCCCCACATTGCCCAAATCAAACAAAACTGGTTCCAAATAATTCTGCTACGTTTGTGCTGGTTTGTGCTGCGCAAATTTTTGTTTGTGCTGCTTTTGTTTTGAATTTATGAACAAAAAATTAAAGTTCAAAAGTTCAAGCAGCCCCCCCACATTAACGGAATCAAACAAAACTGGTGTCAAACGTTAGTGCTACGTTTGTGCAGCAAAAATTTTCGTTTGTGCCGCTATCATTTTTAATATATTCATACTTTTTTGCAGAGGTCATCAGAGTTCATTTCTTCCAAAGTACAATGTGTTTGCTAGCTCCCCCTGGTGATCAAACCAGGGAAGTGTCACTAGGTTTGTTTTTTACCAGTTCATCCTAAACACCTCAAACACCTGAACATACCTTAAAAATGATAGTGGCACAAAAATTTTTGCTGCACAAACCAGCACAAACGTAGCACTAATGTTTGACACCAGTTTTGTTTGATTCCTTTAATGTGGGGGGGCTGCTTGAACTTTTGAACTTTCATTTTTTGTTCATATATTCAAAACAAAAGCAGCACAAACAAAAATTTGCGCAGCACAAACCAGCACAAATGTAGCAGAATTGTTCGGCACCAGTTTTGTTTGATTTGGGCAATGTGGGGGGGCTGGTTGACCTCTGATGACCTCTGGAAACTTTCATTAAAATCTCGAAAACGATAGCGGCACAAACAAAAATTTCTGCTGCACAAACCAGCACAAACGTAGCACAAACGTTTGACACCAATTTTGTTTGATTTGAACAAGGTGGGGGGGCCAACTTCACTCAGGTTTCAGAATCTCTGCATTCACCGTTTCCTCTTGTATTATTCCGTATTATTCCATATCTCAGGTAGAAAGGTTTATATGAAACCTCAGGATATACTATAAATAATCAATTCATAATTTTGTTTTAACTGCAAGTAAATATTAGCTGTGACAAAACAACAACAAGTTATACATTGATATGACTGAAGAAATGAAGCTGTACCATCTTTTTGCAGTATATATTCAAGGTCACTACAGTCGCGTCACATTTATTGTCAGCACCTTATCTGCACAGAGATCCGGGTCTCAGATGTTAGACATGTCTGTGCGGCGCATTAAATCGATTTTCTCATGCTATGATTATAATATAATTTAAAGGGGACATCGCACCTCATTTCAATATTTACTAATTGATGTCAATACTGGGATAAGCAACAGAATCCTGGTGCCGCAAAACAAGAGACAATGCAAAATCACAAGCCTCTTAAAACACAATGTGGTCCTGAGAAGATGGACCTCCTCACCCTGCATGATGTGCAAATACCCAACATTGGACATATTTAAAAGAGTTGTCTTTATAATGTGTAATAAAACGTTTTGAAACTTTCCAATATGTATTCTGTCTTCTTAATCCTGTGAAACCTCTCTCCTATCCTGATACATTTTTCCTAAGCAGTATCCCAAATTCCTAGCCTGGATACAATTGTTATAGCTGTAAGGAGTAATGGTTAAAGGTTTCTGCACGGTCTATATTCACTGACTGCAAACAGATCTAGGAAGTGTTGAAGAATTGAGACACTGGGTATACACATAGTAGATAATATATATATAGCATTAAATATGATAGAGGTACTATACTATTGTATAGGTAATCTAGATGCCTTTATATGAATCAGGGTGCAAACAAATCTTAATTGACTTATATTGTGGACTAGGAAGACAAAAAACATCAACCCAAATTTTTATTATTTTAGACTAGCATTCCCATTAACATGGCACGAGGTGATCACATTGACAATTATTAGACCATTTCTATACAATGTTTTATGTTCCAAAGCCTAGAATATAAATCTGAAGAATCATGTACAGGCAGTCCCCGGGTTACATACAAGATAGGGTCTGTAGGTTTGTTCTTAAGTTGAATTTGTATGTAAGTCGGAACTCATTGTAATCCCAGCCAGAACTTTTTAGGTCTCTGTGACA
Source organism: Engystomops pustulosus (assembly GCF_040894005.1). NCBI lineage: Eukaryota > Metazoa > Chordata > Amphibia > Anura > Leptodactylidae > Engystomops > Engystomops pustulosus. The sequence continues at coordinate 263,704,134 of NC_092411.1, read as the reverse complement.
ATTGGATTTTAAAAATGTTGGGTTGTCATAAGAACCAGGATTAACACTAAAGCTTCATTACAGACACCTGTGATAACTGTTACAGCTGTTTATTGTAGCCTAAGGCTAAAGTACAGTAAATTACCAAAATCCAGAGGTCTGTTTGTAACTAGGGGTCGTATGTAAGTCAGGTGCTCTTAAGTAGGGGACCGCCTGTATTGACAGACAGACAGGACATACAATGTTGAATTCATCTCTCCGTTTTTCCCCTAGGCACAATGTGATGTGTAATTATGATAAGATCATAATACAAGAGCCATTACAAAGGACATGATCTCATATGACAGACAGACTACTAATGCCCCATATAGCAAAAAGGAGAAGAGTACATACAGTGTCACACCGTATCCACATCTTACATGACCTCGGGGCAGGACTGTATGTACGAGCGCAGTCACAGTAATGACATCTAGTAACGGTTTCACCTCTGGCAATTGCTGTATGATGGTCTGATACAATCGCTTCCATTACATTGTAACATCTCAATAATATAGCAATCTCCTGCTACATGGTCCAGTAACCTGGTGCTGAGCAGACATGGACCGTTGCCGACTCACCTCTTCTGACTGCTCTGTGAACGAGTCTGACAGTTTGACAACCACGTTGGCGTTTGCGTCTGCATTTTCCGATATGTCTATGGATGCCACCCACTGTGGAAATAGCAGGCAGACAGATTATCATAAGAAAATGTAAGTCTGGAAGAGCAGTCTGCCAGCTGTAACTGGAGGGATCATTCATGGTGTACGGACGGGCACTGGACAGGCAACGGAAAATTAAACAGACCAGTTGTAGTGAAAGGGTGCAGCAGAGCTTTACCAAATGGTGGGACATCAGCTCTGCCACACATCTGCCACATCTGATGCACCACTGCTCAACCACCTCCACTGCACCCCAGCTCCCCCCCACTGATGCACAGAAGCTCCCTGTCCCACTCCAACACTTCTCCTACCAGTCCCCTTCAGCTATTTCCCCACCGGTGTCCCCACTGTGGTGCAGCCCAGCTCTCCCCTCTCTGCTACACCCAGGCTCCAGTGCACACCAGCTCTCGCCACTGTCCAGGGCACCCCAGCTCCCCCCATTATGGTGCACCCCACCTCCCCCCTGTCCAGGGCACCCCACCTCCCCCCTGTCCAGGGCACCCCACCTCCCCCCTGTCCAGGGCACCCCACCTCCCCCATTATGGCGCACCCCACCTCCCCCCATTATGGCGCACCCCACCTCTCCCCTGTCCAGGGCACCCCAGCTCCCCCCAGTATGGCGCACCCACCTGTCCGGGGAACCCCGCCTCTCCCCACCGTCCGGGGCACCCCGCCTCCCCCCACTGTCCGGGGCACCCCGCCTCCCCCCACTGTCCGGGGCACCCCGCCTCCCCCCACTGTCCGGGGCACCCCGCCTCCCCCCACTGTCCGGGGCACCCCGCCTCCCCCCACTGTCCGGGGCACCCCGCCTCCCCCCACTGTCCGGGGCACCCCGCCTCCCCCCACTGTCCGGGGCACCCCGCCTCCCCCCACTGTCCGGGGCACCCCGCCTCTCCCCACTGTCCCCAGAAGTGCAGGTTACACTATATCCTTCTATAAATGCACTAAGTTCAGCTCTGCTACATTAGTGTATTGTTATTGCCTGGACACATCCTGGCAGTGAGTGACAAGTACACAAGTCACTGCCACATGTGCCATGTCCTGCTATAAATGACAGTAATAGACACAGCGCACACTCACCCAGTTCTTGGCCTTGAAGAACTCCACACACTTGGAGCCCAGAGCCCCCCGGCCCCCATACACCAGCACCCTGCGCGCCTCTCCTGCAGCCGCCATCAGCACAGACCAAGGAGGAAAGCGGCGCCGCAGCAGCTACTGTCATACAAGTCTGCGTCTGACCGCGCCCCCTCTGACGTCATACACCACCTGCCTAACAAGAGCTAGCGCCTGCGCCCGCCCCTCTAATGTTAACACGCCCCAAGTCGTTACAAAAAGCTACGGCTGGGACCCGCCCCCACCGGTGTCACCACGCCTCCTGTCATACAAGTAGTTCTAGCCTAGACCCGCCCCCTCTATCGTTACCACGCCTCCCCTGAGCTACCCGGCCAGGTTAATACTACAAGTGACGTCACACGATGTGATTGGAGGCTGCGGGCTGCTACTCTGCCAGGCAGAGGGGTCACATGACCTTGTATTAGAGTCAGTGCAGCTCTTATAGAGCGGGAATAGATGATAGTGATCACAGGGGCCAAGATACCAGGATGTGGTAGAGAGAGCTTGTTTTTATTATTCTCATTGCGGTTTTTATTTTTATTTTTCCGCTGTAGCCAAACAATTAAAATCATAATATAGTAAGAGTTCATTCATTCATATTAAGTTCTCCCTTTTCCACCTTTGAAAACATATTTCTGTTTATTATCCCTGTATGTGACATCACTGTGTGTATAATCCCTGTACTGTGACATCACTGTGTATTATCCCTGTACTGTGACATCACTGTGTGTATTATCCCTGTACTGTGACATCACTGTGTGTATTACCCCTGTACTGTGACATCACTGTGTGTATTATCCCTGTACTGTGACATCACTGTGTGTATAATCCCTGTACTGTGACATCACTGTGTGTATTATCCCTGTACTGTGACATCACTGTGTGTATTATCCCTGTACTGTGACATCACTGTGTATTATCCCTGTACTGTGACATCACTGTGCATTATCCCTGTACTGTGACATCACTGTGTGTATTTTCCCTGTACTGTGACATCACTGTGTGTATTATCTCTGTACTGTGACAGCACTGTGTGTATTATCTCTGTACTGTGACATCACTGTGTGTATTATCCCAGTACTGTGACAGCACTGTGTGTATTATCTCTGTACTGTGACATCACTGTGTGTATTATCTCTGTACTGTGACATCACTGTATGTATTATGACTGTACTGTGACATCACTGTGTGTATTATCCCTGTACTGTGACATCACTGTGTGTATTATCCCTGTACTGTGACATCACTGTGTGTATTATCTCTGTACTGTGACATCACTGTGTGTATTATCCCTGTACTGTGACATCCTTTTGTGTATTATACATATGCTGTGACATCACTGTGTGTATTATCCCTGCACTGTGACATCCTTTTGTGTATTATACATATGCTGTGACATCACTGTGTGTGTTATCTCTGTACTGTGACATCACTGTGTGTATTATCTATGTACTGTGACATCACTGTGTGTATTATCCCTGTACTGTGACATCACTGTGTGTATTATCTCTGTACTCTAACATCACTGTGTGTATTATCCCTGTACTGTGATATCACTGTGTGTATTACCTCTGAACTGTGACATCACTGTGTGTATTATCCCTGTACTGTGACATCACTGTGTGTATTATCTCTGTACTGTGACATCACTGTGTGTATTATCCCTGTACTGTGACATCACTGTGTGTATTATCCCTGTACTGTGACATCACTGTGTGTATTATCCCTGTACTGTGACATCCTTTTGTGTATTATACATATGCTGTGACATCACTGTGTGTATTATCTCTGTACTGTGACATCACTGTGTGTATTATCCCTGTACTGTGACATCACTGTGTGTATTATCCCTGTACTGTGACATCACTGTTTGTATTATCAATGTACTGTTACATCACTGTGTGTATTATCTCTGTACTGTGACATCACTGTGTGTATTATCCCTGTACTGTGACATCACTGTGTGTATTATCAATGTACTGTTACATCACTGTGCTGAATATACTTTGAAATCACTGTCTGCCTATGCAGGTTATTTAGAGCTTTATTTATATTTTGAGACACTACACCCTTGGTGTTGCAGTATATAAGATACAGGTGGTCCCCTACTTAAGAACACCCGACTTACAGACAACCCCTAGTTACAAACAGACCTCTGAATGTTTGTAATTTATTGTACTTTAGCCCTAGACTACAATAAACAGCTATAACAGTATCACAGGTGTCTGTAATGAAGCTTTATTGTTAATCCTGGTTCTTATGACAATCCAACATTTTTAAAATACAATTCTCACAGACTCCCAAAAATTTTTGGCTGGGGTTACAATGATAATATGTATGGTTCGACTTGCATACAAATTTAACTTAAAGGGAAACTACCACCTCGATTCTTCCTATAAAGGTAGAACGGGTGGTAGGTGCATGTATGGGGTGTGAGGATTTCCTCAGATCTCCGCTTTCTTTTTAAAATCTTTAATACCCTAATATGTAAATTTTCTAGAGCAGCTACTGGGGCGTGGAGTAGCCGGACATGAGATTACACTTTGCTACTCCACGCCCCAGTAGCCTCTTTTCTCCTCCTACCATGACAGCTCCTCGTAGCTGCGCGCACTCGTCCGAGAAGCCGGCGTTCTCCGCATGCGCAGAACGGCCGGCCTGCAGCTATGCAGCCACTGCTCCAAAGCCGGAGCTACAGCGCAGGCGCAGAACTCCGGCTCCCCGTAGCAGCGCGCCGAAGATGTCAGGGTAGGAGGAGAAAAGAGGCTACTGGGGCATGGAGTAGCTGCGACGTGTAGCCTCATGTTTGGCTACTCCACGCCCCAGTAGCCGCTCTAGAAAATTTACATATTAGGGTATTAAAGATTTTTTTTAAATAGCGGGAAAGTGAGGATTAGCTAAAAAAAGGGCTATTCTCACGTCCTATACATGCACCTACCACCCATTCTACCTTTCGCGTATGTAAGGTGGGAACAGCCCATCTGTATATAAGGTGGAAGTACAGCATGTTCAGTTGTGTTTTATGAAATATATATGATATTTTAAAGAAGCACAGCGTCATCAGCTGAGATTTTTTTTTCCCCCTTTTTAGGAGCACAGTGTGGTCAGTTGTGATGTGAGAGTGCTTTATTATTTAGGAGCACAGTGTGGGAAATAGTTAAAGGGGTTTTTCCACAAACATAAGTTAGGCCCTATCCACAGGAGTTGCTGATGAGTGCGGGTCCCCTCGTCGGTCGGTCAGACTAATGGAGCAGACGGCCGCACATAACCGTTCAGCTCCATTAATCTCTATGGAGCTGATGAAAATTGCTGAGCTCACCGATCTGCGTCGGCTCCATAGAGATTAATGGAGCAGAACGTTCATGCACGGCTGTCTTCTCCATTACTCTGATGGAGCAATGAGGGATCCGACAGATGCACGTGGGACCCCATGGGAGCATGTGGGAAAACCCCTTTAATATCTAGGAGCTTCTATATTGTAAGTGAATGTGGTATATAGGGTGCATATGGTTGCAAACTTATCATCAATAACTTATGGTTAGGACAAGTCATCATAAAGTTCTGGACCTTATGGACCTGTTTGTTGTTGGATGCCATTTTAGCCTGTGTCTGAGCAGTACTGTAGTCTCTCCTAGGACAACTCTATGCATGTGTAGTGTCTCCTTCAGGGTGTCAGGGAGCGGGGAGACAAAGTTACCGTCCACAACCACCTCCTTATTCACTTTGGCAATAGGACAGAGGTTTCCGAAACCCATTCTGGGGATAGTTGTGGGTGCCAGAGGTGGCTTATTCACATGTCCTATAGATATGCCATATATATATATATCACTATACTAAAGCTCTATATCACACTAAACTCTTAGAAGAAAAAAACAAAAGTAGTTTCCCCATATTTACGTGAACCTATGTCAGTATATCTTACAAAAGATATCAGGTAAGACTTGGCATGCTGGTTCTGCAGTATAGCGATTGTCATCTGAGTATTTACAGTGCAGACAATACCGGGCTCTGATGAAACACTAGCAGAGCCCCGGGGATAGGGTTACCGCCTCTAGGATTCAACCTACACGGCTGTTACACTCTGATGGAGATCTTCATTGCACAATGTCCGTCTGCACAGAGCCGGAGTGCTGCACATCATCCCTGATCCACGGATCCGAGCCTACACAACGCTAAGGATGGAATATTCCCAGGATGTGCCCGCACAGCGATGTCCTATCACACAGCCGTGTCACCGCCGGCCAGTGCCAGGGATGATCTCATGAAGACTGTAGAATGCCTGGCTGCTTCAAGAAAACTATATTCTCCTTGGCTTCTGCGTTAAGTTTTGTGTCGTTCTTGCTGATCATTATTGCCATGGCGACCCAAAAATGGATGACGGGGAAGACGCTGTGTCAGACGGGAGTCGATTTGGTCAATGCCTCAGATCCGGAGTTGGTCAAGTTTATTGGAGATATCTACTATGGACTTTTTCAGGGCGGTAAAGTGCGGCAATGTGGACTGGGGAAGCGGAGCTTCACCTTTAAGAGTGAGTAAGCATTTACCATAGGCTAAATAATTCCTAGAATAATTCTGTGTAAGGAATATGCTTATAAGTTTTCCAAGGTGGGAAAAAGGAAAACTTGGCCTCCAGTTATACCTGAAATATCCTATTAAATAGGATTCATTATTCTTAAATATGTTTTTTTCAACTTATTTTCTTTTGAAAGGAAATCTACCATCAAAATCCATCACTGTGGCCATATATCTAGGCACCGTGACTATGGGAAACTTCTTAGCCATTTGTTATCCTTGGCCTCTTTGCTTCTAAAATCAACTTTGAGAATTATGTTGATTCGGATGGGCTCCGGGACCGTTACTACAGCCGCTCTGTGCTATCGCTTCACAGGCTGTTCACATTCCCTCTTCCTCCCCTGGACATTATCTCCCTCCTTTTATCTACTGTAATCTCACACAGTGGGAAAGGGGGAAATGCTCCTTCACAGTGTAACAACCTGTGAAGCTACAGCATAGAGGGCTTTTAAAATTATACTAATGAACCAGGAGGGCTCTGGGGTGTTACCAGAGACCTTATGGTTCATTAGCATAATTTTAAAAGTTAATTTTTGAAGGAAAAGTTGAATGTAGGAGGCCATGGATAATAAATATAAGAAGATAACCACAGTCACGGTGCCTGAAACTATGAGTAAGTGTCCCTAGTTTATCCATGCTTTATTTTTAAGGTAATTTTCCTTTAAGAAACAAATTATGTTATAAAGGAAATATAGACTAGTAGTGACATCTGCTGTTGTTATTAGAGGTGTTTTTAGAAAATGACATTCATACGATTGTTTCTACACATATTGCACATGCACTTTAAGGGGTTTTCAGGTTCTGCATCCTCTATCCATAGGGGATCACACTGGTACTTATACGGAACGACAGAGATGGGAAGCAAGATATCCACGCTAAGCCTCTGATGACAGGGACCCTCCATAGTCAGTGACTACTTGCTATTGCGGCAAGTGATATGAGTGCAGAGCGGCACGGAACCAGACAGCAGTAGGATTCGAGCAATTTTTGTTACAACCATCTAGGCTTTGCCTTTGGAAATAAACTGGTGTCTATTGCACCTTTTGCCAATCTCCTGGATATCAGCCCGCCCTACTTCCGGAGTGATAGCTTCTACTCCCTCTTATCCTTTTACTATTGTGCACCGTTGCAGGATTTGGCAAGGTGGAAGGAAATAGATATGGAGTCTGATAAACCTGATCATGGATCGAACCTAAAACCAAATGATCAAACCCATTCATTTTTAAAGAAAATTAGTTTGCCCATCCAGCCAATGGCTAATCTTGCATGTATTTTCAACAAGGAAAAGAAATTAAAGGGGTATTCTCGTCTGGGCACTCACATTCAATTTCATTAATCTGCCATATATAAACATTTTTTCAATTAGATGTTATTCCTATGTCAAGATAATTTCCCATAAATGTAGTGATATGGTCCCTTAGAAACAATACTGTGTCCTTGGATACGACCACCTCTGCTGGAGGGATTGCACAAAGAAACAAGAGGTTTTTGTATATGAAAAGTCCGGGAGTTACTAAATGTCCCACAGCCGTCCTGTGGTAATGATTGCTGAATCCTGGTGGTCAGGCAGGACTCAATAGCCCATGTCCAGACACCACTGCTGGACTGCAGGGTGGTCGTATCCGAGGAAGCTATCTTGTTTCTAAGGGACATCATGGCTACATTTATGAGAAATTATCTTTACAAGGGAACATTTTTTTTTAATAAGATCCAATTGAAGAAATGTTTACATATGGCAAATTAATTAAATTAAATGTGAATGCCCAGGTGGGAAAACCCCTTTAAGCTTCTGCCCGGTACCTCTGGGGAACAAAACATATGCAAAACAAAAATCCACTTGTCCATTTCTCAGGCACTTTCTAAACCTTCTCTCACAAAGAAGGCAGGATTAAAAGGTGACAGTGTAGGGTGCGTTTTTTGGACATTAAACCACCTTATGGGACAGTTTAGTGTTCCAAACTGCCCCCTACATGGTCGCAAAAAAAAACATTTATGCTTACCTTTGCCCAGAGCATCCAACGCCTGCACGTTGTAGCAAGTGAAGACTGCGTAGTACACTCTGGCTTCACAGCGCAAGCGCCATAGGTGTGGAAAAGCGTAGGTGTAGGATATTACCCCAGTTTCACTTGCCACAAGGCGAGAAGAGGTTTCAGTTCTGGATCTGCAGATGTGAGTCCAGTGTGCCTTAGGGCGTAGGTAGTGAAGGTCCTTCAATGTTACAGTGCAGAAGGAAGGTTACAAAAGTTGTGACTTTATTGGGCAGCGATGATTCGTCCAGTCCAGTCCAGTCCAACAATTGTATTCAATTTAAAGGGAACCTGTCACCAGTATACCCCGATTTTAGCCCTCTACACTTCCCCATAGAGCATTGCATCTACACTACTAAGCATCTTTTGTGGGAAAAATCGGCTTTACAGAGAAAAAGATAACTTATATTTTACCTTTGAAAGACCTGTGCAGTTTGACTACTCCAGTCGCCAAATGGGCGGGGTTGAAGAGGAGTATATTGCCCCCACCCTCGGGAAACGTCTCCTCAGTGTCTCATTTCAAATCAATGTTACCGCCCCTCATCCGCCCCCTGGCTCGGCCCTACTGTTCACGGCACCTACTCACGTCCCGCCTGCTGCCCGCAACTCTCGCTGACCGCGTCTGGCATTCTTGCACCTGCGCGGTCAGCATCGCTTGTGCTCTGTGCATGGACCTAGTGTGAGTTGTCAGCGTAGTGTGGCGCATGCGCAGAGAATGCGGGGACCTTGCGGCCGGCACCACTTCATCTGCGCATGACCGTGCGCAGAGCACAAGTGATGCTGACCGCGCAGGCGCGAGAATGCCAGAGGGCTAAAATCGGGGTATACTGGTGACAGGTTCCCTTTAAACGTCATCAATGACAAAAATTTCACCTTAAACAGCTCCATATGCCAAAATATAAATCGGAGGTGTCCTATGGAAAAACAGAACCCACAAGAAAATGGTGCAAAAGTGCCTTTTTCTCAAGTTTACTGCATTTGGAATTTTTTTTCCCGCTTCCCAGTACACGTCATGAAAAATGACACACCACTAAAGTACAATTTGTAACAAAAAGCAAAAAGTCCTTATAAAGTTCCGGATATAAAAAAAAATTAACTGAGGTTAAGATTTTTAAAGAGGAGCAAAAAATGTTTAAAAAAATGAAAATCGATGGGAAGTGATCAATCAAACTGGATTTCTGTACACCATATCACTGCATTGTCTATCCATCGAGTAGTGGCATCCAGGAGACACTGCAAACTTTTCAGAATCATTCAAACTGACTGTATAATCATGGCAGCCCCCATGTATTTATAAATGTAACTATATTTTGATGAAGAGTAGGGCAAATGTATAATAAATGATTTCAATAACATGTATTAAAAATCTATACAGAAAGGGGCACATTTATCCATCCGCGGAGTTCACCAAAATGCATTGTCCGACGATAATGCACTTTCCCGCGATTCACTAAGATTGTGCGCCCGATATCCTGCATGTGTCGCTTCCCCGTTCAGGTCCGACGTAGTTCACCTTCTTCTTCCTGGTGCATGTAAGTGCATTTCTTGTGACTAGAGATGAGCGAACATACTCGTCCGAGCTTGATGCTCGATCGAGCATTAGCGTACTCGTAGCTGCTCGTTGCTCGGACGAGTATTTCGCCCGCTCGAGAAAATGGCAGCTCCCGCCGTTTTGCTTTTTGGCGGCCAGAAACAGAGCCAATCACAAGCCAGGAGACTCTGCACTCCACCCAGCATGACGTGGTACCCTTACACGTAGATAGCAGTGGTTGGCTGGCCAGATCAGGTGACCCTGGGATAGACTAGCCGCTGCCCGCGCTGCTCGGATCATTCTCTGTCTGGATGCCGCTAGGGAGAGAGCTGCTGCTGGTCAGGGAAAGCGTTAGGGTGTTCTATTAGCTTACTGTTAGGCAGGAGTGATTCTACAAGAACCCAACAGCCCTTCTTAGGGCTACAATAACGTTATACTTTTTTTTTTTATTTGCTTGTGGCTGGGCTTGCTGGCACTAGTACCATATTGTGAGGAATTAGCAGGGGGACTTGCTACCGTTGTGTTTAGCTTTTAGTGACACACATATCCACCTCAAACACCAAAGTGGGACAATTTATTAGGGGTTTGATTTCAATTAGGCACAGTCTGCCAGTTTCTTTTTATTTTACGTTTATTTTTTTAATAACTCAGTGTCATCTCATCTTGCATAGAAGTGTGCTTTCATACTTGGCTAGAAAATAGCCATAGGAGAATCCAAACGTCTTACTTACGCCTACAGTAGCGTTATATATATTTGATTTCTGGTTGATCTGCTGGTGGCTGTAGTTGCTGCAGTGCATCTACTAGGAAATTGTGAGCAATTTGTAGTGAGACTTGCGACCACTGTGTTTTGCGTTTAGTGACGCACATATCCATCGCAAAGACCGAAGTGGGAAAATTTATTAGGGCCCAGGGTTGTATTTCAATTAGGCACAGTCTGCCATTTCCTTTTTTATTTTACGTTTATTTTTTTCATAACTCAGCGTCATCTCATCTTGCATAGTAGTGTGCTTTCATACTTGGCTAGAAAATAGCCATAGGAGAATCCAAACGTCTTACTTACGCCTACAGTAGCGTTATATATATTTGATTTCTGGTTGATCTGCTGGTGGCTGTAGTTGCTGCAGTGCATCTACTAGGAAATTGTGAGCAATTTGTAGTGAGACTTGCGACCACTGTGTTTTGCGCTTAGTGACGCACATATCCATCGCAAAGACCGAAGTGGGAAAATTTATTAGGGCCCGGGGTTGTATTTCAATTAGGCACAGTCTGCCATTTCCTTTTTTATTTTACGTTTATTTTTTTCATAACTCAGCGTCATCTCATCTGGCATAGTAGTGTGCTTTAATACTTGGCTAGAAAATAGCCATAGGAGAATCCAAACGTCTTACTTACGCCTACAGTAGCGTTATATATATTTGATTTCTGGTTGATCTGCTGGTGGCTGTAGTTGCTGCAGTGCATCTACTAGGAAATTGTGAGCAATTTGTAGTGAGACTTGCGACCACTGTGTTTTGCGTTTAGTGACGCACATATCCATCGCAAAGACCGAAGTGGGAAAATTTATTAGGGCCCAGGGTTGTATTTCAATTAGGCACAGTCTGCCATTTCCTTTTTTATTTTACGTTTATTTTTTTCATAACTCAGCGTCATCTCATCTTGCATAGTAGTGTGCTTTCATACTTGGCTAGAAAATAGCCATAGGAGAATCCAAACGTCTTACTTACGCCTACAGTAGCGTTATATATATTTGATTTCTGGTTGATCTGCTGGTGGCTGTAGTTGCTGCAGTGCATCTACTAGGAAATTGTGAGCAATTTGTAGTGAGACTTGCGACCACTGTGTTTTGCGCTTAGTGACGCACATATCCATCGCAAAGACCGAAGTGGGAACATTTATTAGGGCCCGGGGTTGTATTTCAATTAGGCACAGTCTGCCATTTCCTTTTTTATTTTACGTTTATTTTTTTCATAACTCAGCGTCATCTCATCTGGCATAGTAGTGTGCTTTAATACTTGGCTAGAAAATAGCCATAGGAGAATCCAAACGTCTTACTTACGCCTACAGTAGCGTTATATATATTTGATTTCTGGTTGATCTGCTGGTGGCTGTAGTTGCTGCAGTGCATCTACTAGGAAATTGTGAGCAATTTGTAGTGAGACTTGCGACCACTGTGTTTTGCGCTTAGTGACGCACATATCCATCGCAAAGACCGAAGTGGGAAAATTTATTAGGGCCCAGGGTTGTATTTCAATTAGGCACAGTCTGCCATTTCCTTTTTTATTTTACGTTTATTTTTTTCATAACTCAGCGTCATCTCATCTTGCATAGTAGTGTGCTTTAATACTTGGCTAGAAAATAGCCATAGGAGAATCCAAACGTCTTACTTACGCCTACAGTAGCGTTATATATATTTGATTTCTGGTTGATCTGCTGGTGGCTGTAGTTGCTGCAGTGCATCTACTAGGAAATTGTGAGCAATTTGTAGTGAGACTTGCGACCACTGTGTTTTGCGCTTAGTGACGCACATATCCATCGCAAAGACCGAAGTGGGAAAATTTATTAGGGCCTAGGGTTGTATTTCAATTAGGCACAGTCTGCCATTTCCTTTTTTATTTTACGTTTATTTTTTTCATAACTCAGCGTCATCTCATCTTGCATAGTAGTGTGCTTTCATACTTGGCTAGAAAATAGCCATAGGAGAATCCAAACGTCTTACTTACGCCTTCAGTAGCGTTATATATATTTGATTTCTGGTTGATCTGCTGGTGGCTGTAGTTGCTGCAGTGCATCTACTAGGAAATTGTGAGCAATTTGTAGTGAGACTTGCGACCACTGTGTTTTGCGCTTAGTGACGCACATATCCATCGCAAAGACCGAAGTGGGAAAATTTATTAGGGCCCGGGGTTGTATTTCAATTAGGCACAGTCTGCCATTTCCTTTTTTATTTTACGTTTATTTTTTTCATAACTCAGCGTCATCTCATCTGGCATAGCAGTGTGCTTTAATACTTGGCTAGAAAATAGCCATAGGAGAATCCAAACGTCTTACTTACGCCTACAGTAGCGTTATATATATTTGATTTCTGGTTGATCTGCTGGTGGCTGTAGTTGCTGCAGTGCATCTACTAGGAAATTGTGAGCAATTTGTAGTGAGACTTGCGACCACTGTGTTTTGCGCTTAGTGACGCACATATCCATCGCAAAGACCGAAGTGGGAAAATTTATTAGGGCCCGGGGTTGTATTTCAATTAGGCACAGTCTGCCATTTCCTTTTTTATTTTACGTTTATTTTTTTCATAACTCAGCGTCATCTCATCTTGCATAGTAGTGTGCTTTAATACTTGGCTAGAAAATAGCCATAGGAGAATCCAAACGTCTTACTTACGCCTACAGTAGCGTTATATATATTTGATTTCTGGTTGATCTGCTGGTGGCTGTAGTTGCTGCAGTGCATCTACTAGGAAATTGTGAGCAATTTGTAGTGAGACTTGCGACCACTGTGTTTTGCGCTTAGTGACGCACATATCCATCGCAAAGACCGAAGTGGGAAAATTTATTAGGGCCCAGGGTTGTATTTCAATTAGGCACAGTCTGCCATTTCCTTTTTTATTTTACGTTTATTTTTTTCATAACTCAGCGTCATCTCATCTTGCATAGTAGTGTGCTTTAATACTTGGCTAGAAAATAGCCATAGGAGAATCCAAACGTCTTACTTACGCCTACAGTAGCGTTATATATATTTGATTTCTGGTTGATCTGCTGGTGGCTGTAGTTGCTGCAGTGCATCTACTAGGAAATTGTGAGCAATTTGTAGTGAGACTTGCGACCACTGTGTTTTGCGCTTAGTGACGCACATATCCATCGCAAAGACCGAAGTGGGAAAATTTATTAGGGCCCAGGGTTGTATTTCAATTAGGCACAGTCTGCCATTTCCTTTTTTATTTTACGTTTATTTTTTTCATAACTCAGCGTCATCTCATCTTGCATAGTAGTGTGCTTTCATACTTGGCTAGAAAATAGCCATAGGAGAATCCAAACGTCTTACTTACGCCTACAGTAGCGTTATATATATTTGATTTCTGGTTGATCTGCTGGTGGCTGTAGTTGCTGCAGTGCATCTACTAGGAAATTGTGAGCAATTTGTAGTGAGACTTGCGACCACTGTGTTTTGCGCTTAGTGACGCACATATCCATCGCAAAGACCGAAGTGGGAAAATTTATTAGGGCCCAGGGTTGTATTTCAATTAGGCACAGTCTGCCATTTCCTTTTTTATTTTACGTTTATTTTTTTCATAACTCAGCGTCATCTCATCTTGCATAGTAGTGTGCTTTCATACTTGGCTAGAAAATAGCCATAGGAGAATCCAAACGTCTTACTTACGCCTACAGTAGCGTTATATATATTTGATTTCTGGTTGATCTGCTGGTGGCTGTAGTTGCTGCAGTGCATCTACTAGCAAATTGTAAGCAATTTGTAGTGAGACTTGCGACCACTGTGTTTTGCGCTTAGTGACGCACATATCCATCGCAAAGACCGAAGTGGGAAAATTTATTAGGGCCCAGGGTTGTATTTCAATTAGGCACAGTCTGCCATTTCCTTTTTTATTTTACGTTTATTTTTTTCATAACTCAGCGTCATCTCATCTTGCATAGTAGTGTGCTTTCATACTTGGCTAGAAAATAGCCATAGGAGAATCCAAACGTTTTACTTACGCCTACAGTAGCGTTATATATATTTGATTTCTGGTTGATCTGCTGGTGGCTGTAGTTGCTGCAGTGCATTTACTAGCAAATTGTAAGCAATTTGTAGTGAGACTTGCGACCACTGTGTTTTGCGCTTAGTGACGCACATATCCATCGCAAATACCGAAGTGGGAAAATTTATTAGGGCCCGGGGTTGTATTTCAATTAGGCACAGTCTGCCATTTCCTTTTTTATTTTACGTTTATTTTTTTCATAACTCAGCGTCATCTCATCTGGCATAGCAGTGTGCTTTAATACTTGGCTAGAAAATAGCCATAGGAGAATCCAAACGTCTTACTTACGCCTACAGTAGCGTTATATATATTTGATTTCTGGTTGATCTGCTGGTGGCTGTAGTTGCTGCAGTGCATCTACTAGCAAATTGTGAGCAATTTGTAGTGAGACTTGCGACCACTGTGTTTTGCGCTTAGTGACGGACATATCCATCGCAAAGACCGAAGTGGGAAAATTTATTAGGGCCCGGGGTTGTATTTCAATTAGGCACAGTCTGCCATTTCCTTTTTTATTTTACGTTTATTTTTTTCATAACTCAGCGTCATCTCATCTTGCATAGTAGTGTGCTTTAATACTTGGCTAGAAAATAGCCATAGGAGAATCCAAACGTCTTACTTACGCCTACAGTAGCGTTATATATATTTGATTTCTGGTTGATCTGCTGGTGGCTGTAGTTGCTGCAGTGCATCTACTAGGAAATTGTGAGCAATTTGTAGTGAGACTTGCGACCACTGTGTTTTGCGCTTAGTGACGCACATATCCATCGCAAAGACCGAAGTGGGAAAATTTATTAGGGCCCAGGGTTGTATTTCAATTAGGCACAGTCTGCCATTTCCTTTTGTATTTTACGTTTATTTTTTTCATAACTCAGCGTCATCTCATCTGGCATAGTAGTGTGCTTTCATACTTGGCTAGAAAATAGCCATAGCAATAGGATAGCATCGTTTGGTTTTAAAAACTAAAAAACACACACCAAAAAAAAAACACAAAAAAAGTTAAAAAAAAAATTAAAGTTATAACTCTCATTTTCAAAATGTTTAACCCGAGGGCTAAGGGTAGAGGACGAGGGCGGGGACGTGGGCGTCCAACTACTGCAGGGGTCAGAGGCCGTGGTCCTGGGCGGGGTGAGACACCACCTGCTTATGAGGGAGCAGGGGAACGCCGCAGAGCTACACTCCCTAGGTTCATGTCTGAAGTTACTGGGACTCGTGGTAGAGCACTGTTGAGGCCAGAACAGTGCGAACAGGTGATGTCGTGGATTGCCGACAATGCTTCGAGCAATTTGTCCACCAGTCAGTCTTCCACGCAGTCCACCCATGTCACCGAAATCGGCACTCCTCCAGCTCCTGCACCTCAGCCTCCTCCCCCCCAGTCTGCCCCCTCCCAGCAAAATTTGCCATTTGAACCGGCATACTCTGAGGAACTGTTTTCTGGACCCTTCCCACAGTCACAAACCACTTGTCCGGTTGCTGATGAGCAATTTTCCGATGCCCAGGTTTTCCACCAGTCGCAGTCTGTGGGTGATGATGACCTTGTTGACGTACTGGAAGAAGTGTGTAAAGAGGTGTCCGACGATGAGGAGACACGGTTGTCAGACAGTGGGGAAGTTGTTGTCAGGGCAGGAAGTCCGAGGGGGGAGCAGACTGAGGGATCGGAGGATGATGAGGTGACAGACCCAAGCTGGGTTGAGAGGCCGGGTGAACACAGTGCTTCTGAGACGGAGGAGAGTCCTCGACCAGAACAGGTTGGAAGAGGCAGTGGTGGGGCCAGACGGAGAGGCAGGGCCAGAGCTGGTGCATCAGCGCCAAATGTGTCAACTAGTGAAGCTCCCGTGGCGAGGGCTCCTGCGGCGAGGGCTAGATTTTCAGAAGTCTGGAGGTTCTTTAAGGAAACACCGGATGACCGACGGACTGTGGTGTGCCACATTTGCCAAACCAGGATCAGCAGGGGTTCCACCACTACTAGCTTAACTACCACCAGTATGCGCAGGCATATGAATGCTAAACACCCCACTCAGTGGCAACAAGCGCGTTCACCTCCGGCCGTGCACACCACTGCTCCTTCCCCTGTGTCAGCTGATAGTCAGCCCCCTGCCCAGGACCCTGCCACAAAAACCCCATCGTCGCCTCCACGATCCTCCACAGCATCCACCAGCGTTCAGCTCTCCATACCCCAGACGCTGGAGCGGAAACGCAAATATAGTGCAACCCACCCGCACGCCCAAGCCCTTAATGTGCACATCTCCAGATTGCTAAGCCTGGAGATGCTGCCCTATAGGCTAGTAGAGACCGAGGCCTTTCGCAGCCTCATGGCGGCGGCCGCCCCTCGGTATTCGGTCCCCAGCCGCCACTACTTTTCCCGATGTGCCGTCCCAGCCCTGCACCAGCACGTGTCAGACAACATAATCCGTGCCCTGACCAACGCCGTTTCTGACAAGGTCCACCTGACCACGGACACGTGGACGAGTGCTGCCGGGCAGGGCCACTATATATCGCTGACGGCACATTGGGTTAACTTGGTGGAGGCTGGGACCGAGTCTGACCCTGCGGCTGGTCATATACTGCCGACGCCGAGGATTGCGGGGCCTACCTCGGTCCAGGTGTTTCAGGCCTACTATGCCTCCTCCTCCTCCCACCCCTCCTCCACCTCCTCCTCCGAACGACCATCCGTGGGCATGGCGCCATCAGTTGGTAGCTCTAGGCACAGCAGCCTAGCGACAGCAGGCGGTGCTGAAACTGCTGAGCCTAGGCGATAAAAGGCACACCGCCCAAGAACTATTACAGGGCATCACGGCGCAGACTGATCTGTGGCTGGCACCGCTGAACCTGAAGCCAGGCATGGTTGTGTGTGACAACGGCCGTAACCTGGTGGCGGCTCTGCAACTCGGCAGACTGACACATGTGCCATGCCTGGCCCATGTGTTAAATCTGATAGTTCAGCGTTTCCTCAAGACATACCCCAATCTGTCTGATTTGCTCACGAAGGTGCGCCGCATCTGTGCGCATTTCAGGAAGTCCAGCACAGATGCTGCCACTCTCAGGGCAGCGCAGCGCCGCCTCCAACTGCCCGCTCACCGACTGTTGTGCGACGTGCCCACGAGGTGGAATTCAACATTAACCATGTTATCCAGAGTTTACCAGCAGCGCCGAGCGATTGTAGACTGCCAGATGTCAACTTCCACCAGAACTGGTAGTCAGGTCAGTCAGCTTCCTCAAGTCTACAATGAGGAGTGGACGTGGATGTCTGATATCTGTCAGGTGCTGAGTAACTTTGAGGAGTCAACACAGATGGTCAGTGGCGATGCCGCCATCATCAGCCTCACCATCCCGCTGCTTGGCCTGTTGAAAAACTCTCTGGTCAGCATGAAGTCGGAAGCTTTGCGCTCCTCACAAGAGACGGGGGAAGAAGATTCCCTTGTTGATAGCCAAAGCACCCTTAGGTCTGTTTCTCAGCGCATATCGGAGGAGGTGGAGGAGGATGAGGAGGAAGAGGAGGAGAATGTTGGCGAGACACAAGAGGGGACCATTGTTGAGTCCTTCACTGTTGAGCGTGTATGGGCAGAAGAAGAGGAGTTGGAGGAGGAGGAAATGGACAGTCAGGCCAGTGAGGGGAGTGAATTCTTACGCGTTGGTACTCTGGCGCATATGGCAGATTTCATGCTAGGCTGCCTATCCCGTGACCCTCGCGTTCAAAGAATTTATTCCAGCACCGATTACTGGGTGTTCACTCTCCTGGACCCACGGTACAAGCTAAATCTTTCCACTCTCATCCCTGGAGAGGAAAGGAGTGTGAGAATGCATGAATACCAGCAGGCCCTGGTGCACAAGCTGAAACAGTATTTCCCTTCTGACAGCGCTAGCGGCAGAGTGCGTAGTTCTGCGGGACAAGTAGCGAGGGAGAGTAGGCGAGCAGGCAGCTTGTCCAGCACTGGCAAGGGTACGCTTTACAAGGCTTTTGCCAGCTTTATGTCACCCCAGCAAGACACTGTCACCTGTCCCCAGTCTCGGCAGAGTAGGGCTGATCTTTACAGAAAGATGGTGAGGGAGTACGTAGCTGACCATACCATCGTCCTAAATGATCACACAGCTCCCTACAACTACTGGGTTTCAAAGCTGGACATGTGGCACGAACTGGCGCTGTACGCCTTGGAGGTTCTTGCCTGCCCTGCCGCTAGCGTCTTGTCCGAGCGGGTTTTCAGTGCAGCTGGTGGCATCATCACCGATAAGCGTACACGCCTGTCGACTGACAGCGCTGACAGGCTGACGCTTATCAAGATGAATAAAGCCTGGATTTCTACTAATTTCCAATCTCCACCAGGTGAAGGAAGCTCAACCTGAATAATTTATCCACTCCTCCTCCTCCTCATTTTCCTCCTTCTCCTCCTCTTTGTACAGTAAAGCAGAGGAAACTGGCTATTTTTTGACAGGGCCCACTGGCTCTACCTATAGTACTTTATGCATTTAATTTTTATGGAGGGCCACCGACCCGGTCCTCTGTTTTAAACAATTTTTGGGAGTGCCACATACAGGCACTCAATCTATTCCATTTTTCTGGAGGGCCACCTACCTGCTCCTCTGGTTTGAAAACTTTTTTGGACTGCCACATACAGGCACTCAATCTATTCCATTTTTATGGAGGGCCACCTACCTGCTCCTCTGGTTTGAAAACTTTTTTGGACTGCCACATACAGGCACTCAATCTATTCCATTTTTATGGAGGGCCACCTACCTCCTCCTCTGGTTTGAAAACTTTTTTGGACTGCCACATACAGGCACTCAATCTATTCCATTTTTATGGAGGGCCACCTACCTGCTCCTCTGGTTTGAAAACTTTTTTGGACTGCCACATACAGGCACTCAATCTATTCCATTTTTATGGAGGGCCACCTACCTGCTCCTCTGGTTTGAAAACTTTTTTGGACTGCCACATACAGGCACTATCCAAATTGAATTGTCTCCATAGCAGCCTCCACACGTTGTCTCCATTGCTACCTCCAAAAGTCGTCCATATAGCTGCCTCCATACATCGTCCCTTTATCAAACGAGGTGTGTCAGGCCGAAATTTGGGTTGTTTTCATGGATTCCACATCAAAGTTGTTAACTTTGTCGCCACCCTGCTGTGTTATCCACAAAATACACTGGCAAACTTTTACCATTTACGGATATTATTTCAGCGCTTCTTGCGCATCTGTTTACATTCCCCTCACCCGCCATATCCTAAACTTATAAGAACGCTACTACACTTGATCTTATACAAAAGGTTCTTAGAAGTGCTGTTTGGGGAGTAGCCTAGAGACAGGGGCTTGGATTGGCGAAAGCTCGCCTGGCAGCGGAGCGCCAGCTCCATGCCAAGATCCAACTAACATAGTTTTAACTGCAGCACCTTTAATCTACTACTAGTTCACTGCCTCCATACATGGTCCCCTTATCAAACGAGCTGTGTCAGGCAGAATTTTGGATTGTTTTCATGGCTTCCATGTTAACTTTGTCGCCACCCTGCTGTGTAATCCTCAAAATATACTGGCAAACTTTTACCATTTACGGATATTATTTCAGCGCTTCTTGCGCATCTGTTTACATTCCCCTCACCCGCCATATTCCCAACTTATAAGAACGCTACTACACTTAACTTGGTGCAGGCTGGGACCGAGTCTGACCCTGGGGCTGGTCATATACTGCCGACGCAGAGGATTGCGGGGCCTACCTCGGTCCAGGTGTTTCAGGCCTACTATGCCTCCTCCTCCTCCCACCCCTCCTCCACCTCCTCCTCCTCCGAATTACCATCCGTGGGCATGGCGCCATCAGTCGGTAGCTCTAGGCACAGCAGCAATGCCGTCGCTAAGCGACAGCAGGCGGTGCTCAAACTGCTGAGCCTAGGTGATAAAAGGCACACCGCCCAAGAGCTATTACAGGGCATTCCACATCAAACTTGTTAACTTTGTCGCCACCGTGCTGTGTAAGCCACAAAATATACTGGCAAACTTTTTTCATTTACGGATATTATTTCAGCGCTTCTTGCGCATCTGTTAACATTCCCCTCACCCGCCATATCCCAAACTTATAAGAACGCTACTACACTTGATCTTATACAAAAGGTTCTTAGAAGTGCTGTTTGGGGAGTAGCCTAGAGACAGGGGCTTGGATTGGCGAAAGCTCGCCTGGCAGCGGAGCGCCAGCTCCATGCCAAGATCCAACTAACATAGTTTTAACTGCAGCACCTTTAATCTACTACTAGTTCACTGCCTCCATACATGGTCCCCTTATCAAACGAGCTGTGTCAGGCAGAATTTTGGGTTGTTTTCATGGCTTCCACATCAAACTTGTTAACTTTGTCGCCACCCTGCTGTGTAATCCACAAAATATACTGGCAAACTTTTATCATGTACCGATATTATTTGAGCGCTTCTTGCTCACCTCCTTTGGTTCCTCTCTGCCACCCATTGGTTGGAAGCCTGAGTCCATTTAGGGTATGTCGCCATGCCACTCTCTAGCCTGCCGCTGCTGCCGCTGCCTCTGCCTCTGCATGCCGTCCCCTATAGTGTCAGGGTCAATTATTGGATGTTTTAGATGCTATCTAGCTTCATTCTGTCACTCTGTCATGGCCATGCTGTTGCCCATAATTTTGGCATAATGGTGCGATTAAGCAGCCTCAGAGGCATCCATGCATGCTGCCCCTGCTGTTTCCTGTCCATTTCCGTGGTGTTTCCATCCTTTTCTGAGGTTCCCAGGTGTTTGGCCAAGCTTCCCTGTGCAGATCCTTGGTCCCCTTGAAAAATGCTCGAGTCTCCCATTGACTTCAATGGGGCTCGTTACTCGAAACGAGCACTCGAGCATCGGGAAAAGTTCGTCTCGAATAACGAGTACCCAAGCATTTTAGTGCTCGCTCATCTCTACTTGTGACACAATTTGAAAGTTAAATCCCGTGCTCAGTTCGAATCAGTCGGATCGACAGCACACCCCACGATTTGTGTCGCATGGAAGCCAGCAACACAATCACAGCGCAGACATCGGTTAAATATGTTAAATACCTGTCCAAGCTCTGTAATTCCTGGAAACGGCGAACAGTCCGACGAAAGTGTGATCCGCGACCCTTAGTAAATAAGCCGCACAGTGTCCCTTTAAGGCTGAAAGAAAGACCCTGTGCCAGGCTGTATCACCAACATCCGTGCCCAATCCCACTAAAGATTTTGTAGCTAAAGAGAAGCCAGTCCCAGAAACGATAGACCAAACGCTAGTGGTAAACCTTGCTTACTGGATTCATATACTTTCAGCAGCGGCTCAGATAAAGGCCCCATCTATGTCTATTTTGTTAAAGTAAAATATAAAGGCTTAAGTGGGTTATTACTGTAAATTCAAGTACATTTTACATGTAAGTACATGGTTAACATTTTTTTGTTTTAATGTACGACTATTTTTCAGTATTTATTCTAGGGTTTTCGTAGCTATTACTATACCACGTATATGGTAACCATGTTGTTTTTTTCTTACAGTATTTCCAGATATGGTGAAGACACTGAACAGCGCCCTCCATGTGTTTATCATCCTCTTCCTCTGTGCAGCCATTTCTTTCGCTCTGATCAGTTTTGGATTCTGTATATACAATGCACTGAAGGTCCCATATAAATCCATTAAGGGTCCTGCAGGAATATGCCTCTGGAATTTCATTGCAGGTAAATTCACAGGACCTTTATTTATTTATTTATTCTTTCATTTTTGGGGTACCGTATATACTCGAGTATAAGCCGACCCGAGTATAAGCCGAGACCCCTAATTTCAACACAAAAAACTGGGAAAACCTATTGAGTCAAGTATAAGCCGAGGGTGGGAAATGCATTGGTTACAGCCTCACAGTATATAGTCTGCCAGTCCCTGTAGCATACAGCCTGCCCAACCCCTGTAGTAGGAAAAAAAATAACACTGTACTCATTCTTCCGACGTCCTCCATAGGTCCTCTTCTGTCTCAGACTGTCTCAGACAGAAGAGGACCTACGGGTGACGTCAGAAAGGTGAGTTTTGTTGTTTAGTTGACTCGAGTATAAGCCGAGTTAGGGTTTTTGAGCACAAATTTTGTGCTGAAAAACTAGGCTTATACTCGAGTATATAAGGTATTTAATCAGACTATGTGGTGGTTAAGGTCCTTAAGCCCCATGCACACAAACATATGGGGGAACCTGAACACACAATGGGGCTTATTTACTAAGGGTCGCGGATCGCAGTTTTGTCAGAGTGTAAGCCCAAGCACTTACATGCACCACTAAAAAGATGGTGAACTCTGTCGGACCTGAGCGGGGAAGCAACACATGCAGGATATCGTAGTGGATTAGTGCCCCGCACGGTGACCGAGCCGGATGGCTGGACTGAAAAATTTATGACATTACCTGCATTTTGCCGTATTACGGTGCTGGCTGCTCAGCTTTCAATAGAAAGAGGAGTGATGCGGAGCGCTCACCTCTCCTCTCACCCACACTCGGCTGTATGCTCGCCCGGGCTACAGCTCCATTCGTGTGCATGAGGCCTCAGAGAGAGACTTGATTGGTCCCATCTGATTATGTGGTAAGATTCCCCTATAGAAAGCTTCTGTAATTTTAGAAAGTGGATTCTTGTAATGGGGAAACAGGTGTCTAGTGTACAGTGGCGTAACAAGAAGCTGATAGGCCCCAGTGCAAACTCTATGCCAGGCCCCCGACTATAATGTATGGTGTATAATATTAGTCTTCTCATATGGGAAAGTGACACCATAAGGGCCCCCTAAACCTCTTGGGCCCAGATGCGATTGCAACCTCTGCACCCCCTAAAGTTACACTCCTGCTATTGTACTAAAACACTAAAATGACTTTGAGCCACTACTAAGGAAATTATCTCAGAATCACTATGGTTTTTGCCCATTGATCCTATACAGGATGCAACGGGGTTATAACGCTGGTACCTCTATGGTGGTTCTATGGTTGGATAACAGATGGCTAGGGAAGTCAGAGGAGATCAGTGCAGTGCACCAGGGGACGGGCTAGCAATAGCCACAGACTATGCAGTTTACAGGACAAGCCAGCAGAATCCAACCAGCCAAAGGTCAGGGACAGGAAATAGTTAAAGCGAACCTGTCACCAGGAATGTCATATTTAGCTGGTGACAGGTTTTAATAGCCTGTTATTAATAGTTTATATGAGTTTTTATTCATATTTCCTGGCTCTCTGCCAGCAGCCTCTGGTGAGGGGGAAGCTGCAGCCTGTGTGTACCTCTGTCTCAGTCTCCTCCACACTCATCCAGATCCCTCCCCCCTCCTCACTTCCTGTCATGTGCATTGAGCAAGCAGGGGAGGGAGCTGGTGTGGAGTAGAGGGAAAATACATAAGGAGACACAGGCACACACAGGCTGCAGCTACCCCTCCCCGGGACTTGCCACACAATGTGAATTAAACTTATATAAAGTATTAAAATTATTCAGAATGGTGACAAAGGCATTTTCAAAATAAGCATAGCATAAGCATAGCATTACCGATGACAGGTTTACTTTACAAAACTGACGTGCTGATGCACCTTAAGACCCCAGAGCAGAAAACCAGGAGCAGGATGGTTGGAATGACCTGCAACATCAGACACAGCCAAAAATTTTTGTGCATTTTAGCTACACCCAATTTTCAGTTCAAAGCTACCTCCCTACATTGTGAAGTCATGCCCTCATTATCAGGTCTAAAACCTCATCCACCTAAATATACCAGGTTTTGGAACTATTTCTACCAGAGTTGTATTGTAACCACAATAGTAAAACTGGCCCATAGTTGGAGACACTCTGGAGATGGGGAGAAGCGTCAGATGGGCAGATCTCTGACAAGCACAGTTTGATTGACAGGTCTCTCACCATATGCACATAAGGAGACATGACTATTATTGTTGTGGTATGACTAGGAGTAATAGTGATATGTATATCTTACAATTGCAGGTCTGTTTATCGTGTTTGCAGTCACCAGTTTCATTGCTGCCGTCCATCTTCACCGGCTGACGGAGAGGATTGCAAACTTCCGTGAAAATGTCTTCAGAATCGTCATTCTTGAAGAACATTACGAGGACTCGTTCTGGTTGTGTGTGGCCAGTGGAGCCACTCACGCTTTTAACATGCTGCTTATGGCAGTGAGTAGAATCCGCCTTCCTAAATTTAAGACGAAGACTGAGGAGGCGAATGTGACTGCAGAGGACATCATGTACTAGAGCTGAGGGATTCTCTTCTTTTTTTAAGGACCTAAAATTCCAGATTTGGTATCAGCAACTCGATGGAGGATAGAAGAAAAACTTGCTTGTATCAAGTGATCCTTCCATGTAGGTCAGTTGGCTCCTAATAACTTGTATAACACTAATGGACATCCCTTTTTTAACATTAGACTTCATCCTTCAAGATTTGGAAATTTCAGACATATTTATGTTCTGAGGAAACTTGAAATCGAACAAGAAGTTCCAAGGCTTTTTTATATACTGTAGAACCATTTATGGTACAGCAGCTCTATGGAAGATTGAAGAACACTTTGCTTGTATCAAGTGATCCTTCCATGTAGATCAGTTGCTTCCATGACTTCCATAACACTAATCGACTTCTTCTTTTATCATGAGTAGATAAGACCTCATCCTTCAAGCCTCGGAAATCTCAGGCAAATTTGGATATAGTGTTTTTCTATTTTATGTTGTAGAGAAACTTTTATGAAATCAGAAGCTGATAACATCAGATAAAAAGAAGCTGATAACATCACCACATCCTGGATTTATTTTTTCGTCATTGATTGTATATGGCAGTAGTGGGGTTCCTATGGCACGGGAGTAAGAGGTGGAACTCAGCAGGGCAGGCGCCAGCACTGGGTATACCTGGGCAAGTGCCAGGGCCCAGAACTGCCCTAGCAATCCATAGACGAGAGGGAGCACTGTATCTTTCATAGGTGGGTGCCTCTGGCACCCGTGCCATAGGTTCGCCATCACTGCCCTAGGGAGTTTAAAGGGGGTTATCCCGGGTTTAAAAGAAAGCTATATATGGCTGTGGGGGGGGGGGGGGGGGGGCTAAAAAACAATAAACATATTACACATACAAACATATGTGTAATAAACATATACTTCTTATATATCTTTATTTACTTCCCCCTGCACTCACGTTGACCCGCAGGGCTGTCCAATTGACCCCTGGTTCCTGACACTAATACTGCTGCATTTGTTGGGACAGCACCAATGGTTCTGCAGTGATGGGTGCCGTCGTGGGTAGTATGAGGGGAATTTCGTTTTTTCTTATAGCCTCCCCCACCCCAGCCATACTTGTATATATCTTTTTTTAAAAAATCCACAACAACCCTTTTAAGAGGGAAGTCATAAGCTATTACTTCCATCTTACATTTTCATCTTTTTTTGATGATTTTAATACAAAAACCTAACAACAGTTTTTTTTGGTCTCTGTGACAACTGAATTTTTAAAATGTTGGGTTGTCAAAAGAACCAGGAGTAACAATAAAGCTTCATTACAGACACCTGTGATATCTGTTATAGCTGATTATTGTAGCCTAAGGATAGAGTACAGTAAACTACCAACATCCAGAGGTGCGTTTGTAACTAGGGGTCGTCTATAAGTCGGGTGTTCTTAAGTAGGGGACCGCCTGTATTAGCTATATTTATAACGCTATGCTCTTTTTATAAAACTCAATGCTTCTTTAGTGCTTTTTCAGTAAAATTTGTAAATGCAACAGCATAAAAATGCATGAGTTTTTATCTGCACCAAAGGACACTATCAATGGGCACTCTCATGGTATTTTCAGAAAAAAAATATGCAAACCCTATTTTGGCTGAAATAGACGGGAGGCAGATTTGACAAGTTTAAAGAGAACCCGTCATGCAAAATAACCCCCCTAGACTAAATATATTTTCATAAACTGCCATTAGAGAGCATTGCCTCTATCCCTTCATTGTCCCTCTACATGCCTGTAGACCTAAGCAATGAGGTCCTAAAGCTGTATGCAAATGACCTGTGAAATGTCCAATGAAGCATTAGCATATTCAAGCTGTCCACTCTATTCATGAGTGGGAGGCACAGCCACACCCCCAGTGCATGACTGACAGCCTGTATAATGATGTGAGGCTGTATAATGATGTGCTTCCTGGTGCTGGTGGCCACGCCCCCTGCAGCCTGTGTGTGCATGTGTGTGTATAGGAGAGATACAACAGCTCCAGGCAGCCATGTTACAGCCGAACATGTCAGATTCATGTGTAGCTCATGTCTGTGTCTCTCACCTGTATATTAGGAGGATGCAGCATGTCAGCAGATGCAGCACACACACTAGCCATGCTTTACTATACATTACACACAGACATGAGCAGGGGGAGGAGAGGGGAGGGGTAACAGGGGTGACATCACTGCCTCTGACCATGTGACCAGCCTCATTTACATGATAAAGAATAGATGATTTTACAATGAATAATGTATGTAATGACTAGATAAAGGCTGGGATGGGATCCTTGTGAGCTGCTCCAACAGGTAGTGGTGACAGGATAAGTGACACTGACCTCATGACAGGTGTCCTTTAAGTCAGAAGCGATGCCAGAAATTGCATTGAAAACCCAATGGTTGGTCACACTACAGCGCAACAATGTGCAAGACTCTTTCTTGGCAAGCCGCGTTTGAGTTGCATCTAAAAATACATGTGGACATGTGGCCTCAGGAATTTCGTCCCTCTTTTTGTTTTGCTCCTACCAATTTTTCTCCTTTCCATTCCAATTATTTTTGCTCAGCGGCATAAAAAATAAAGTATTTTCCTCCTCCTCTGACTTTGTTCCCAAAGAGGGAGTGGTTTTAGTTTTTTGGAAACTCCAACACAAATACAAAGGTCCTTGGGGATTTTTCTGGCGCTATAAAGTGGCGGTGACTGGACCAGATGGAAAATGGTCAGCAATAGATGAACGACTTACTCAACACTTAGGCCCGTTCCACACTTGCGAGTGTGATGCGATGAATTCGCATCACACTCGCAAACGCATGCTGCCCAGATCGTGCGGCCCAAATGCTGCGAACCGGGACTGAACTGACATGAGTTCAGTCCCGGTTCACACCGTTCGGGCCGCGCGATCCCGGCAGCATGCGACTTCATCGCATCACACTCGCAAGTGTGGAATGGGCCTAAGGCTGGTGCCACACACACTGCTTTGTCTGCGTTTGAAAACGCAAACGCAGACAAAGCCGTACCTACTGGGGTTTCTATGGAAACGCCTGCGATCGGGAATGAGCCGCCGGTGTTTTGCGTTAATTTAATGCAAAACACCGGCGGCTCGTTCCCGATCGCAGGCGTTTCCATAGAAACGCGGATGCGATCGGGCCGAGGCCCGCCCCGGTGGGTGCGGCTTTGTCTGCGTTTTCAAACGCAGATAAAGCGTTACGTGTGGCACCAACCTTATTCAACTACAGCATGGAAAGTGTGGTTCTCCCAGGAAAAAATGTTAGGAAATATTATCGGCAGTGACTCACATTTGGCTTATGGACACGTACAGTTTGGTTTTCTCTTCCTGGCTTTAGTGCTTTGTCACGGATGCCTCTTTCCACTTGCGTTTTTCACGCGCGTGTTCTGCGTGTGCTTTTTATGTGCGCAACTTGCATTGGACTCTGACCCATTGTAATCAACAGGCTTTTTCAGACTTGCATTTTTTTTTCACGCACACACACGCGTATCAAAAACGCATTGCACTCTGAGACACATGCAAGTGCAATGCAATTGCAATCACGCCTCAATTGCCATAGAATTTAAAATGCATTGAAAACGTGCATGAAAAATGAGACACGAACAAACTCTGACTGAAAACTGATGAAAAATGTCAGTTTTTCCCTGATCGCACCCTGATCAGACTCTGACGTGATCTGCAACGCAAGTGTTGAAGGGGACTAAGGCATCCTTAACAAATCCCTATGGCCGGCGTTAATTTAACGCAAAACACCGGCGGCTCGTTCCCGATCGCAGGCTTTTCCATAGAAACGCCGATGCGATCGGGCCAAGGCCCGCCCCGGTGGGCGCGACTTTGTCTGCGTTTGCGTTTGCAAGCGCAGACAAAGCGCCACGTGTGGCGCCGGCCTTAGGCCAGGAAAACCCATCTGTGAGTGTCCATAAGCCAAATGGGTTCAGTGAAAAATCTGTGATGTAAAAGAAGGGCCCTTTCACATTGGTGTTGGTTCAGTGATTTTCATGGATGCCTCCATGTTTTCACATTGGCTTGTATTTTCACTGACGATTTTCCATGGAAAAAATTATGAAACTATTTTTTTCACTGATGCGGAACATGAAAAGCAATAGAAGTGTATTGATGCGTCAACAAATGCGTCAACAAAACAGATGCATCACAGAGAAGAAAAATGGAGACGCCAATGGAGAGCCCTTACTTGGTGAGGGTGCGGTCACACGTAGTGTTTTTAGAAACAATAGAAGACACCGGGTGCTGGTTACCAATCGCATGTGTTTCCACAGAAACTCATATACGATGGGGCCGCGGAACCCCCCGTGCACTTTGATTCCGTTTCTTAACAGAGTCAAAGTGCTACGTGCAACCGCACCCTTATACTCCTGACGGGAAGAACAACAGCTTTCATACATCTCCGTCATCCGGTCATCAAAGTGATTTTTTTATATTGTATTTATATTGGAATTGTACATTTTGGTACTTTTACTACTATTTTATTATGCAGAATTATAACATCAAACACAATAGATTAAAGGAAAGCTTAACAATGTTGAAGAAACATTACATAACGCTGACAATGTAACCAATCACACAATGATTCGGCTAAGTGTGAGGACAGCTGGATGTAGGGACAGAAAGCTGAACTCCATGTACAGAGTCATCTTTCAGGAGGAAGCGTCAGGTTACTCCCATTACTTAATCCATCTGAGTAAAGGGCTCTGGTAGGTAAGATACAGATAAGACCCTGGTTTCAGGCCGCGCTATACAATGCTTCAGCCAATTACCTATTTCCCGGATGTCTGTCACACTATTAGGATATAGAGCAGGTGGGGAGGTACATAAAGCACATGAGGGGCCATGACAATAATATTCTATGAAAAAATTAGAATGGAGACGCTGCCTGTGCAAGTTACTGCCGTTATACACACGTCTTCTCGTAAGCCGGGGATCCAGGGAAGAGTCTCAGCTCCCGATCTTTGGTGACCATCTGCCAGCAGGTGTTGGCTTCAGCCAAATCACTGACTGAATGATGACGTTCCATTATATTAAAGGGTCAAAACTCTGTTGAGAAAGTGTGAGAATGGCAGACGTAGCATTTTACTATACATGTGCATTAGCGCGGTTTGGTAAACGCAATGTTGAGGGTGTACATTTACTAAGCGTCCGAATTGCTCTTTTTCGTCAGGTCTCCCGAAAATGAGCGGTTTGCGCCAAATTGGTTTTGGCGCACGCGATCGGATTGTGGCGCATCGACGCTGGCGTGCAAGCGACGGA
The DNA here is from genome assembly GCF_040894005.1 of Engystomops pustulosus. Lineage (NCBI taxonomy): Eukaryota > Metazoa > Chordata > Amphibia > Anura > Leptodactylidae > Engystomops > Engystomops pustulosus. The sequence goes on along the minus strand of NC_092411.1, from coordinate 263,674,003 downwards.
AATCGGGGGCGTGGACGTCGGAAAACCCAACGGAATTGGAAAAACCACGGTATTTTTAAAAAAAATGTGTCGCTTGACACGCGCTTACATGCACCAGTAATAGTTTGGTGAACTCCGGCGGACCTCGGCGCAGCAGCGACACCTGGTGGACATCGGGCGCACGACTTTAGTGAATCGCCGGAAGACCTGAATCCTCGACGGAGAACGCGCCGCTGGATCGCGACAGGACCGGGTAAGTAAATGTGCCCCATGGTGTTTAACATTAACCACCCCATGCATTAACATTGCGCTACCAGTTGTGGTTTCTAAACGCAAATGTTAACAGCAATTTAATCCTCATCAGCTGTTTCATTGTTAAAGGGAACCTGTCACCAGGGACCTAATTTTCACTAATGACAATTTACAAAAGCCCATTACACCTGCATTGTAAATCTGCCTTTCTGCTTTCTCTATGCATTTGCATTACAATATAACTGTGTGTTATAACTTACATTGCACCCTGACAGAATCCTCTGTGTAGTCCTAGGAGTTGGGCTTTGGTTTGGATGCATTTCAAAAAACAACACGTGACTTGTCTGTGCTGCAAACTACTCAGCTCTTAGCCCCCTGTACAGCTTCTCCCTAACTGATATCAGCTCACCAGGTTGTGAGCTCTGTGAAGGAGCAGGAGGGAGGAGCTGTACAGGAGCACAAAGGTGGGGGCTGAGCGGTGAGGAGTCTGCAACACAGATAAGTCACATGTTGTTTTGTGAAATGCATCCAAACCAAAGCCCAACCCCTGGACCTACACAGAGGATTCTGTCAGGGTGCAAGGTAAGTTATAACACACAATTATATTGTAATGCAAATGCTTAGAGAAAGCAGAAAGGCAGATTTGCAATGCAGCTGTAATGGGCATCTACAACTTGTCTTTAGTGAATATGAGGTCCCTGGTGACAGGTTCCCTTCAACTGCTTAACTTTTAGGAACATTCCTGATTGCGCTCATGATTCAACAAATTTAAGGAGCAGATTAAAAATAAAAACTGCAAATCCATCATGGTCTTTTGCATTTAAAAATTTGCAAAAGTTTTTATATGTTGATTTACCACTTTTGATAAAAAATGAAAACACCATTTATATATAGATAAAAAGATATAGGTTTTATAGTGCTATTCTTTTGTTGATGTTCTCAATGGTAACATTTTGTAGTACATTTGAACTTTCTTTGTTTTCTAAGGAGTCATTTGTTTTCTAAGGAGACCTGCGTCTCTTTATATGGTTATAACTTTTGAACACTGTTACTTATCAAAGCGATTCTGAGATTGTTTTTTCCCCACATGTTGTACTTCATTTTAGTGGTAAATTTTGGCTGATAAGTTTTGCGTTTATTTACAAAAAAAAAGAAAAAAATTATGAATTTTTAGAAAAATTTGCCATTTTCGAAATTCGAAATCACCGCGTTTTCAGGCAGATCGATTTACCACCTAAATAACTTGCCGAATAACATTTTCCATATGTCTACTTTACATTTTCATAATTTTTTAAATGTTTGGATAATTTATTTTGACGTCACGCGGCCTACAAATCGAATAGCGATTTTCCGTATTTTCAGAATTGACTATTTTGGGGATAAATACTGTTTGAAATTAAATTTTACATATTTAGCATCAAAAACCCCCTATATAACCAACCCATTTTCAAATCTGCACCCCTCAAGCTATCAAAAACAGCATTTACGAAGATTGTTAACCCCTTGAGATCTTCAGAGTAATTGAATCAAAATGGCGGTAAATTTTAAAATGGTCACATTTTGTCGGTTATACGTTCATTTAGCCCTAAAATTTACACATTTCCAAAAGATAAAAAGAGAAAACCCACAATAAAGTTTGTTCTACAATTTCTCCTGAGTGCAGAGACCCCCCACATGTGGCCGTGACTTGTGTTATGGGGGCACAGCGAGGCGCAGAAGGGAAGGAGCACCCTGCAGCTGCCAGGATTTTAGTTTTCTCATTGGCCCCTTTTGAAGGCTATAAAATTTTCGCTTTTCCGTTATATGGCCCATGTGATGGCATTTTTTTTGCGGGATGAGATGCTTTTTCCAGTGTTACCATTTTGGGGTTGATATCACCTATTGTTGAAAATTTAGGAAGTAGAAAAGCATCAATTCTATACTGGATTTTTTACTTCTTTTTTTTTCGTGTTCACCGTATAGCCTAATAATCCTGTTATCTTTATTCTATGGGTCGATACGATTACGGGGATACCAGACATGAATATTTTTTCTTATGTTTTACTAAATTTGCCAAATAAAACCCTAAAGTGGGAAAAATCTATCATTTTTGCATTGCCGTCTTCCAACTGGCATAACATTGTTACGTTTTTGGCTACAGAGCTGGTTGATGGCTTGTTTTTTGCGGGCCATGTTGTACTTTGCAACGGTATCATTCTGGAGTACATATGTTTTGTTGATCACTTTTTATTGCATTTTTAGTGGGATATAATAGGTAAAAATCATAATTTTTGGCGGGTTTTTAAAGTTTTTTTTTTACGGCGTTCATCATATGGGTTCAATAGTTATTTAGTTTTATTTTATGGATTGTTACGGACACGGTGATACTATATATGTGGGGTTTGTGTTATGATGTAGACTTTTTGGAGCGTTATATGTCTCTTTATATGTTTTGGGGCTTATGGGCATTTTTAGTGATTTATAAAGTTATTTTTTATTGAAAAACATTTTTTTTTACATTTTTTTACTTGATCCACCATGGGACATGAACAAGCAATCATCTGATTGCTTGTTCATGATAATACTCTGCAATACTCATGTATGCTGATCTATGCAGATGCATAGGCTGACACTTTGCCTTTAAGATGACGTCACAGACGCCATCTTAAAGGCACTGCCTTCAGGCTTCTCTGGGGTCCCGATCGGACCCCAGAGGTGCCATAGCAGCCATCGACGCCCCCGAAAATGGCGCCGATCGTGGGGTAAAGACCCCCGGAGAGCATGTCAAATGCCGCGGCCGCATTGACCGCGGCATTTAACGGGTTAAACACGCGCGATTGGAGCCCACTCCGACCGCGGGTGTTAGCCGGGGATGTCAGCGGTAGATTACTGCGGGACTCAGCGCAGTACAGCTACGGCGCAGAGCGCTAAGGGGTTAATCATAAACTAAAGGTTGATGGGCTAGCGTATGATGTTGTTTTCCCTTCCACATGATAAATATGGTGGTGGGTGTTGATTCCCCAGATCTAGACTTTCACATAATTGCATTATAGCCTGGGAAAACACACACAGGGTTATGTCATAGTACAATAATACAACGCACAGTGATGCCACGGTACAGGGTTAATACACACAGTGATGCCACGGTACAGGCATAATACACACAGTGATGCCACGGTACAGGCATAATACACACAGTGATGCCACGGTACAGGCATAATACACACAGTGATGCCACGGTACAGGCATAATACACACAGTGATGCCACGGTACAGGCATAATACACACAGTGATGCCACGGTACAGGCATAATACACACAGTGATGCCACGGTACAGGCATAATACACACAGTGATGCCACGGTACAGGCATAATACACACAGTGATGCCACGGTACAGGCGTAATACACACAGTGATGCCACGGTACAGGCGTAATACACACAGTGATGCCACGGTACAGGCATAATACACACAGTGATGCCACGGTACAGGCATAATACACACAGTGATGCCACGGTACAGGCATAATACACACAGTGATGCCACGGTACAGGCATAATACACACAGTGATGCCACGGTACAGGCATAATACACACAGTGATGCCACGGTACAGGCATAATACACACAGTGATGCCACGGTACAGGCATAATACACACAGTGATGCCACGGTACAGGCATAATACACACAGTGATGCCACGGTACAGGCATAATACACACAGTGATGCCACGGTACAGGCATAATACACACAGTGATGCCACGGTACAGGCATAATACACACAGTGATGCCACGGTACAGGCATAATACACACAGTGATGCCACGGTACAGGGATAATACGCACAGTGATGTCACGGTACAGGGATAATACGCACAGTGATGTCACAGTATAGGGTTAATACGCACAGTGATGTCACAGTACAGGGATAATACACACAGTGATGTCACAGTACAGGGATAATATACACAGTGATGTCACAGTACAGGGATAATAAGCAGAGTGATGTCACAGTACAGGGATAATACACACTGTGATGTCACAGTACAGGGATCATACACACTGTGATGTCACAGTACAGGGATCATACACACAGTCATGTGACAGTACAGAGATAATACACACAGTGATGTCACAGTACAGGATACTACACACAGTGATGTGACAGTACAGGGTTAATACACACAGTGATGTGACAGTACAGGGTTAATACACACAGTGATGTCACAGTGCAGGGATAATACACACAGTGATGTCACAGTACAGGGATAATACACACAGTGGTGTCACAGTACAGGGTTAATACACACAGTGATGTCACAGTACATGGATAATACGCACAGTGATGTCACAGTACAGGGTTAATACGCACAGTGATGTCACAGTACAGGGATAATACACACAGTGATGTCACAGTACAGGGATAATATACACAGTGATGTCACAGTACAGGGTTAATACGCAGAGTGATGTCACAGTACAGAGATAATACACACAGTGATGTCACAGTACAGGGATAATAAGCACAGTGATGTCACAGTACAGGGTTAATACGCAGAGTGATGTCACAGTACAGGGATAATACACACAATGGGGCACATTTATCAAGCTGTCTGAAAGTCAGAATATTTCTAGTTGCCCATGGCAACCAATCACAGCTTAGCTTTCATTCTACCAGTGCTCATGAATATTTTAAAGGGGAGCTGTGATTGGTTGCCATGAACAACTGGAAATATTCTGACTTTCAGACAGCTTGATAAATCTGCCCCAATGGCTTCAACTCTATCTGTGTCCTCCAGACACACATAGACCCGCTTTTATCACAGCTTGTACGCCAGACTGGTGAAATGCATAACCACCTTCCCCCTTATACTCTTAGGGCACTTTCTTGAATAACCCACATAAAACACCATTTTCCTGATAGCTGTAATGAAATAATTGACACTGAGGCTCATGTTGGGTGGTGGAAACCGGTCACAGCTTTACTATCACATATCTTGATATAAATATAAATCGTTATAAAACTCGAAAATTTCAGCATTATACACATTTTAATGTAAATCTCCACAGCGAAGAAAAACGGCTCGACTGCACTATGGCCATCCGGACTCCCAGATGACAAGTCGACCAGACGAGCAAAGCAGCATTCCATTATTTCTCCATTTCTCACCGCCAGCTGTGACTTTATGGAACCCGGAAATCTCATCATATACCTTCCAAAGTATATCTCCACAGTGAAAAACATGGCTCAAATGCACATCTGGACACCCAGATGACACCATTATTTATCCATTTCTCACTTTCTTGTAAAAAGTGGTAATCTCAACATGATATACATTTTCAGGTAAATCTCCATAAGTAAAACTGCTTGTACTGCACTATGCCCATCCGGACTCCCAGATGACAAGTCGGTCAGACGAGCAAAGCAGTATTCCATTATCTCTCCATTTCTCACTTCTTTATAAAACCTGGGAATCTCATCATACACATTTTTATGTAAATCTCCACAAGAAAAATGGCTCAGACTGCACTATGGCCATCCGGACTCCCAGATGACAAGTCGGCCAGACGAGCAGCACATCCATCCTCTCTCCATTTCTTTCCGCCATCTGTGACTTCAGGGCTATAAAACATGGAAAATATTAACAGTACAACATAAAACTGCAACTTGTAGGGAGGGGGGGTGGGACTGCTTTGGTGCCACAGATCAAAGAGGAAGAGGAGTAGCTGACAGCCCCTTATAAAACCAGGAAACAGGAAGCAGAGGGGAGGAGAAAACACTCTAGCAACACCCAGCTCAATAAAGTGCCAAGTTAACCCTGTAGTGCAGAAACTAAACTAGAAACAGCATTCACCAGTCCAGGTGCACCTTCCCTAATTGGTCAGGAGTACACCACAGGATGATAGTGACGATGATAATCTACTCAGTAATGTTTCAGTAATAACATCCATGCCATAGAAATAATATAGACCATGATATCATAGTTTAGGAATGATGCACAACAGATAGAATGCTACAGTGTAGGGTTTACTAATACACACAAGTCTGGGGTAAAACTTAGTTGAGCTAAGTAACCCTAGTTGTAGTTGAAAAGAACTGATGTCCAACTCTACAGCTAATGTCGTGTGCTTTATATAGAGCCCTGCAGTATGGTATCTTGCCACCAGGTGTCACACATGAGCTGTGACATGAGCTGCTCCTCCTGTGTCTGCTGGTGGGGAGGGAGTGCGGTCCCTGAGTGATGACGTCATTATTGGGTGTCACTACGCACGTGTCAGAGGACACAGGTTACATAGCAGTGACAGCTCCTGGCAGTGCAGAGCGGAGATCATGCTGCAGCCTCTGAGGGCGCTGCTCCACAGGAGTGTACACAGGAGCTGCTGCAGAGCCCTATCCGCACAGTCCTACAGCTCTGCCCGAAAGGTAACAAACCTGCCTCATCCCACAGTCACAGGAGTGACCGAAACCTTGGATTTTTAACCTTTTCATGTCCTGACTGTATATTCTTTATTTCTCTGTTTTTAAGTGTAAAATACTAAACTATATCACCAGTTTCTCCCAAATTCTGCCGTTTCTACGGAGTTGAGTAGAATAATAGTGACATTAAGGAAATGCTGCAAGTTATTACGAATAATGAGGCAATTGGTGAGGGACCAACTGCTGGGATTCTTACTGATCATAAGTATAGGACCCCCACCAATCCAAAAACATGAGATACCTGACTACTGTTCTCAGAAATATCTGACTTTCCCATACTTTCCCATATTGTGTTTGCGTGGGTTTCCTCCAGGTCCTCTGGTTTCCTCCCACACTCCAAAACATACTGGTAGGTTGATTAGATTGTGAGCCCCATTGGGGACGGGGACCTATTTGGCATGAGCCGTGCAGCGCTGCATAATCTGTGTGCGCTATATAAATAAAGGAATTATTATTATTATATTGAATGCAGCCGCAGGATACATGCTCACCCATTAGAGAGATCAGGACCCCCTTTCTCTGGTTCCATAGGGAATCCCTGCAGATCTCCAATCCTGTGGATAGGGGAAAACTTGCAAACTAAGTACGATCCCTTTAAATATGGGTTTGAGTTTCAACTTTCTCTATGCGTTTTTCCCTGGTATAATTAGGTGAGGATTGCAAAATAAGAGGAGATGTGCCACAGCACGTTTCATGTTTTCTCGCCCTGTGATTCACACATGATTGGAACATCAAAAAAACCTTAAAAATCTCCTTAAGTTGCAGATACCCGTAGTTTTTTGGTGCATATTCTTCTTTTTGATTCAAACCCAAGAGTCTGTAACAAGGAATGTAAAAAATAATAATTATTATTATTACTTATTGCTTAAAAAACTGAGGCCGAATTAAAAGCAACAAAATCTCCATGGTTGTACATAAAATGCAGACCTGATGACTGTGTCCGGAAATATACAGATGTTTTGGATGTGAAACAGTAGTCCTACAGTCCCAATGACTCGCAGCTAGAGATGAGCTGACCCAACTTTCCCGTTGATCTGACATTCCCCTGGACAATCATAGTCAGGGCTGTTCAACCTATCAATATGTCCTGGTGGCACCAAACCCAAACAGGAACATCGGGTCTGCTCATCTCTAATTGCAGCATAGAATTTATGATGCTGTCCGTATTGACCTTGTCCTTAGGTTATTTCATGTGCCCTCATCCCCTTACCCCAAAAATACTAACTCCATAATACAAAATGTATTTTTCTACCATGTAGGAGGGAGGTCCAGTACGAAAGCTAGAGCAGTGTGGGTGCCATTCTGGATCAGTACACCTGTGCGTATGAGGTCTAAGAATGGTCTCTTATTTCTATTCCAGGGTCTTGTCCTGGGTGTATATGAAAAGAATAAGGAGGAGGATAATGTGGTTCTCACGCAGGCGGGAGACACTTTTGATAATGCAGTTTCGGGGAAATTGCGGGATCAGCTGACAAGGTAAAAACTACTATATAATGATCATCACTGGAGATTTAGTTCGGGTTTGGCCGCGCTTCCCAGCCGTATTACCAGATTGACAAACGGCCCCCTGGCCAATCATAGTAATGGCTAGTTTTGCCAAAATGGCTTTTCGGGCCGGCAGTATGTCCAGGTCGCGCGGCCGAACCAGAACTAAAAGTATAGGTCCGATTATCTCCTCTGGTATAGCCGAGCGCCCCATAACACCCCATTGTAATCTATTGCCTTCATTTTCAGGTCTGGACCTTCCCTGAAGAAAGGGAAAACACGGATCTTTTATGGTTTACATGAGGTACGTTCTCATTATTACTAGAATATGTGTAAATGATCTCTTTAACATCAGGTTTTCCTGTCAGTCCAGGTCACAAGTTCCAGTTGTCAAGAATATTAATGATTAATCCAGAATTGTGAGAATTCAGCATATAATGGGCTATAACTACTGGAACAGGACCAACTGGACTTTTAGACTAGAAGGAATACTGGGAGGGTTTAGATTTTGAAAGAAATGTAATAAAGGGGGAGATTTATCAGAAGTCTCTTAGAGCAGAACTGTTCGACCAATCAGAGCTCAGCTTTCATTTTCCCACAGCTGTTTAGAAAATTAAAGCTGAGCTATTATTGGTTTCCATGGGCAACTAGAACAGTTTTACCTCAGAAACTTGATGATAAATCTCCCCCATATTGTCTATGTACAAAAGTATATTAGTGATTTCTGCTCTGGTCAATGCAAGATGTCACCATTAGCACTCGCGTCACATGTAGTTATGGGTTGTACCTGGCATTTGTATTCATCCAGTTCTGCCATCTAGTATCACCACTGGACTCTGGGACCCACATCTATTTCAGGAATGGGTCCACTGACCACCGTCCTGTAGCTGGGCTCAACATGCAACTCTATGGGAGCACTGGGTGTAGGTCTCTGATTTCATTTGCTCCCATAGAGTTGAATGCGTGGTGCACTCTCTGTTTAGCCCAGGTATGTTGAAGGGGGTGGATATGTAGTAAATATTAAACATGAGAATGCCCCTTTAACCAGTAATGTCTTACATATATTTCCATTTGCAGGAATTCCCCAGTGTTGTAGTAGTCGGCTTGGGGAAACCGTCAGCTGGGGTCAATGAACAGGAGCTCTGGGATGAAAGCAAGGAGACTATCAGGACAGCGGTATCCGGTAATGGCTGACCTTTGTATTGTGCACTTACAAGTGATGGAGGGTGGTAGACCAAATTAATTCCGTATAGTATTCTGCTATATACACTGATGGGTTATCACTCAAATACAGCATCAATGTTGGGAAAGGGGACGCTTATCAGAGCAGAGGGGGTGCAACCATTTTACGCTCTTAGTGTAGCCTAATAATGTGTGTTGTAAGCCCATACTTCTACAACGCTTAATGCTATAGTTACTGTTTTAAACGACTGTACATTCACACTGCTGCATCCATTTTCTTTCAAATAAGCCCTCTCTTAAAGGAAATTGATCATAAAAATCCATCATGATAAACCAGGGACACTTACTCCTAGATCCAGGCCCCATGACTGTGGTAATCTTCTAATATTTGTTATCCATTGCCTCCTTCCTTCTAAAATCAACTTTTTAAATCATGATAATGTGCCTTAACGGCTACTGGGGCGGTTCCCAGAGCCTATTGATGGGTCATTCTCAGACAAGCCCGCTATTTGGGGTAAACAACATGGGTCGGCTCTTGGCAGTGAGATGAAGTCTCAGTTAGCTCCGCCAGAAATCGAAGAGTTTTGCCTCTTACTTTTGGACCATGTTTACTTTTGGAGTACGAATGGGTGGCTGACTCCCTGAAAAGCTCTCCCTATGTAATTACATAGGAATCCTTACAGGAGACAGAAGATCCAGTTCTTTGTAGTGAGCTCATCCTAATGATTCAGCTTGCTATAAAGAGCCAGACTGCCCATCATTACCAGAGCCCCTCCAAGCTGCAGGTAACACCCCCAGAGCCCTTCTGGCTCATTAGTTTAATTTAAAAAGTTGATTTTAGAAGGACGGAGGCCATGAATAACAAATATATGGAGATTGCCACAGTCACGGTGCCTGGATCTATGAGTAAGTGTCCCTGGATTATCATGATGGATTCTGATGGTAGATTTCCTTTAGATTTCTGTTTGTGTTGTTGCCTTGCTATGCAGTGGGCTGTAGGCACCTGCAGGACTTGGAGATTGAACATGTCGAAGTGGATCCTTGTGGAGATGCTCAGGCGGCAGCAGAAGGTGCTATACTCGGGTTGTATGAATATGATGAGCTGAAGACAAAGAAGAAGACAAAAGTCTCTCCCCAGCTTTATGCCAGGTATATAACACATTCCAATTGTATACATTTTCCAGGACCAAAATCCTGAATTATAGCTCTACAATATCTGGCTGTGTGAGTCAGCACTCCCACTATCCCCAGTGTTTGGTTGAGTGTTGTGGTTTATAATCTCTCTAATAATGTCAGTCCTGGCAATGTATAGGATGTAAAATGGAGGGGCCACTAACAAGGCATGTTCTCTCAAATGCCCAAAAAAGCCACAAAAAGTCAGCGCTCTACTCCTTCAATATGCCCCAGAACAAGCCTGAACATGTGAAACCTAGATCTGTAACACAACTGTGACACAATCTGTGGCACAACCACATCAGAATTCAGAGACGTGCCTTCAAATGAATGCAAAGGTGTTTGGGGTTTTGTAATGAGGATATGCGCATTTTTAACTGATGTTTGTAATTAAAATAAAATGAACTTTTATCTGAAAACCCTGGTGATCTGCACAATCCATCCGCTTCCTGATATATAGGACCCACAGCTATCCCCGAATACAGAAGTAAAACGAAGATCGTGGTGGTGTCTGCATTATAGAACTGAGGGTAACAAAGGAACATCTTTATGAATTAATAAAGATTTAATATGAATTTGGACCTTCTGTGGACATCCGCTTTTTTCTGTTTTACATTTGAAATTTTCCATTTCTGACCTAAAAAAGGGTTTGGTGAGATCGAGTATTGGAGCAGTATGAGGACTTCACTACTGAAGGAGGAGAGCGCTGACTTTTTAATCATGTTGTGGTATATAAAGATAGCACCGTACAATGTGTAGTGGCCGTGCATTGTATTGCAGCTTAGCTCCATTCTCATGAAATGGCTTGAACTGCAAATTTATTGATGAAATGACTTGATATGGTATTTGAGAATTTACTATTAAAATTAGATTCCTAGCGTTTAAAGCACTAAATAGCCATTTATATCTATTTCTGTGAAGTAAACATGTTCACCGTGTAGCCTGCATACAGTAAATGGGCCTGAGCCGCAAAATATGTCCCCCCCCATAGACGGCAATGGCACACATGCGGTGTCCTATTTTTCCCCGTAGTACGGCTGTATGTAATGCATTCCAATGCAGAGGGGTCATCCCCTCCTCCTCTCTATCGTGGCAGACGTATGCCCGCCGCGCTCTAGCCGTGCACGCATATTATCATCTAAATGCGGCCTTAACCAAACAATATCAATTATATGTTTCAATGGACAACCTATTTAGCATAATTCATTCTGTAGAAAACGACTAATGGGCTAATCCTCTTGCAGATCTGTGGCCCAACCACATCAGAATTCAGAGACGTGGCTTCAAATGAATGCAGTAATATTAATATCCTTAGTACATCCCTTACATGCAGTTATAAATTTTTTTTTTTTTTTTGTTCTGCTTAGTCAAGACGTAGATGCCTGGCATAAAGGAGTCTCCTATGCCGAGGGGCAAAACCTGGCTCGCTACTTGATGGAATCTCCAGCAAACTATATAACTCCTTCTAAGTTTGCTGAGATACTTCAACAGAAGATTGGAGGACTGGGAGGCAATGTGAAGGCGTTCACCAGGTAAGACCAGTGACATCCCTGCTGTAAAGAAGTCCTGCGTACTAGATTAATGTCACCATAACCCATCAATTTCATTGAGACTGGTTGTATCTTTGCCTCCTAACTCTCCACCCAATAGATGATGTCACACACCATTACCTTACCTCTAATTTGGGTCAATTTAAAACCATATCATAACATAAAAGCCAATTCCTTAATAGTCACTAGTCTACAACCTGATCTCACATAGACACACAGGAGACGCGTACTGCTCGCTCACAAAACACAGATTTTATTTTTTCATTAAAACATGCAAGCTTCCTTTTTTAAAAATTTTTATTTTATTTTTGTGATTGAATTCTGGATCAGAACTGCACAATGTAAATGTCTATGGATCTCTGGTTATTAACAGTCTGTATACACATCCCGATAATATGTTTTATCTTTTATTTTCTAGATCAAAGTCCTGGATAGAAGAGCAACAAATGGGAGCATTTTTAAGTGTGGCCAAAGGATCTGATGAACCTCCCGTTTTCCTGGAGATCCATTATACCGGCAGCCAGGACCCCAATGACTCCCCTCTGGTGTTTGTGGGGAAAGGAGTCACATTTGACAGGTCAGATACTGCAGGAGTAGATGATGTGTAATATACTTGGGTTAGGCCTTCACTGAATGGGATTTCTCAATGTATATGTAGATGTATGAAGATTTTGCTATGGAGTGTTATAGGGGTTGGCCAACTTCCATCATGTTTTGTGTAATGTGTGTAAGTTTGGGGTGCAGGATATTAGGTAACTTACCAATATACATCTATTAATAGTTCTGCTCTGCTTTCCTGATATGTAAAGTGAAGCCTCCTGTCTTTTACCTCATCAGCTAAACATTCCTGTCCATAAAATGGCCGCAGATGGAGGGTCATGTGATTTACTGTCCATAAACAATCACCCTGCTGGGACCTAAGATCAAGGTCCTGGCAGGGTGATTGGTCATGGACAGATAGAGATCGTGTGACCCTCCATCTGCAGCCATTTTATGGACAGGAATCTCTGGCGGATGAGGTAAAAGACAGGAGGCTTCACTTTACATATCAGGAAAGTAGAGCAGAACTATTAATAGATGTATATTGGTAAGTTACCTAATATCCTTCCTCCCACACTTACACACACATTAAAAAAAACATCAGGTATAGTGGCCAACCCCTTTAAAATATTCTTCTTGTAAAGAATTGTATATGGGTTGTTTTATATATAATATTTTCCAAACCCTGTAAATGTTTCTCTGATAGTGGTGGGATATCCTTGAAGCCATCGTCTGGAATGGATGAAATGAGAGCGGATATGGGAGGAGCGGCCACTGTCTGTTCTGCCATCCTGACTGCTGCAACTCTCAAACTACCCATCAACCTCATTGGTAGGTGAAATCTGTTAAAATTATGAAGTTAAAGGCATCCTGTCATGAAGAAAATGCAACCAAATTTGCTAAAGGCATGTTATAAAGCAAGAGGAGCTGAGCGGATGCTTTTACAGGGTCTAGGAGTCCAGTGGGCGGGCCTGTTCAGTGACTGACAGCTTTCCTGGAATGACTGTCAATAGGAAGATATAGCTAGGACATTGGCCTAATCTTTGATCATATTATAATAAGGGTTTATACTTTAAGTATTACACCAAGACAAGGTATTATATCAGTTGGATCTTCTCACCGACACACCGCTCTTGGTAAATATGTTTATCTCCTCTAAGGTTTGGCTCCATTGTGTGAGAACATGCCCAGCGGTAGAGCAAATAAGCCTGGGGATGTTGTGAGGGCCAAGAATGGGAAGACAATCCAGGTAAACATGTTATTCTGTTGCTGGTGATTATAGTAACTATATTGAAGGTTTCTAGCGTTAAAAGGAGCAGCCCAAAACCTGAACAAACATGCCAAACCTAAAACATTTTACTAGATATGGTGGATTCACAGAGCATGGAAAGCTGCTTCTTGCTTAGTTGGTCCCAGGAAGGAGTAACAGATGGAGGTATAAAATTATATCACATTATAATAAGGCAATAGACTTATTATAGTGTCACAGATACGGCTTAGTGGTTAGCATTACAGCCTTGAAGCGCTGGGGTCTTGGGTTCAAGTCCTAGGGTCAACATCTGCAAAGAGTTTGTATGTTCTTTCCGTGTTTACATGGGTTTCCTCCGGGTCCTCCGGTTTCGTCCCACACTCCAAAACATATGGTCTAGGTCAGTGGCTCTCAACCTTTGTAATGCTGTGACCCCGCAATACAGTTACTCATTTTGCGGTGACCCCAAACCATGCGACTTGCAGTAAAAATACAATTAAAAATCGCAGCTTCAAAGGCTTTAGGCGACCCCTGTGTTTTGGTTGTTCGACCCCTGCTGGGGTCACGACCCACAGGTTGAGAACCACTGGTCTAGGTTGATTAGATTCTGAGCCCCATTGGGGACAGGAACTGATTTGGCAAACTCTGTACAGCGCTACGTAATCTGTCTGCGTTATATAAATAATTATTATTTATTATTATGAAGTCATAACAGGGAGTCCCTAGTTGCAAAATGGAAAGTTGTTGCTTTCGGGGTCTGCATTGGGTCATTTATAAGAAAACCGCAGTCAGCGGGAAGGGGTATATAAAAGAATCTGTTTATAGCGCCATTTTATTCTGCATCACTTTACAGATTGTGGAGTACATATACAAACATAATCATATATTACGCAGCTTAATATTTATATACCCCAAATAAACCCTTTAAAAGAAAAATATAGACCTACACCTGTTTTTTTTTTTTTGTTTTGTTTTTTTTTGTTTTTGTTTTGTTTTTTTGTTCCATATTAAACTTTATTCAGGACAAAATTTTGGTGTTCAAGAAATCGCATAAAATAAACAAACAAAAAACTCACAAAAGACAAAATTTGCAGTGAGGGCAAAAATATCCAAAAATCGCAAACAGGTTGGCCAGTGCGGCCGTCTTGCCTGGGTACCGTGAAGCTGAGTATGGTTCAGCTCATCCTAAAGTCGATCTACATTTGATGTGTAGTAGTCTATGATGCAGTAAACCTATTGATTCCTTACAGGTAGATAACACGGACGCTGAGGGGCGGCTACTGCTGGCGGACGCGCTCTGTTACGCGCACAACTTCAATGCGAGAGCCATAGTGAATGCAGCAACATTAACAGGTATCATATCTGCACCACGGGGGGTCGTGAGGCTCAGTATATGGGACCCCCACCATTGTAACCCTGTAAATAAAGGCCAACTGGGAGAACCAGACGAGCGGTGCCGAATCTCACTGCTGAATGACTTTCCTGTAGTTAGTTGAGATGATTTGATAACATCTCCTATAATACTTCTATTATCAGGCCTCTGTATCATAGATACTGGGTGAGTGGGCACTTGCTGGCTTGTAGTCTATAGATTTAAGTGTCTTTTGACTGTATCACAGATTTTTATGCAGATAATAATTGAAAAGAACAATTATTTTTCATTATGAGTTTATTGTGTGTGTGTATATATATATATATATATATATAATATATATATAATGAAAAAATCTGGCATGATAAACCAGGGGTCACTTACTCATAGACCCAGGCACTTGCCTTCTTCCTTTTAAAATCAACTTTCAAAATGTTATGCTAATGCACCAGAAGAGCATTACCAGAGCCCCTCTGCTGCAGATTCACAGGCTGTTACAATGAGCAGAATAGATCTCCCTCTGCCTGTGTAATTTAGCAGCAGCAGGAAGTGCAGGGGAATGGGATATCCTGCTGATTGTAACAGTCTGTGCTGTGCAACAGCTCTGAGCGGCTGCGGTAACACTCCCAAAGCCGTTCTGGCACTCCATTCACATGGGGCTTTCTTGGGCTCCATTTCTTCTTCCATTGTTTGATTAGACTTTTATCATCCAAGAACCATAACCATAGAGAACATTATGTAATAGTATGTGTACATGTACTTCCATATTCCTATGAGGAGCTACTAACAGAGAATTTATTGTGTAGGTGCAATGGTTGTGGCACTGGGATCTGCAGCCACTGGAGTGTTCACCAATTCGTCCTGGCTTTGGAATCACCTTCAAGAGGTACAAAACACTTGCTTTATGTTTTTTACATTTCATTAATTTGTGTTGTATATGTTTCTGACACCGGTAGGTAGACGTGTGGGGGCTTCTATTTTTCTGACTTTAGTGATATTTAATTCTTCCTCCAGGCCAGTATAGTGACCGGGGATCGTGTATGGAGGATGCCTCTCTTTGATCACTACTCTAAACAAGTGAAGGACCCGGCTTTGGCAGACTTGAATAATGTTGGAAAAGATAGCAGGTAATGGTTGCTGAAGTGAGGCGGCCACCTCCACAATGTGTTATAATTTGGTGGCAGCATGTTGTTGAGAAATGCACTGTGACTTTAAAAATACATTGTAATGACTTATTTCCATTATGTTGTTTCCTAGAAATTACCAGTTTAATCCATATGCCAATTAGGCAGTTGGTGCACCCAGACAGATCCTCTGCCCCCAGTACACTGCTAGGCCTGCACCGATAACTACCCCCTCCATCAGAAAAAGAAGAGATTTTTCTTGTGACAAATAATTTAGGTAGGAATAGCAGTGCTCCAGATGCTGAGGAAACAACCTTGCTGCAGCAACTGCCTTATTAGCATATGGATTAAACTAGGAATTTCTTAGAAATGTAAAAAATATGGGGGGGGGGGGATAATAAAGGTGATTTGTAAATTACAGAGAATTTCTCTACAGCAGATTATAAGGCTTGGTGATAATTACTGGAAAGGATAGAAGAGGAATGGGGGTTTGGATTTTGTTGTACTACTAAAACTGTTGATAAAACTTATATGATTTTTTTTTTAAATGTGGTATTTACAGCACTTTTAGTCCCCAGGTTACGCACAAGATAGGTTCCATAGGTTTGTTCTTAAGTTGAATTTGTATGTAAGGCGAAATTTTTTTGCCCCAGCGACATTGTAGTTTCATAATTTTTTGCTGTAATTAGACCAAGGATTATCAATAAAGCTTCATTACAGATGCCTTACAGCTGATTATTGCAGTCTGGGACTATAGTAACATCCAGAGAGCTTCACCAGAAGTCAGAGTGGGCAGACAGGTCCCTCTTTAACTAGGGGTCGTCTGTAATTCAGGGGTCCTTAAGTAGGGGACCGCCTGTAGTTACAGGGATTCTTCACTTTTAACAATCCATTCTTATTAGAGAGCCATAAGTGAAGTAATCTGTCATTCCCACCTCTTACAGATCTGGCGGTGCATGCACGGCCGCTGCCTTCTTGAAGGAGTTTGTCACAATACCGCACTGGGCTCACCTGGACATCGCCGGAGTCATGTCTAACAAGGATGAAGTGCCTTACATGCGCAAGGGCATGTCCGGCCGACCCACAAGGACTTTAGTAGAATTTGCTGATCGTCTCAGTAAAGACAAGAAACCCACATAATTGTGACACCGGTTACCAGTGACAGGATCTGCTTTCATCTCAGCGGATGTAACCAACTAAAAATGAATGGCTTTTGTATGTAGTTATTTTTTTTACTAATGCCAAGATCTTGAACGTGACATATTGTATATATCTACTTGCAGAATGGAGAGAGGTCACTAAAAATAAAGGAAAAAAAAAAACTAAATTGTACTCTTGTGTTATGTATATTTATGTTTATATATATTTATGGTTTTAAAAGCCAAAAAACCTACTAACATCTCCCCTGTTGTCTTGTATCCATATACAATCTTTTTTAATTCCCTGCTTGCATTGTTCTGAGGTCACTTTTTACTTTAGGAAAAACATACCGTATATACTCGTGTATAAGCCGAGTTTTTCAGCACAAAAATTGTGCTGAAAAACCTCACCTCCGCTTATACACGAGTCAATAAAAAAAAAAAAAATTTTAATACTCGCCCTCCGTTGCCCGGATCCACCGGCGGCGCCTCCCAATCCCGAAGTTCAGCACATTAAATAAATAAACTTAGTTCTCACCTTCCGGCGATACTCACCCCCGATCCTCGGCAGTGGCTCTCGATCCCCCCTCACTATGGCGCTCACTATGATGCGGCGGTGTGATGTCATCAGCGGCGACACCGCACCATCATAGTAAGCGCCGCCGGGGAGATCACATGGACGCGTTTCCGCCGGCAAGAGAAGAAAGAAGACGCTGCCGGGGATAAATTATAAGGGGACAAAATAGGGCATTATAAGTTGGGGCACACTAGGGGGCGCTGTTACTTCATCTCTTTTCCTATTCTCTCCATCACAGAGCACTCGAGTATATACGGTAATTAGCATAGTTTTTCTGATGGATACAGCAAAAGAGAACTGCAAACACTTTGCAAAAGTAGTTTTTACTGATACAATCAAAGGATGGGGTTTTTATATCTACAAAATTACCGGATTAAGGCCTCTTGCCCACGAGCATTTTCCTCATGTGAGTCCGATGTGATCCGTCATCACACTGGACTCCCACTAGACACGTAGCTGTTCACACATCCAATTTTTTTTTACACTGTGCATCTCGGTTGCAGTGCGATGCTTTATAAGTAGAGTGTTCCTTTGATGTGAGATTGAGGGGGAAAAAAACTGACTGTACTGTCCTAGTAAAGTCCTGATGTGGTCAGTTTTTTTCTGCGCGAGTTTCCAGGATGTATCTGAGAGCATTTTATGCTACAAAAAATGCATCACATAAAGAACTTGGCGATTACCGATTTTCGTCATCTCCATAGAGAATGATTTAGCACAACGTTTAAGCGCAGCCGTCTGCTCCATAAGTCTGACGGAGCGACGAGGGGTCCAACGGAGGTACCTGGGACCCCATCGGACCCCTTTTTTTTGTGATCTGTGCGGGTCTCATCACTCCATGGCTAGGGCCTAACTTTTGTGGTAAAACCCCTTTAAAGGATATCTATCATCAAATTAACTGATGGTAGACGCCTATAACTCACGTGTCTGCCGTTTTACTAGGTTTCTAAAACACTTTTTATTACTGGAGCGTCCTTATCGTAGAAATATAAAGTTAGATTCTATATGCTAATGAGCCAGAGGTAGTCAGGTTTATGTCACCTGAGCGCCTCCTGGCTTTATGAACTCCTAATTTATTCAAACACCTTATCGTGCTTGTTCTCACCCCGGTATCCTTCATACTGCTGTCGATGTCACCTAGCAGTGTCTAAGTCTGGCGCGCACACGCTGAGACTTTCCTTGTGAAGCTGCACATCTATTCAAAGAAAGTCTCAGCATGTACTTTCTCGTGGCCTGTCCTCAAAAAACAGACCTTGCACTGGTTAGATTTTAGGAACTGAACTGAATGCTGGGAAAAAGATTCCTTGCATCATAGTTGTATAAAATGCAAGGAGTTCCTGCACAGTGGCAGAAGAGCAGTGCCGCACACTAAGGCCGGTTACACACATACAAGTGTAGCCTGTGTATAAGTGCCGTATGGTGGCACAATCCCACAGGTTGCACACAGCAGTGGACTAGGAGTCCCTGCACTATATAGAAATATAATGCAGGGACATTCCCTTCACCGGCCAAACAGCCACGCCAGAACTGTGATGACTAATCACAACGTCCCTGCATTATATTTCGTGCTACCACCATACAGCGCGTATACATGGGCTGCACACGTTCATGTGTAAACGGTCTTAATGTAGTTACAGTTTTGCAGGGAATCGGGGGCTCCTTGTATCATTAATGACTATGTTGCATGGGGTCCTCTCCCCAGCAATTTTCTTGATCTGTGATATCCAGCCAACTGACAATCCATGTGTGCATTAAAAGGGGCAGGCTAAGGGCTGCCTGTCGCAGATTGTGTTTTTGGGTGGTAACCATACAGACATATCAAAGGGTACAGTTTTGGATGAGAACATATAATTGAGAGGGGCTACTCCTCTCTTTGTTTTTTCTTTTTTCCTCTGCTCCTGGTTTGGACAGGAAAAACTGAACATGTGAACGCACCCACTAGATTTTGTGTATTACTGAATGCAATGGGGGGAAGCATGGAGTGGTGGGCTCCCCGCTTCAATATAGAGCCTCTGCCCCTTCTGCTATGAGAGCCGGAGACCTGTGTTATGCGAAAACTTAATAGCCGCGTACACAGCAATGGAAGAGCCGGCAGAAGACAACTGATAAGTTTACTTTTATTTACTTTTTTATTTTTTTCACAGGAAAAGGGTGGTTTCACATTGGCTTTTTTTTTACTGAACCCATTTTGCCCTGTGGAATGGGACATCAGTGAGAAATCACTGAAGCCAAGAAGAGAAAAAACCCATCTGTACGTGTCCATAAGCCAAAATAGGTTCAGTAAAAAAAAAATCGCTGAAGTGAAAAACGGCAATGTGAAACCGCCCTAAAGGAAATAACGGGTTAGACTTACATGAAGAACAGCATAGCCATAGAGCAGTGATGGCAAACCTTTTAGCGACCGAGTGCCCAAATTGCAACCCCAAACCCTCAATTATCGCGAGGTGCCAACCAAAAATTAAAGCAGTAACTTATTGCGGCATCCTGAGGACACCAACACAGTTTAGAGGAGGGAAAATTTGCATCATTGTAGCATCTTTCCAGTGTCCCTCTGTACTAAGAGAATCGTGGGGCCAGCAGGAGGTCCTCCAAAGATAATTAGGCCCTGTCTACACATTCTACCTCTTCCTACTGTCCCAAGTAGCCAAGTAAGTCAGTTTAAAATATGACTGAAAGCAGCATCTTTGCTTCCAAGTTGCTTGGCACTACAGGATGGCCGGGTGCCCACAGAAAGGGCTCTGAGTGCCGCCTCTGGCACCCGTGCCATAGGTTCGCCACCACTGCCATAGAGGCATAGATGAGGAGTATTATAAATTATAAGGAGACAAAATAGGGCATTATAAGTTGGGGCACACTAGGGGGCGCTGTTACTTCATCTCTTTTCCTATTCTCTCCATCACAGAGCAGAGTAACGGCTCCACCTAGTGGCTACAATAGCCAACACTCCTTACAGTATATTATTACACTGCTGTTTGCTGGGACTTGAAATTCACATAAAAAAAAGACTGACCACATGAAATATGGCGGCGACGAGATGTTTGCCCGTAGTTAACATGAAGGCGGCACTTCCGGCGGCCGTGTGACGTCACTAGACGTTGTTTCCCTTGTGTCATGGCGTCTTCTCTCAGCGGGATGTTCTCCAGCCAGCCGCCCGGTCCTCCGCCTCCCATGCAGCCTGGAGCTGGACCCGGCCTCATGTCTACCCCTCCCGGAGCCAAGAACCCCAACAGCACCCTGGTGGACGAGCTGGAGGCCTCCTTCGAGGTATGATATAGCTGGAAGCTTAAGCTACCATACAGACTGGGACTACAACTCCCAGCGTGCAGTGCGATCCGCAGCCTGAAGAGAAGCTGATGGGTCCGGCACTTGTAGCACTACAACGCCTATCATCCTGCGGTGGAGTTAGTGGAAAGAGAGTTATTGTTGTGCAGTCCCACAGACTATTATATGTTATAATGTGGTGAACAGGATTATGAGTTTCTCATCCTCTACATGCGCCATTCACTTACAGAAAGCAGAGGTCTTACCCAGCAGTCTCAGGACCTTTCACTGTGCAGGATGTCAGACCAGGGTTATCCACACACCATGTAGTCACGTCCAACTGGGTCTCCGAGTAGTGTACAGGGGTGCAGGGACTTATAAATGTGGGAAATCTACAGTAATGATACACCAGGGACACTTACTCATAGATCCTGGCCCCCGGGACTGTGGGAATCTTTTTATATGTGTTATCCATGGCCTCCTTCCATCTAATATCAACTTCTATCATTATGCTAATGAGCCTGAAGGGCTCCTCTAGCCCTCTGTGATTTGGCTTTTACACTGTCACATCCTCCCCCTGCTGCTTAGTCCTGGTGCTTAGAGTAAGTGTTTTGATGCTCGGCATCTCGCTCAGAACCCGAGTATGAGTAAGACACAGAGCGTCCAAACTCGTTATCCCTGCTGTCTCCTCGTGTTGGGTCATGTGTTTTATATGAATAAAGGAACAATTGGCAAGAATCTCCTTTGCCGCTCCTCTTTCATGATTGGTGGCGTTCTAGGTTTAGGGACCACCTTTGCTCCTCACGTGGTGGGCATCACAATCTGCTCCACGTAGATGCGGCAGTTTCCTCCTCTATAGATGTGACCAGTCTTTCTAGCTGATGCTACATGTAACCAGTGTCCTTCTCTTACAGGCCTGCTTTGCATCTCTTGTGAGTCAGGACTATGTGAACGGTACAGACCAGGAAGAGATCCGGACTGGTAAATATCCATAGTAGTGAATGTCATACCAAATATATTTCACTTAAAGAGTTAGTTCAAGATTATACAAAAATCTCAGTCTCTATTTACCTTTTCCGGCGCTCCCAGTGCCCCTTCGTGCCGCGCTCCTCTTTGTTCAGGGCACCTCAGCGACAACTATCTCCAGCCGCCTGGCACGTCCATTGGTCCCCTGTACCAGCGATGTACGAATTTTTCTCTGTTAAATGTGTATACAGTCCCACCATATTACCATATGTATCCTGGCAGTGTAGTCCTGACACAGCACTTGGGAACTGGAATATAAAAGTCTTCACTTCACATATCGGGAAAGTGGAGCAGAACTTTTCATAGATGTATATTGGTAATTTACCTCATATCCTGCCCCCCCCCAAACACTTCCACACACATTACAAATAACAGGGGGTGAAGTGGCCAGCCCCTTTAAGCTTGACTTGCTTGTAAAACAGCAATTGCAGTGACAACATGTATTTATGTAGTTGTAGCCACATCATCTAAATACATCCTCATTCAAGCCATGACTCCAGAATGTACAGAGTCCCAGCCATGTCTCAGTATTAGGCGATATGGTTGTATGTCTCTGCATGTGTAAGTAGACCTTTCCTTCTGATCTGCCCCCCAGGTGTAGAACAATGCATCCAGAAGTTCCTGGATGTGGCCAGGCAAACCGAGTGTTTCTTCCTACAGAAGAGATTACAGCTCTCTGTCCAAAAGCCGGAGCAGGTTATAAAAGAGGTAAGTAGCTCATTACAGGGGTTAAAACTATTTTAAACATATTAATTGGCGGGCATAACTTGCTGATCATTGGGGCTCTTGGTGAAGAAACTCCCACAGATCGTGATGTACCTCTGCCAGTCCCCTCGCCGTTCCTCTAGATTAAAGGGGTTATCCGGGTTTAAATTTTTTTTCATGGCCGGGCTGGGGAGGGATAGTTAAACATAATAAACATGTACTTACCCCCTCCGGTGCTGCCGATGTCCAGCGCCGCGGTCCCTTCGATCCGTGCCCCTGTTTGTTTACAGGGGCACGGAAGCCACGCACAGGGAGCTTCCGGTCCACGATGTGGACGGCTCCTCCCATGCGTCCCTATCTCTCAGCGTTGTAAGCGCTGAGAGATGGTGCGCATGGGAGCTTCCGGCCGGCCGGAAGCTCCCTGTGCGCCGGTGTAATGAAACCGGCGCACAGAGAAGACGGGCCGCGGCGCGGGACATCGGCAGCACCGGAGGAGGTAAGTACATGTTTATTATGTTTATCTAGCCCTCCCCAGCCCGGACATAAAAAAAATTTTAAACCCGGATAACCCCTTTAATGGAGCAGACGGCTGTGCATGTCCATTCTGCACCATTCAACTCTATGGTGCGGCAATCTGTCAGCTCCATAGAGTGGAATGGAGCAGAACAGTCATGCATGGCTGCTCTGTTCATCTCGGGGAGCAACAAAGGGTCCGACAGAGGTACCTCGGACAACCCCGTTCTTGCCATCTGTGGCCCCAACGATCAGCAAGTTAGGCTCTATCCTGGTGGGGGGGAGGGAGGCTGCTGGATACATCAGAAGGCCAGCAGCACTGGTGTACAGTTCTACGCAAAGTCCTGTCTAGCATAGAATTGAGTATTTATTATTAATATTTCTCTATAGAGCACCATTAATTCCATGGTGCTGTACAATCAGTAAGGGGTTCACATACATTACATTATGGCAAGAACAAATGCAAGTTTGTTTGGAGTACTACTAGCGGGCTATCAGCCTAAACAGTCACTGTCTGTAGTGGGTGTGCAGACGCCTGGCTGCCTCCCATTCACGCCCCTCTATAAAGCTCCTCTGAAAACTGGGATACAAACCCTGATAAATGTCCCCCATAGAGAAGGTCCTTGGTATTGAAGAAGGGGGTGGGGGAGCGGGAAGATTATCACTCAGTGCCCCTACAGATAAACTGATAAAGAGAATATAGAACATGAAGTAAGCCTACTCCATTTTTTTTTTTTGGTGGTCATTCATGTTACTTGCCTTTCAGTCAATACCCTGTGTAGGTTTTAATTGAAGTGACTTTATAAGTCACACGTACAAATATTGCCCCACCCTCATGCAGGACATCAGAGCTGCATGCATTTATTTTGTGGAGACTCCATTGTTTCCCATGGAGGGAACAAGCGCCCACGGTGGTTAGAGCAGTTTCTTTACTGCCATAGTGTAAGCCTGGCAGGAGATGGAGTTGTGCAGTCTGAGTCGTCTATGATTTGTCCCTTTGCTATTGCTAGGATGTGACGGAGCTGAGGAGCGAGCTGCAGAGGAAGGAGGGGCTCATTCAGAAGCACCTGGCAAAACTACGCAACTGGCAGCAGGTTCTGGAAGACATCAATGGGCAACATAAGAAGCCCAGTGAGATGCCACAAGGACCTCTGGCATTTCTGGAGCAAGCCTCTGCCAATATCCCTGCTCCCATGAAGCAGACGTAGCTCGGATACACTATGGACTTCTTGTAAAGAATATTTCTATTTTTGAATAGTTTTTTTTGTGTACTATGTTTTGTAAAGTAGAATAATTGTTTTGGAGGTTGAAGCTTTATGTTAACTTTTTATAACTCATTAAATTGACTTCTCCAAACCATTGTTGTACCTCGGTGTGTTTAGGGTTACAAAATTAAATACCTCTTTATGTTTCCCAGTGTGATGACTGATGGCTCAGAATATACATCCAAATGTAGGGTTTTCCATCTTTATTTTTACACAAATCTGCATTAATGCTAAAAACATACCTCTCCCCCCAAATATAGAATACATTTATATTCCAGGATTGTAGCTGGACCTGGTTTCCCTAGTGTGTGAGATCTCTTCCCTGTAACTATACAGCGCCTCCTCCCTGGTAACTGTTGTAGTATTCAACCAGAAGCTGCTACAGCAGGTGTCTCAGAGGAGAGGGGGGTGCTGCAAGATCTAACACAGGTGTCTAGCTACAATCCTAGAATATAAATGCATGTGTCCCAATCACTTCTGCTTTGTATGGCAACTCCTGCTGGTAGGTGTCCTTTAATGAGGTTTTCAATAAATCCTGGAAACCCTGAGGGTTCAAACAGTCTGTGATCACGGAAATGAAGAGTGTCATGTCTTTTTTAAGTTTTGCAGATTCATCAATGGGCATTGACTTCAATCAGTTGTCCACATAGAAATCCTTCCCAATGAAGAGCCTAACATCTGACCCATGTAGTGTTGGTTACTACAGTGGACGCTCCTTTTGTATATTATATATTTGATAATAAGTTAATGTACCTTAGGTCCTGTTAACCAGTGACAACTTTATCTCTTCTAGAATGACAATGAAAACTTTGTGCTTGATGGGGTATTGTCAGTATTGGATTATAATGTAATATAAGCGGTTTGGGCAGTAGCCTGGGGCCCAAGCTTTCTCGGAGGCCCATGGTCACCCAAACCACCTAATGCTATAAAGGTAATCTGACAGGAGCCAAAGAGGTACAATGTTCAACTAAATTTTGAGCTAAAACATTTATACTTTTAAGTCTTCTTCTAAGACAAATGATTACTCGCCTCTTCATGATTCCTCAAAGCTTCATGCTACCTGATTCCATGTGCAGTACTGCAGCATATACTGTAAAACAAGCACATTGGCTGCAGAATAGTAATGAAACCTCTCTGGACTATCGGCTGTGGGATATTGGGGGGGGGGGGGATTTATAAATGTACTTGCGCCACAATTCTGGTGGATTTGTGCCAAAAACACTGTCTACACCACGTGCACCACAGTTATCAAGGCTTCTAGACCAGGTTTTTGGTACTTTCCTGACTTGTCCGATTAAGGGGCGTGGCCTTGGGGAAAGATGTGCAGTAAAAAGTAGGTCTAAAGTAGCAACCGACAGTCTTATACTGCACCATTGTCTAATACTTTAGGGGTATTTTTATACAAACTTATGATCCATAGCGATAAAAATAAAATACTAAAGCAAATCTTGGTGTATGCTATTGTGTGGATACGTAATGAGTAGGATTTTCCTAGACGGTATGCAGAGGATTTCTTTTCTGTCAGTAGACCAAAACACTGACCCAGGTCATAAAGACATTGAAATTGCAAAAGACACTTGGGGAAGGGGGGGGGGAGGGGGGATATAACAATGTGTCTCAGGTTCTGCCACTTTATAGCTGGAAAACACTTGTCTTTTGCTGCACCTGATTTATCCCCTTGATGATGAATTCTGTTGCAGGATAAGACTGTCGGTTCCTTCTTTAGACCTACATTTAGTTGGTCTAAACTGTGCGCCCGAATTTTTTTGCACACGGATGGTTCCCTACAAGCCACACCCATTGCTTGTGAGGCCACACCCATCCCCAGAGGCTATGCCCCCTCAATCGGACAAGTCGGGAAAGTGCCAAATAAAGGTCTAAAAGCCTTGATAAATGTGGTGCAAGGCATTTTAAACAGTGGGGGATATTTATCATACTCGTGCGCCAGCGTATGATAGCCCCGCCGCTGCAAGTTCGCAGCCCGATACATTAAGCAGCGCAGCGCTTATCCTACAACAGGCAGGGCCTGGCGTAGAAAAAAACGCAGCCGGCAACTTTTCACGTAGGAAAAGTCGCCGGCAGCAGCGAGTGCGCAGGCGCGCGGACAGTAACGCCCCGCGCCGGCCCACTCCCAGCAGGCCGTGCCCCCCTTCACGCCCCTTCATGCCCCGCTGGCGTGAAGGTGGCGGATTGGGGCAAATAATCACAAAATCTAGCAATGAGCCACTGGCGTGCCGCAGAGGTCCTAATAAATATGCCCCAGTGTTTTTGTTGCAAAACCACCAGAATTGTGGTGCAAGTGCATTTATAAACCCCCCCCCCCCCATAACGTATAATACAGGGATTTGGTAATGATCGCTGCCAAACCTTTGAATGATTCAGAGTTTTTGAAATAATTGATGGTGACTCTGCATTTAATTAGTAATGAGTGGACACTTAAAAATTCGGCCAAACCCTAATTTAAGAACCCAGTTCGGGTCTGGGTACTGAATGCAGACTACCCCCCTTCACCAGTGACATTTAAAGTGTTAACACCCACAATTGGATGGTAGCCCTGATAATGGCAGGGGGCAGGGGGGGTGAGCCGAATGTTGAAGTTTAGATTTGCTCATCACTACCTATATTATAGCCTAATATTAGGAACTTAGATTCCTTCATGTTTCTTAAAATCTTTTTGATTCTCCCACTGAACGCTAGATGTACACTGCCCTGCAAACTCGTTTACACCCTCCTACCTGTGCCTGTCTATTATAAGCATGTAAAGCCTTACTGCAGTTTCAGATGACTGTGAATTAGAGACATTGCAGTGTCCTGTTTTATGGACCAATCACCGTGCCAAGGACGGGACTCCTAGCATCATACCGGTATATGATACAAGGAGTCCTTTATTCACCACTACTCAGCAGCACTGACACTATAATCACTATTACAGCTCAGCCCTGATGTTTCTTGGGGATACAGGGAATCCATGCATTATATATCACTATGATGCTTGGAATCCCATCCTCAGTACAGTGGTCAGCAGGTATAACAGGACCAACTACTGTCTTCTGAAACTGCTCTTAGTTGAAGCGCAGCTCTTATAGGGAGCACAACTATCCAATGCAGAAACCGCAGAACCAAATTTTCAGTTTTAGTACTTCTGGGATAATAAAATGTTAGGTAGAAATGATTTAACACTTTATCTTCCATTTATTAATTATTTTCAATTTTTTTTCCCAGAATAAAAAATTTCCCTTTCTATAATAAAAAGTTTAAAGAATATTTTATTTTACAGCAAAGCATTTAGGACAGTAAATTGAGTGCATTGATGGCGTAACGACTATTTCAGCGTATTTCTCTTGCGTGCGTCTCTTTTCTCAAAATGAAAAATATTTGGTGAACCATTCTGGACGCTTGGTCTCTTGGTCCTTCGTGTCTGCCTTTGATGACACATTGCAGGGACTGCGCCTTAAAATAACAAACAAAATGTCAAAATATACATAAAAATTATCAATATTCTGGCAGTCCCCGGGTTACGTACAAGATAGGTTCCCTGGGTTTGTTCTTAAGTTGAATTTGGATGTAAGTCGAAACTGTATATTTTATAATTGTAGCTCCAGACAAAAAAGGGTTTTTTTGCCCCAGTGACAATCGGAGTTTCAAAATTTTTTGCTGTAATGGGGCCAAGGATTATCAATAAAGCTTCACTACAGACACCTTACAGCTGATCAGTGCAGTCTGGGACTATAGTAACATCCAGAGAGCTTCACCAGATGTCACAGTGGGCAGAGGGGTCTGTCTTTAACTAGGGGTCGTCTGTAAGTTGGGTGTCCTTAAGTAGAGGACTTCCTGTACAATGCTAGGCCCAACACACACAAACTTATACGGTGGTCATCATCTAGTATACGCTGCCATAGTGCATTGTGCAAGTAATGGTGCGTTAGGCACACACATGCGTCACTGTAGAATTCGCCGGAAATATGGCGCGGCTGCATGGCTTTCTATGTAGAGGGGAAGGATGAGTAGGACTCCCTTCTCCAGTTGGCTGTATGTTAAGCCCGGGTCCTTGCCCAGGTGTCACAAACCTTTGTGTGCATGAGGCCATAGAAGAGGTCTTCTTGTGATGTACCCATCAACACTACTAGGAGACCAGGCACATCCTCTTTAAACAGGTTTTTTCCATTAAACAAGTTAGGCCCTATCCACAGGATACCTTGGATCGGTGGGGGTCTAAGTGATTAGACCGCCACAAATCACTAGAATGAGGGGTTGGACCCCCGTTGCTCCCCAAGATGGATGTGCATGGCAGGGCTGCCCCATTCATCTCTATAGAGCTGACGGAGATTACTGAGCGCCATACTCAGCAATGTCCATCAGCTCCATAGAGTTCCCTGGATGTGTGTATCCTGCCCATCTCGTCATCACTGAGCAAGTTAGGCCCTATTCTTGTTTCATGGGAAAAACCCTTTAAATACAGAAACTTATGAGCTTGATCTGATGACATGTCACAAGCCTTAAAATGGATTCTAACTTTATCTTGTTACCTGTTAGGACGGATGATATCCAGGAGGTGTGCAGGTTGTCTGAAGGGGTATCCGGGTTTGGCGCTGTGGTCTAAACTAGGAGAATTGCGCATGGGATTTATTGTGTTTTTTGTGGTAACGTTATTACTAAAGGTTTTTTCATAAGCGGCTAAATTGGGAACACTGATAACACGGGTTGGCGTCTCACCGATCTTCTTCTTCTGTAAGACATAACGTTATGACTTCAAGGCATCACAGCTTAACAACTGTAATCAATAAGGAAGAGCAAATTCACAAACTGATCAGGCATTGGCCAGTCATCTATGGATACTTGTACATTAGTAATATACACTTATGCCTAGTATGAAGCTTTTTGACTTTATTTGTAAATAAGTTGAAAATGTAATGGTTGCATCCTAGCTGTGCCATGGCTGAACCAAGTATTTCCAACATGTATCGATGTTAGGGATATATTTCCAAATTATTTCATATCTTCTCCCAAGGTCTCCTTAATAGAAGATATGTCCAGCACACCCCCCAGTATAATTTTACCAACCAAGCAATACCAAAAACACCATTATAGAAAGTTGAGCCAATTGTCTAATACCAATTTTGTTGGCTTCCTGACTCCGAAATCCATGGCACTTGACAGCCTTGAAAAATTGGAAGATGCTGAACATCCTCCAATAGGAGTTACAATCTATGGATTATGACAAGACTGGCTTTGAAGTAAAGTTTTGACATAATCCTAGGCAATAATTCTACAGACATGTGAGACACACATGGGATTGGTGACACATTGGGGGTCACTTACTAAAGGGCCCGATTTGCATTTTCCCGACTTGTTACCCGAATATTTCCGTTTTGCGCCGATTTCCCCTGAATTGCCCCGGATTTTGGCGCACGCGATCGGATTGTGGCGCATCAGCACTGGCATGCACACAACGGGAATCGGGGGGGGGGGTGCGTGGCCGAACGAAAAACCCAACGGATTCAGAAAAACCGCCGCATTTAAAAAAAAAGTGTCGCGAGACTCGCGCTTACCTTCACTAGGAATAGGCCGGTGAACTTGAGTGCATTTTGGCGAGCCTCAGGGAACTTCAGCGCAGCAGCACCACCTGGTGGACGTCGGAGGAACTACCTTAGTGAATCCCGGCCGGACCCGAATCCACCGCAGAGAACGCACCACTGGATCACGAATGGACCGGGTAAGTAAATCTACCCCATAGTCTACATCAATTCACAATTTCTATATGTGGGGCAGAAGAAACACAGAGGGGGCAGAGGAAAACATGTGACCAGGTGACTAGGTGTGAATTAGGTTATCTTATAACCAAGGTGGGAGGAAGGACACCTCATACCCCATAACTCATAAAAAAAAAACCCTTAAAATCAAGAACAAAGTATAAAGGTAAGATATGAGTTTTATGTATTAGTAGGATGTGACAGTAGTTACTTCTGTTGGGACGACACCTACATTTAGCTAGTGACAACATATTACAAACATATAGATATTCCTAATTAGAGATGACATAATGGATGGATGACTGGAAAGCTTTATTGGAGCCTTACCTTCAGTGTGGGTGTCAGGCTTCCAGCATTGGGGTTACAGGAGAATGACTGACTTCTATGTGTTTCTTGAGTAATGGGCATCATATCATCAGTAAAGTTTTGAATGTCCTTTAAAAGAAAACACATGATTAAAAAAAAAGTATTACCAGAAGATCTAGTTAGAAGTTTAACATCAAACTTCCTTACAAAGAGTCTCTGAATAATAAAAAATACAGTCTCCTAGTTATTAGTTTTTGGTCCTGGATATCTGTGTAACTATACTTATATGTGTTTGTTGTAGCAACAGAATTGTGAAAAAACTGTTTTACTTCTGGATTGTAGCTGGACTTGGTGCATTCCTGTGTGAGATCTCACACTACAGACCCTCAACTCTGCACTGAGTAAGAATAGTATTGGGCTTCTGGTTAGATATTACAGCAGAGGGGAGCTTGACCGCAGGTTAATGCAGAGTTTTAAAAGCACAGCAGTGTGAGGACACTCTCCCAGTCCTGTTAGTCCTGATGAATTAGTCCTTTTAAATATTCCTGAGCACTGATAAAATGAAAGCCTAGCTGTAATGAGTTGCATGGGCAACTAAGAATATTCTGACTTTTAGACAGCTTGATAAATCTGCCCCTATGCGTGCTCTGATTTTTAGGAATTTTCTATCTACAAATGGCAACTGAATAGTGGATTTTTAAGACCAGGTGATGTTTTTTTTCCCCCGTTTCAGTGATATGACTTTAGTGCTGTTATTATACTGGTGTTCCTGTTTTCCTATGACAGTAATGACACTTAACTGGATATCTGCAGCTTGAGGCTGTCAGTACTAAGGAACAGCATGTAATGGAACCTGTGTTGAGACTTCCACTATTAACTACTGTCAAGAAAATTCTAATAACGGAAGACGAAAATGGATAATAACGAAAAGCCCATTGACAACAAGCACTATTCATGTTACTGTCCACCTGCAGCACATACATGAGGATTTTATTATTTGAGCTGAAAACTGGGTGTAAACAGCAAAACATTTCAGCCTGATATAAAAGAAGGGGTACAATCAGAGACGAACACAAGACATTAAAAGGTCATTATGATGACATTTTAACAGATTTCATTACAGAAGACCAAACACAGGTGTAAACTGGGCATCACCCCTTTTGTCTACGCCTTGTTTGTGTCCATAAGAAGCCATTTGGCTTAAAGCAAATCTACCATCAATATCCATCATGATAAACCAGGGACACTTACTCATAGATCCAGGCACCGTGACTGTGGTAATCTTCTTATATTCCTTATCCACTTTTCAAATTATGTTAAAGGCTGCTAGAGCAGTTCTCAAACACTTACACTTTCTCCCCCTACCCCTGCTCACTCAGCACGAACCCCTTCAGTGCATGGTGGGGGAACCGTTTCTGCCCACCTTTACAGCCTGTGACTCTGCAGCAAGGAGGAGCTCTGGTGACCGCCTCTGTAGCCTTTCAGACTTATTAGCATCATTTTAAAAGTTGATTTTAGAAGGAAGGAGGCCATGAATGACAGATATAAGAAGATTACCACAGTCACAGTGCCTGGATCTATGAGTAAGTGTCCCTGGTTTATCATGATGGATTTTAATGGTAGATTTCCTTTAAACTGATCCACAAAATTGCTGACTTGATTTTATCATGGACTAATGGAATCATGGGGTTAAAGAGAACTGCCAATCTTATAATGTGACCATTTCGTGTACAGTGTATCCGTGATATAAAACATGTGGGATAGCGATCTGGGGAAGCAGTTCTACAGTAACAAAAAAAATACCCCAAGTAATCCTGCAGAAATAGAACAATCCCGAATTTCTTGGGGTATAATAACCCACAGTGATAAGTATTGTACAACATACATGAAATCTGGGAGTAAGGACGTCTTACCAGTAGGTGTTTGATAATCTGATCTTTATCAGTCAGCTTATCCTGCAAGCAGTTTATAACATGCAAATCCTCTGGACGGGGCAGTTTCTTTCCTTTATCTTCTATATCTTTGAGCCTGTGGATAAGGGAAATTGAAACCGTTTATCATGTAAGTCGCAACGTCAGTGTAAGCACAAATCTATTACATAGTTTTATTGCTCAATTTCTAGTACAATCATCTATGATACAATGGAATTATCATTAAATAGCAGGATAGTGGTGTGTGAGGGTGAACACTGTGGTCAATTACAGGTCTAAACAGCGCCCTCTAGAGTGACGGGTCTGTGATTGCAGCAGCAGTGACCTTCCCATAAGCAGCATCTCGCAGTTACATACACATTGGAGCACATTTACTAAGAATGTGGAAACTGCAGTAAAAGTGTTCTGCCCGTGTATAATGCCGGGTGCGCCAGATTCATTAAGATCGTGCGCCAGAAATCATGAATTTGTCACTTCCCTGCACTGGCCCCGACAGAGTTCACCAACTTTTTTGTGGCGCACCTTTAATATAAGGCGTGCAACAGACTTTGCATATTAAATCAGGTGCCCGGTTCAATTGAGCGCCGAGACACACCCCTTATTTGTGTTTCATGAAGGCTAGCGCCTCAAAAGGGTCGCGTGCGACATAATAGTGGCACAGACACTTCTTAAATACAGGCGGTCCCCTACTTAAGGACACCCGACTTACAGACAACCCGTAGTTACAGACAGACCGCTCTGACCTCTGGTGAAGCTCTCTGGATGTTACTATAGTTCCAGACTGCAATGATCAGCTGTAAGGTGTCTGTAATGAAGCTTTATTGCTAATCCTTGGTCCCATTACAGCAAAAAATGACAATGAAAAAGATTCAAACGATCCAGCACTTTTTTTATGAAAAAATTCTTGCGTCTTTATTAA
This sequence comes from Engystomops pustulosus, assembly GCF_040894005.1. Taxonomy (NCBI): domain Eukaryota; kingdom Metazoa; phylum Chordata; class Amphibia; order Anura; family Leptodactylidae; genus Engystomops; species Engystomops pustulosus. The sequence continues at coordinate 263,640,250 of NC_092411.1, read as the reverse complement.
ATCATCATATAAAATCGATCAGCACATAGTGGTATCCACAAACAGCTACGCGTTTCGAGTAAAAAAAACTCTTGCTCATGGCTTATTTCCTTCAAAACCCACTTGCCGCATGGACTTTCCTTTTGTATTCTGCAGAGCAAAAAATGTTTAAACTCCAATTGTCACTGGGGCCAATTTTTTTTTTGTCTGGATCTACAATGATAAAATATACAGTTTCGACTTACATACAAATTCAACTTAGGAACAAACCAGTACAAGCAGTTTACACTTAAACGAACAGGCAAAGTCCGTCAGAAAACAGGCGCAAAGCCCTTAGTTAATGTGTCCCATTGCATCACGGCAAAGGTGAAGTATGTTGTATAAATTCAGTTTAAGACTAGGTTCACATGTAATTTCGTGCCATACTTTGTAAGGACATGACAGGGGGATTCCTGATGTGTCCTTACAGACGTTACAGACGTATCCTACTGTATGCTTATTCACTGGGATATGTCGCTCCAGGAGCCTTCCTCTCCCATTAACACAAGGAGAGGAGTGAACAACGGCGGAAGTCGGTAATTGTCTACTGCGAATGTACGGGGTGTGTACCCATGATATATAGACAGTGACATCCCAGGTGCCCCCTCCTGCTGAGCGATGTATCCGCTCAGCGAGGCTCAGGGTGCAATACATTGCGTTCGGTCCCCACAGCCTTCTATTGCCTCTGCCAAGCGCATACGTCGCTCTGCAGGAGAAAGGAGGATGAAAAGACATAGCTTGCTATGTCTATCCATCCTGCCTTTTTAAGGGGATGTGTCCTAAACTGGTCAGACGGAGGTAATAACTATGCCTCCGCCTGCCAGTATATTACATATACGCATGAGTATAAATCCTAAAACGAAGTGTGAACCTAGCCTTAATGTGCAGTCAGGGGGTTTTAGCTCTCAGGGAATCTGAAAATAACAAAGATACAATACTTACCTCTCTTTGGCACACCTGTTTAGCATAAAACCTTTAACCTACCTACCACCTACTGCATATAGGCTCAGTGGTGACGCAGAGTTGAAAGCTGCGTACCACAACATGAGCAGTTGTACGCTGTAACAGGTGAGTGATGGTCAGCACCACACTGAACCAGAGCACCAGAGAGGGGTGAGTATATGACGTTTGACTTCTTTATACCCCTCCACTCCCCCCGGGACCTATATTTAAAACCCCCTTATCCCATGCTACCCCTATAACATGCTGTTACGTGAAATCTTATTTATTTATTTTATCCTGACAACTAAATTTATTTGTTTTACTACATGCAAGCAAGTCACCCTTCAGAAATGTGAAGGTCAGTCACAGCCCAGGGCAGGGTGTGCTGGAGGAGAAAGAGTTAAGGCAGTAGTGGATTATTAAATGGCCACCCAAACCACTAAAGAAGCAAGAAAAAGACAGACTTCCAGCCCTGAAATCCTCATACGTGTTTGTCAGTTCTTGACTTGTATACAAGAGCCCTTCCAGGACCATTGAAGGTCCTCTAAAGGACTTTCAAGAGTAAATGTAAAGTTACTGACAAAAAAATAATTTTGTACAGCTGGAGAAAGAGAGAGTCTTTGACAACAATTCCAATGATACCTGTATCATGCCGCTGGCTTCTTCCTAGCCTTAGATACAGCCTGGTATATCTATCATCCCTTATTATAAAATCATATTCAGCTTATTTCTGAAGGAGGCGGCACCTCCTGGTTGTGACATGAGCTAAGGGCACTGAGGTCAGAGCACTGAGGGCTTTCATATGAATCAGGACAGCATGCTTGTTATTGGACAACCTGAAGCATGTGGTGAGTCACATGCTTGTGACATCACTCCAGGTCCTTTGCCAGAGCACTAAGGCCTTTCAAATGAATCAGGATGGCATGTTTGCAATTGGTCAACCTGAAGCATGTGATGAGTCCCTTGTCTCGGGTTAAAGAGGGCATGGTGAGCCGGTTAGGGGCGGGGTTAAGTGAGCCATTGGTTCACTTAGGTGAGCCGGCTCATTCGCAAACAACACATCACTATCTTGAACTTCTCTCCTACTGCCCATCTCAACAAGTCTCTTCTTATCATATCCCATACGGATTCCCATGGTTACCAGGAAGCCAGACAGAAGGAGGGGGGGGAAGGTAAATTCTCTGCTAGCAGCTAAACACCTGCAGATAGCAAATAAGAGTAAATTATATAATTGCTTATTTTTTTGAGTGCAGTTAGGCAAAAGTTTTTATACTTTACAGTTGTTCCTTAAACTGCACTACCGAAGGTCGACAGAAAACACCCATCCTCCTTACCCAAAAAAAACTAAGTTCTTGGTATATGTCAAACCATTAAAGAAAATTAGACTTAGTGGGGAGCCCATAATTTTCATACAGTCTTTTTCAGGGGTTTAGGGAAGAAACAGGTAAAATATGCACCAAGACAGATCTGGCAAATAGATCTCATCAAACTCACTCTGCTTCTAGTGCAACAACTTTCGACTGCAGGAAGGACTGGGCATTGCTGAACTTGGACACCATGGCTTGCATTTCCTTTTGGTGACTTTGCCTCAGAATCTCCAGTTCCATTTTCTGCTTTAGTTTGAGTTCTTCTTGATGTCTACGTGAATAATAAATATTAAAACAGAAGTCATGGCAACAACACACACACACATATAATATATATATATATATAAAATATAAAAAAAAAAAATATATATATATATATATATATATATATATATATATATATATATATATATATATAAAATTTATCTTTTTTACATGTATTATATTTACTCCACCTGGTTTGCTCTTCATTTAGCTCCAGAGCTTCTTGTTGTGATAAAGTGACCTCTTTGCTTAGAAGTTCTACGGATCCCCTTAAGACAGCGTTCTCCTGTTCCAGCCTGGACATCTCCTTTTCAAACGTTTCTAATTTACTTACTAATTTTTTCAGCGGAATCTGTGAATTTTCTTCCTAGCGATGACAATGTAAATGAAAAGCTTCAAAAAGTCTTAAACATACGTTTTTTTACACTGTAATGTATTATAAAGCAATGTTTCCATTATTTAAGAATTGTTTAGAAAAGCCACGAGAGACCTAGTGGAACTTAATGGTTTTGCATTTTCTGCTTTTGCATTTTTTTTTTACTCTTTTTCTACTGGTCAGGTGTGAGTTGTGAATTTGAATACATCTGAGTTAATGTCTTTAGTAATTTTGCAACTTTTTAAACAAAATTCTCAAAAAGTCCCCAAAAATTTGCAAACCGTTTCCCTGGGCCTGGCAACAGTAGGTATTGATTTGCAATTTTTTACAAAAAGTCACAACTTTAACTACTGGAATCAGGTGATAACTCATACAACACTGCAGAAAACTAGACAATGGTGAACTTTGAAGGGAAGGATCCTTAGGTGCAAAAAAAATAGTCACAAAAGTGTGCATGCGCCAAAAGAAATCAATTTCTCATGGTTTTCTATATATCTGCTTACTGTTCTTCTTTAGAAAGCTTCTATGTTTACTTCCAGTGGATTGAAATCTCTCCATGGTCATGTGCACCTGTGTGACATCACATGACCATGGTCAGATTTCTATCCACTGGAAGTTAACATAGAAGCTTCATATAAGCAGGACAGCAAACAGTTATCTAGAAAGCTGAGGAATTGACATAGAAAACATAGTGGAAAGGAGTATAACCTTTCATTACAAAAATGAGTAAAGCAGCTTCTTTGTGGCCTTTTTCTGCCCTTCTTTCTGAAGTCCTGTGCACAGCCTATATCTAGAGAATATTTCCCTTGATGATTTAGCACTGTAAGAAGATTAGACTATCAGGGGGCTTTTTGCAGTCATTATCTAAGACAATTTATTAGGCTCCTTTATTTTTCTCAGCTGATTTACATACAGTAAACTGAAATAAGGAAGAAAGGCAGGGGAAAAAGAGGACATGTACAGATTTCTTTAATAAAGTATTTTACACATTGTTCTATTATTATCTGCACTAATGATGTATCCAATTTTGTTAAGGGTTTAACTATTAAAAAATGTTGTATCTAAACGAAGAAAAGGGATGTGTCATTTGGACCACACAGTGACAACTTTCCAATCCAATACCCAGCAGTTTTATTACATGCCACTGAAAAATGTATATCAAAACTGGTACAAAACTGTATGAAAGCAAAAGAAACATATGACATTTGTCAAAATTTTATTACAATTTGTTACTCGTTGTGATTGAATACTGCTGTGTTTCGGAGCATGGAATGTTCCGGTGATGTATTGTAAACACCTCTGCAAATTACCTCGGAATGGCAATTATTATTTCATGTCATAATGTTCAGAGAAAGGCACAGGGAGCTCGGTGACAGCAGGAACTCTTAACCTTTACAAAGACCACGGTTATAGCTGCCAATTAATTCTTTGGCTATCTGCGTGTTTTATGAAGTTCTGAGTACTGCACTTATTCTGAGGCACATGGAGGACAAGTCATTGTTTAGGCTACAGCTCCATAGAAACACAGCGACTCCTGGCCATTACTGTAACGTCACAGGATTACCACCAACATATAATAACCTAAAAAAGCCATTATGTTCACACCAGTGTACCGTGTTCTGTTTTTTGGCAGCCAGAATAGGGTCAGGGAAGTGTATCCTCACTGATCAGGGAAGTGCATCCTCACTGATCAGGGAAGTGCATCCTCACTGATCAGGGAAGTGCATCCTCACCGATCAGGGAAGTGCATCCTCACTGATCAGGGAAGTGCATCCTCACTGATCAGGGAAGTGCATCCTCACTGATCAGGGAAGTGCATCCTCACTGATCAGGGAAGTGCATCCTCACCGATCGGGGTAGTGCATCCTCACTGATCAGGGAAGTGCATCCTCACCGATCAGGGAAGTGCATCCTCACCGATCGGGGTAGTGCATCCTCACTGATCAGGGAAGTGCATCCTCACCGATCAGGGAAGTGCATCCTCACCGATCGGGGTAGTGCATCCTCACTGATCAGGGAAGTGCATCCTCACTGATCAGGGAAGAGCATCCTCACTGATCAGGGAAGTGCATCCTCAGGGAAGTGCATCCTCACTGATGAGGGAAGTGCATCCTCACTTATCAGGGAAGTGCATCCTCACTGATCAGGGAAGTGCATCCTCGCTTATCAGGGAAGTGCATCCTCGCTTATCAGGGAAGTGTATCCCCGCTTATCAGGGAAGTGCATCCTCATTTATCAGGGAAGTGCATCCTCACTTCTCAGGGAAGTGCATCCTCACTGATCAGGGAAGTGCATCCTCACTGATCAGGGAAGTGCATCCTCACTGATCAGGGAAGTGCATCCTCACTGATCAGGGAAGTGCATCCTCACTGATCAGGGAAATGCATCCTCACTGATCAAGGAAGTGCATCCTCACTGATCAGGGAAGTGCATCCTCACTGATCAAGGAAGTGCATCCTCACTGATCAGGGAAGTGCATCCTCACTGATCAGGGAAGTGCATCCTCACTGATCAAGGAAGTGCATCCTCACTGATCAGGGAAGTGCATCCTCACTGATCAGGGAAGTGCATCCTCACTGATCAGGGACGTGCATCCTCACTGATCACGGAAGTGCATCCTCACTTATCTAGGAAGTGCACCCTCATTGATCAGGGTAGTGCATCCTCACTGATCAGGGTAGTTCATCCTCCCTTATCTAGGAAGTGCATCCTCACTGATCAGGGAAGTAATTAAAATAGAGGAAGCTACCGGTACCTTCTGTCCAGATGCATTTTCTGATACCTCTCTAGATATTTCTGAGGATGAAGCTTGGTAGGAATGACAATCACATTCACATCTGGAAAGAAAAAAATGTACACACGTTTCTAATAATATTATTTCCATTAAATAACTTTTATTAATTAAACTTTATAATTCTGGTCCCTTAGTTGACTGTTTTCTCTTAATATCTATAGTTTTTGCAATGATAATACATTTTTAATATACCCCATTACAGAAAAATGTTTTTGGTTTAATAATCACTTCTACCGAAAACAAGATGAGTCATGAGCATATTCAGAGTTTCAGTGTTAGTACTCGCCCAGGCGATGACCAGGTGTAGGACACAGCTGGGTGGGAGAGGGAGGGGGTGAGGGCTACTCACCCCTTCCCTCTTCATAGAAAACCAGGTTCCAACAGCAGAAATCTGTCAAAATATAGGACATGTGTAGTGTCCTGGAGCAGAAGGCCATTGGATGTTGGACATTTGTGTCAATTATCACTTACTTTATTTTACATCAAGGGTTGACTTGCATTTCTATATAGTATTTTGTTATAAACATTCTGTTCAGTATTGTATCTGTATAGACCTGTTAAATGGGTTGATGAACACAGAGAGACATTTCTGACTGTGTTTCTAAAAAGTTATTTATTTTCGACAACTATAGTTGAAATTGTTTTTCAAGACAAAAACAGACTTGTTTACCAGAAAAGCAGACAGTCTGAACTTGACAGGTGACAGGTGCTGTCTGGAAAGTTGTTTACCACTTTAGAAACTTTCTGCCATAAAATATTATGGAGACTCAATGTAAGTCTATAGAAGAATACTTTGTCATTGTTTGGGCTGAAACAGAATCTATATAGAGAACTGTCCCAGTCCCTAGTGTCTTTCAGTTAGGCAACAGAGCTTGGAGGAGAAGACTGCCTGAACAACCAAAAGAAGAAGCTGAGACGGGGATACTCTGCCTGGGTCCCTAGCCTTTGGCCAGGGTACCAGTCTTCTGAGGGGCTTTCCTCAATGTAGAACTCTTCCTCATGCCAGGGAGGAGATTGAGGAAGTCAGCCCCTTGATTTGCTGGTATTGCTTTGGGCCTGAATTACTTCAGTAAAAAGAAAACTGTTTACTGCAGACCCTGACACTCTGGACTTATTTCCCATTGAATTACACCATGCCTTATATACTTACACTGCAGCTATGAGAGCAGGGCTAGGTATGTATGGGTTTCAAGCGTCTGAATGTACCAAATTATGTTTTCATGCATTGAAAGCAAGCAGAGATCCTTTATTTAATCAAAAGTAGTGTGAATTTTATCATATATTAAAAAAAATACCTGCTCAGACAAGAATTTGGAATTAAACAGATACTTTAGGTGACCAACCTCTTCTCTTCTGGATTTCTTAATTCGGTGGATAAGCTGCCATTTTCTGTATTCACACTACTAGAGGATTCACATTGCTGAAGGAAAGCTTTATTCTGCTGAAAACATATACATGACAATGTATCATTTAGAAATGTATAATGTATACTCCAAAACAATACTGAATATTGATACAGAGGTTATCAACACTCTCAGAGATGACAATTTATTTAGCAGTGAAAAGATGTTTTAGAGATTTCAGAGACATCTCTCAGAAATCTGAGGGGCAACCTAATGTGCTACACAAAGTAGGTTTGACTTCCTGGCCCATATCTCATGGTCTTTCTGAACCTGCAGTAAAGTCTACCTGCTCATAATTGGGTTCTTGTCAGATCAACCAATCACCAGACCTCTGAAGCTCAGATGGAAGGGACCTACCCACTTACTGCTAACTGCATCCACAACTGTGATACTAGAGTTGCCCGCATTCTCCACCATCCGATATGGGAGTTTAAAACACTAGACTAAGTGATTAAAACTTCTAAATCAGCATAATCTCATTGTATGGATCTGTAACACAATTTATAGGATGAGAGGGGATGGTAACAATCAGTGTTCCATTATAATATATGAGATCAAAGTGATCTGCTTAAAAGCATTTTACTAGGAATCCAATTATCTGCATTAAAAGACCATAGAGGGGCAAAGAAAATAAATACCATTGTAGTTTAATTTAAAAAAGAAAATAGATAAATACATTTCTCCACATTAAATTGTATTACATGCAGTCCCTGGGTTACGTACAAGATAGGTTCTGTAGGTTTGTTCTTAAGTTGAATTTGTATGTAGGTCGGAACTGTATATTTTAGAACTGTAAACCCAGACACATTTTTATTGGTCTCTGTGACAATTGGATTTTAAAAATGTTGTGTTGTCACAAGAAACAGGATTACCAATAAAGCTTGATTTATATTGTCTTGCCTGGTGTCACAACACTGCGTAGAAGTCCACATAATTCCTAATTGCTTGGCACAGAATGAAGGTCAATCAATAAATGGCATGTTCCATAAAATGAATACAATGGGAATGATTGGGGCTAAAGAGAAAATTACTAGAATAGGGAACCAGTGAAGTGCGGGTTCTTATACAGCAGGCAAAGTTGGAGTTGATTGAGGTAATGAAAGATCCCTTTAAATTGTGTAAGTTACTAGCAGCAGCACCTCTTCATCCCACTGAACTATGAGGGTTCTAGGGGTAAGTACCCAATTGATCAAATTGTTGACTTACATAGGTTATCAGTGTTCAATTCTCATTAACTCTCAGACCCTACCAGAACAAGTATTGAGCCCTGTAGTAGCTATATTAGGAACATTCAGTGACTTACCTTACATATGGAATCCTGCAGTTTAGCATAAAGTGCATCTCTTTCCTCTACCAACTGTTTTATCTCATATTCATTCTTCTTCTTTAACTCTTCTATGTGCATTTCATGATCCTAAGTTTTGAGA